>NC_063344.1:67473605-67510694 GCF_021869965.1 Rhincodon typus | reverse complement strand
GCCTGTTCCCTCTCTCACCCCCTCGGGGCTGCCTGCTCACCCCCTCGGGGCTGCCTGTTCCCACTCTCACAGCCTCGGGGCTGCCTGTTCCCTCTCTCACCCCCTCGGGGCTACCTGTTCCCACTCTCACCCCCTCGGGGCTGCTTGTTCCCTCTCTCACCCCCTCGGGGCTGCCTGTTCCCTCTCTCACAGCCTCAGGGCTGCCTGTTCCTTCTCCCACCACCTCGGGGCTGTCTGTTCCCTCTCTCACCCCCTCGGGGCTGCCTATTCCCACTCTCACCCCCTCAGGGCTGCCTGTTCCCACTCTCACTGCCTCGGGGCTGCCTGTTCCCTCTCTCACAGCCTTGGGGCTGCCTGTTCCCTCTCTCACCCCCTCAGGGCTGCCTGTTCCCACTCTCACTGCCTCGGCATCAGTGGTGTCTGCCCTGGTGAGGCCCAGCGAGCTCCTATAGTGGTGAAGGCATCGATGGAGGCAAGATGGCGCTGATGAGTGACATCTTTTGTTCCAGCAGCTGCACAATGGCGAAGGGGCCTCATGCCTGGCCACTCGGCCCATGGCCCATGTTGGAGCACTTAACAGGAAGGACTGTAAACTCCTGTTCCGCTTCTGTGTTTCTTCATTCTTCTGCCTTTATATTCTACAACTTGGTCTTGTGTTATGCTTTAAGATGGTGCCAGAGATTGGTGACACTATACAACACTTATCACTGTATTTTGCACCAAGGTGGCCATGGCAATAAATAAATCAAATAAATCAAGAGAGTATAACTAGGGGACACAGTTACAAAATAAAGGATCTTCCATTTCGGACAGTGGTGTGAAATATTTTCTTCTTTCAGAGTCTTTGGAATCACTTCCTCAGAGAGTGGAGGAGACTAGACCTTTGGATGTTTTCATTCTGAATTCAGGCCCAGTTTCTGGTGATTCCTTACAACTTCAGCTTTCTTCCAAAAGACGATTCATTTTGTTACTGGTGGCTTCACTTCCCAACGCCCATGGTTAGATCTCTCCCATTTCAAGCTTTTGTTTCCAGGTTTTGAATGGAAACTTACATGTTTGGTTTAGTCTCATCATCCTTGTCCAGAGCAATATTGCTTATTTCTAGTGATCTCTTGCGATTCACTGGTTCCTTTTATTCTTATTCCAACTGAGATATTTCTTTGCTGTCAATGTATTCATGCAAGTAATCTCAATTTAATTCAGCCTTTGTACCACCATGTTCAACTCTTCATCGCCATTTTTTGTCAATGTTTAAATCCACAGAAACGGTCTTAGTCAGGCATAGAACTGGAATGTCCTTTTCCTTTTTAAATGCAGGGTATTCCTTAGCTTTTTCACCCAGAGAGTGGTGAGCCAGTGCAAGTCTCTACAACAGAAAGTTGCCAAGATCCAACCACTGAATGTTTTCAAGAATAAGTTCGATACCATTCTTAGGTCTAATGGGATCAAAGGGTACAGGGAGAAAGCAGGGACAGGGGACTGAGTTGGATGATCAGCTGTGACCATATTGAACAGTGGAACAGTCTCGAAGGGCTGAAAGGCCTACACTGCTCCTAATTTCTATGTCTCCATGTTTGAGTTCATTCCCGAGATTCAAACCTCACTGTTTCTTCTCCAGGAGAAGCAGGTTAAAATCACCTTCCTAACTGCTTTATGAACTTCGTTAAGGTCATGTTGATTATCAGCCAAAATATCATGAAACATTTTTTTCATCAATTTGTAAATGTCTTTAGATTCTCTTTGTCTTTTGTTTTCCCACCAGAGGGTTCATTTCCTCTCTTGCAAAAAGTGATTGCTTGGTCACCTAGAATTTTAATTACTGCAGCCTCCCTCCTTGCTATCAGTATTGGTTACAGTAAACTCTTTTGGTTTTAAAATGCTGATATCTTTTGTTCTGACACCTATGTGGTAAATTCACTTCCTGACCATGGGGTTGCTGTGTCATTAGAGAGAGACAGTGGTGACTGGGGGCTCTAGAGGACTACAAGGTAGCCAGGAAGGAGCTGAAGAATGGACTTAGGAGAGCTAGAAGGGGATATGAGAAAACCTTGGCGGGTAGGATCAAGGAAAACCTCAAGGCATTCTTTGCTCATGTGATGAACAAGAGGATGGCCAGAGTGAGAGTAGGGCCAATCAGGGACAGTGGAGGGAACTTGTGTGCGGAGTCAGAGGAGGTAGGGGAGGTCCTTGATGAATACTTTGCTTCAGTATTCACCAGTGAGAGGGACCTTGACGTTTGTGAGGACAGCATGAAACAGGCAAATATGTTCGAACAGGTTGTTGTTAGGAAGGAGGATGTGCTAGAAATTTTGAAAAACATGAGGATAGATACATCCCCTGGGCCAGACGGGATGTACCCAAGGTTACTACGGGAAGCGAGGGAAGAGATTGCTGCCCCTTTGGCAATGATCTTTGCGATCTCAGTATCCACTGAAGTGGTGCCAGAAGATTGGAGGGTGGCAAATGTCATTCCCTTGTTCAAGAAAGGGAACAGGAATAGTCCTGGAAATTACAGACCAGTCAGTCTTACATCTGTGGTGGGCAAATTATTGGAGAGGATTCTGAGAGATAGTATTTATGATTATTTGGAAAATCACAGTTTGATTAGAAATAGTCAGCGTGGCTTTGTGAGGGGCAGGTCATGCCTCACAAGCTTTTTGAATTCTTTGAGGATGTGAGAAAACACATCAATGAAGGTAGAGCAGTGGATGTGGTGTATATGGATTTTAGCAAGGCATTCGATAAGGTTCCCCATGGTAGGCTCATTCAGAAAGTAAGGAGGCATGGGATTCAGGGAAACTTGGCTGTCTGGATACAAAACTGGCTGTCCAATAGAAGACAGAGTGTGGTAGTAGATGGAAAGTATTCAGCCTGGAGCTCGGTGACCAGTGGTGTTCCACAGGGATCTGTTCTGGGACCTCTGCCCTTTGTGATCTTTATAAATGACTTGGATGAGGAAGTGGAAGGGTGGGTTAGTAAGTTTGCCGATGACACGAAGGTTGGTGGAGTTGTTGACAGCATGGAGGGCTGTTATAGGTTACAATGGGACATTGACAGGATGCAGAGCTGGGCAAAGAAGTGGCAGATGGAATTCAACCCAGAAAAGTGTAAAGTGATTCATTTTGGAAGGTCAAATTTGAACGCAGAATACAGGGTTAATGGCAGGATTCTCGGCAATGTGGAGGAACAGAGGGGTCTTGGGGTCCAGATCCATAGATACCTCAAAGTTGCTACCCAAGTTGATAGGGTTGTAAAGAAGGCGTATGGTGTGTTGGCTTTCATTGGCAGGGGAATTGAGTTTAAGAGCAGCGAGGTTATGCTGCAGCTCTATAAAACTCTGGTTAGACCACACTTGGAATATTGTGTTCAGTTCTGGTCACCACATTATAGGAAGGATGTGGAAGCTTTAGAGAGGGTGCAGAGGAGATTTACCAGGATGCTGCCTGGACTGGAGGGCAGGTCTTATGAGGAAAGGTTGAGGGAGCGAGGGCTTTTCTCATTGGAGCTAGGAAGGATGAGAGGTGACTTGATAGAGGTGTATAAGATGATGAGAGGCATAGATAGAGTGGATAGCCAGAGACTTTTTCCCTGGGCAGAAATGACTATTATGAGGGGGCATAATTTTAAGGTGATTGGAGGAAGTTATAGGGGAGATGTCAGAGGTAGGTTCTTTACACAGAGAGTGGTGGGCGTGTGGAATACGCTGCAGCAATGGTAGTGGAGTCAGATACATTAGGGACATTTAAGCAACTCTGGGATAGGCACATGGAGGATAGTAAAATGTAGGGAATGCAGGGTAGATTGATCTTAGTAGGATAACAGGTCAACACAACATTGTGGGCCGAAGGAGCTGTACTGTTCTATGTTCTATGGTGGTGGTTTATAGAGTTATAGAGTTATAAAGTCGTACAGCATGGAAACAGACCCTTGGACCGAACCAGTCTGTTCCGATTATGTTCCCAAACTGAACTAGTTCCAAACTGCCTACACTTGGTCCAGATCCCTCCAAACATTTCTTATTCATGTACTTATCTAAATGCCTTTTAAATGTTGCAACAGGGACATGAAGAGGAAAGGTTTCGAGGGATATCGGCCAAACACAGGCAAATGGAACTAGTTTAGCTTGGGAAACCTGGTTGGCATGGACGAGTTGGGCCGAAGGCTCTGTTTCCATGCTGTATGACTCAAGCAGAAGGGAACATTGTTTAAAAATCAGTGGTCACGCATTTAAAACAGAGATGAGGTGGAATTTTGTTCCCTTGATTCTTTGGAAGTCCCTTCCTGAAATGGCAGTGAAAATGGAGCCCTTGAGAATTGTTTAAGGCAGACGTGGAGAGATTCTCGTGGAGCAAAGGAATCAGAGGTTATCATGGTGGGCTGGAAAACAGATTTGAGGTTCCAATCTGATCAGCCCTTTTCTTATTTGTTCAGGGAATGAAGGCCATCCCTTATTGCCCAGAGGGCAGTTATAACTCACCCACATTGCTGTGGGTGTGGAGTCACATGTAGGCCAAACCAGGTAAGGATGGCAGTTTCCTTCCCTAAAGAACATTAGTGAACCAGATGAGCTTTTATGACAATCAACAGATTTGTTGTCATCACCAGACTCTAAATTTCAAACTTTTACTGAATTCCAATGCCAAGCTTCTCCCATGGTGGGATTCGAACCCAAAACCCCAGAAATGTGTGTCATGGATTAGTAATCTAGCAATAATGCTGTGAGCCATTGCCTTCCAGGCTCAAGGGGCTGAGTGGCCTGCTCTCGCTCCTGATTTGTTTGTTTACATGTCACCAATCACATCTGGTTTCCTAGATAACAAGGTGTAGAGCTGGATGAACACAGCAGGCCAAGCAGCATCAGAGGAGCAGGAAGGCTGACGTTGCGGGCCTAGACCCTTCTTCAGAAATGGGGGAGGGGAAGGGGATTCTGAAATAAATAGGGAGAGAGGGGAAGGCAGATAGGAGATGGATAGAGGAGAAGATAGGTGGAGAGAAGACAGACCGGTCAAAGAGGTGGGGATGGGGCCAGTAAAGGTGAGTGTAGGTGGGGAGTTAGGAAGGGGATAGGTCAGTCCAGGGAGGATGGACAGGTCAAGGGAGCGGGATGAGGTTAGTAGGTAGGAGATGAGGGTGGGGCTTGAGGTGGGAGGAGGGGATAGGTGGGAGGAAGGACAGGTTAGGGAGGCGGGGACGAGCTGGACTGGTTTTGGGATGCGGTAGGGGGAGGGGAGGTTTTAAAGCTTGTGAAGTCCACATTGATACCATTGGGCTGCAGGGTTCCCAAGCGGAATATGAGTTGCTGTTCCTGCAACTTTCGGGTGGCATCGTTGTGGCACTGCAGGAGGCCCAGGATGGACATGTCGCCTGCGGAATGGGATGGGGAGTTGAAATGGTTCGCGACTGGGAGGTGCAGTTGTTTATTGCGAACCGAGCGTAGGTGTTCCGCAAAGTGGTCCCCGAGCCTTTGCTTGGTTTCCCCGATGTAGAGGAGGCCACAACGGGTACAGCAGATGCAGTATACCACATTGGCAGATGTGCAGGTGAACATCTGCTTGATGTGGAAAGTCTTCTTGGGGCCTGGGATGGGGGTGAGGGAGGAGGTATGGGGGCAGGTGTAGCACTTCCTGTGGTTGCAGGGAAAAGTGCCAGGTGTGGTGGAGCTGGAGGGGAGTGTGGAGCGGACAAGGGAGTCACGGAGAGAGTGGTCCCTCTGGAAAGCAGATAAGGGTGGGGAGGGAAAAATGTCTTTGGTAGTGGGGTCGGATTGCAGATGGCGGAAGTGTCGGAGGATGATGCGTTGGATCCGGAGGTTGGTGGGGTGGTACGTGAGGACAAGGGGGATTCTGTTTTGGTTGTTATTGCATGGACGGGGTGTGAGGGATGAGGTGCGGGAGATGTGGGAGACACGGTTGAGGGCGTTCTCGACCACCGAGGGGGGGATGTTGCGGTCCTTGAAAACGAGGACATCTGAGATGTATGGGAGTGGAATGCCTCATCCTGGGAGCAGATGTGGCGGAGGCGAAGGAATTGGGAATAGGGGATGGCATTTTTGCAGGAAGGTGGGTGGGAGGAGGTGTATTCTAGGTAGCTGTGGGAGTCGGTGGGCTTGAAGTGGATATCGGTTTCGAGGTGGTTGCCCGAGATGGAGACAGAGAAGTCCAGGAAGGAGAGAGAGGTATTAGAGATGGTCCAAGTGAACTTAAGGTTGGGGTGGAAGGTGTTGGTGAAGTGGATGAACTGTTTGAGCTCCTCTTGGGAGCATGAGGCGGCGCCGATACAGTCATCAATGTAACGGAGGAAGAGGTGGAGTTTAAGGCCAGTGTAGGTACGGAAGAGGGATTGTTCCACGTAACCTACAAAGAGGCAGGCATAGCTTGGGCCCATGCGGGTACCCATGGCCACCCCCTTTGTCTGTAGGAAGTGGGAGGAATTGAAAGAGAAGTTGATGATGAGGACGAGTTCGGCTAAGCGGATGAGGGTGTCAGTGGAGGGAGACTGGTCGGGCCTGCGGGACAGGAAGAAGCAGAGGGCCTTTAGGCCATCTCTACGGGGAATGCAGGTGTATAGGGACTGGATGTCCATGGTAAAGATGAGGTGTTGTGGACCGGGGAATTGGAAGTTCTGGAGGAGGTGGAGGGCATGGGTGGTGTCACGGACGTAGGTAGGGAGTTCCTGGACCAAGGGGGAGAAAATGGAGTCCAGATAGGTGGAGATAAGTTCGGTGGGGCAGGAGCAGGCGGAGACAATGGGTCGACCAGGGCAGTCAGGTTTGTGGATTTTGGGAAGGAGATAGAAGCGGGCAGTGCTGGGTTGGGGAATGATGAGGTTGGAGGCCATGGGTGGGAGGTCACCTGAGGTGATGAGGTTGTGGATGGTTTCGGAGATGATGGTTTGGTGCTCGGGGGTGGGGTCATGATCAAGGGGGTGGTAGGAGATGGTGTAGGAGAGTTGCGTCTGGCCTCGGCGATGTAGAGGTCAGTGCGCCATACTACAACTGCGCCTCCCTTGTCCGCGGGTTCAATGGTGAGGTTGGGATTGGAGCGGAGGGAGCGGAGGGCTGCACGTTCTGCGGGGGAGAGGTTGGAGTGGGTGAGAGGGGTGGAGAGGTTGAGGCGATCGATGTCTCCACAGCAGTTGGAGATGAAGAGGTTGAGGGAGGGTAGGAGGCCTTGGGGTGATGTCCAGGAGGAGGGGGTGTGTTGGAGGTGGGAGAAAGGGTCAGTAGAGGGAGAGTTAGGCTCGCGGTTGAAAACGTAAGCGTGGAGGCGGAGGCGGCGGAAAAACTGCTCTATGTCCAAGCGTGAGCGGTATTCGTTGATCTGTGGGTGGAGGGGGACAAAGGTGAGCCCTTTGCTGAGGCCTGACCGTTCGTCCTCAGTAAGGGGGAGGTCTGGGGGGCTGGTGAAGACTCGGCAGGGCTGGGTGTTACTGTCTCCTCTGGAGCTGCTGACTGTGGAGGCAGTGGGCGGAGCGACGTCGGCGGTGGGTGGAGTTGCGTCGGCGGTGGGCGGAGTTGCGTTGGCATTGGCGGTGGGCTGGTTTCCTATCAGCTTTGGAGAACACTGGAGCATCAATATAGATGTCAATGTGGACCTTGACTCTTAATTGCTTGAAGTTTATGACGTGTTTATTTCTCCAGGTTGCAGATATTGTAAATGATTAACTTGCCTTCTGCTGACTTCACACTGGCATGTGTTATCCCCATTACTTCTGTGCTGCTGTTCAGGCAAGTTACAAAACTGAGTCTGCAATAGACTGTGTCTCAGTTGGGAAGTTCTTCGTTTTAGCCAATCTCATCTCACACCCTCCGGCAGCTCCATATTCTCACTCGGAGCATGTTGGTCGCTCTTTTCATTGTGAAACCAAGCCTGACATAAATTGCTGAGCAAGACGATGGCGAATATTTTGCTCTGTTTGTTATGGTGACGTTTAAGCCTTGCTTGTGCCCTCAAATGTTTGACAGGACAAGGAATGGGCTTGTTAAAAAGCTGTCAAATTTCAATAGGTACAGTGACGTAGAGGTTATGTTATTGGACTTGTTCACTCAGGGCAGCTGGAGAATTTAGTTTCAGCTCATTGGTGGATACAAAGCTAGTCATCAGGAATGATTGATCATAAATTACTGGATTGTAGAAACGCATCTGGTTTGATAATCATAGAATCCCTACAGTGTGGAAACAGGCCCTTTGGCCCAACAAGTCAACACTAACCCACAGAGCATCCCACCCAGACCCATCCCTGGACACTACAGGACAATTTAGCATGGCCAATCCACCGAGCCTGCACGAGGAAACCCACACAGACACGGGGAAAATGTGCAAACTCCACACAGACAGTTACCCGAGGGTGGAATCGAACCTGGGTCCCTAGTGCTGGGAGGTAGCGGTGCTAACCACTGAGCCACCATGTCTTTGTGAGGGAGAAAAGCTGCCATTCTTGACCTACATGTGGCTTCACATTGACCAGAAATGGAGGTGACTTTTCACTGCCTTCTGAAATAGCCTGTGAAGCTGCTCAGTTGTACCAAACTGCTACAAGAAAATAACTAAGAGCAGTAACATTGGACAGGTCATGAAGGAACCACAGAGACGTAGCCCAATCTCTTCAAAGCTCTCATTCCTTACATTGGATCAAAACTGGGAGAGCTGCCTCACACAGTCCCACACGCTTTTACTCACGGAATTATACCTTAACGGATGGCATTCCCGGGAACCACCATCCCGTCTTTCTCAGAGCCGAAGACTCTGGACGCTGAAAATCTGAAATACAAAACAGAAAATCCTGCAGATCCTCAGGCAATTTCTGATGGAAATGTCATTGACCTGACAAGTTCGCTCGCTTTCTCTTTCTACAGCTGTCGCCAGTCATGCCAGTATTTCCGGAATTTTCCATTATCAGAGGAGTGATCCAGTGGTGTACGGTCGGGAGGGAGCTTCCCTGGGAGTCCTCAATATTGTTTCCAGATCCCAGGAAGTCTCATAGTATTAGGCCAAACGTAGGCAGGGAGACCTCCTGCTGGTTACTGCTTAAGGCCCCTCTCCAACTCATGAATCACTTCTCCATGTTTAACCTCAATGGTAAACACGTTGGGGCTCCTACTCACTAGATTCTAGAAGAATGAGAGGTGATCTCATTGAAACATATAGGATACTTAAGGGGCTTTACAGGGTTAATGCTGAGAGGATATTTTCCCTCTTGGAGGAGTCTTGGAGCAGAGGGCATGGTTGCAGAATAAAGGGGCACCAATTAAATTCTGAGATGAGGAGGAATTTCTACTCGCTGAGGGTTGAGAGTCTTGGGAACTCCTTGCTCCAGAGAGCTGTGAGGGCAGAGTCCCTGTGTATATTGAAGGCTGAGATAGAGAGAGATTCTTGATCAGGAGGGGAAATCAAGGGTTACGGGGAAAAGGCAGGAATGTGAGGATTGTCAGCTCAGCCAGAATGGCAGAATATCTGGAACGGCTGAATGGCCTACTCCTGTTCCTATTTCTTGCGGTTTTACGGTCCAATAGAGAGAAGTGCTGAGTGTGGCGAGGGCAAACAATGTAGTCTGGATGGGAGATGTCAGTGTCCATCACCAACAGTGATGGCTCAGTATCATCACCACTGACCAAGCTGATTGCACTCTGACAAACAGAGCTAAGAACTAGAAGCAAGTTAGACCATATACAGCTCCTCAGGCTGTTCCTCCATAGAAACATAGAACATAGGAGCTGGAGTAGGCCAGTTGGCCCTTCAAACCTGCCCTGCCATTCAATATGATTATGGCTGATCATCCAACTAAGCCCCCTGTTCCCGTTTTCTCCCCATCTCTTCCAACCCTTTGGCCCTAAGACCTAACTCCATGGCTGATCTCTGTGTTCACTTCACTGCACTGACTCTCTCTTTATATCCCATGATTCTCTGATAGACCAACGGTCTGTCTGTATCACTATTGCATTATAGGACATCCACAGTCCTCTGGAGTAGAGTATTCCAAAAACTCATTACCCTTTGAGTGAAGAAATTTCTCTTCATCACAGTTCAAACTAATCAACATCTCAGCCTGAAGTTGTGCATTTCTAATTTCCCCAACATTCTAGAGACACCTGAGCCAGGACCCTGTGTTATTTATCGGAAGGTATTTGTACATACAGGATACCATTGTCAAAGAAAGTGATCTTGGAGATGGCCAATCCCTGCTGTGTCTGCATGGCAACGCCCCAACCAATCAGCGTGTACCTGCCGCCTATGAGAATTAAGATTGACAGTTAACTGCTCTTGCTCAGCCAATGATGGTCCAGCCAATCAGTACCCTCTTCTTATTCTGTATTCAATGGTGTCTCTCTTTTTTAAGTCTCTTTCTTGGGTCTTAGTTCTGATGAGTGTGAAACATAAGGCTTTGGAGTTCAGTTTCCTTTTAGCAAATACATGCCTCCTTGAATATGCCAATCAAACTGTGCATGATTTTCTAGGTGTATAAGCCCTGTACAAACATTGTGAGAATTCTTTGTTTTCGTATACCCCTCCCCTTACAATAAAGGCCAATATGTTATTTGCTTTTGTTATTGCTTGCTGCACCTGCAAACTGACTTCTTCTTCCTTGTACAAATAAATCCCAACGTCCCCGAGCTTCAAAATTTATGCCTTTTGCAAAATATTCTGCCTCTTTTAAATTCTACAGCCAGAGTCACACTTCCCCTGCACTACACTCCATTTGTGACTTCATTATACACTCACTTAGCTTGTCTCAATCTCACTGCAGCCTCTTTGTGTCACAGTTTACATTCCTATTCTAACAAACATAGACACATTACTCAGTCTCTTTGTTTAGGTCATTAATATGGGTTACAAATAGGCAAGGCCCCTGTACTGAATTTTGAAACATTTTGATAGTCCCAGTTTACAAGCTTGAAAATTCCTTCTTTTTCCTTACTCCTGCCCATTAACCAAACCCTATTTTGCTAATAAATTATCCCCAACACTACAAACCATTATCTTATGTATAAGCATTTTGTCCAACACCTGATTGAGTGCTCGTTGGAAACCCAAGTATAGTACATTTACCGGTTCCCCTTTATCTATCTCCTCAGTTACATCTTCAAAGAACTTTAGTAAATTTCACAAGCATGATTTCACCTCTATAAATCCATGCTGACTCAGATCCTAATATGAGTTTTAATATGCATTAATATTCCTTTAAATTCTGATACATTCCCAATGACTGATGTTAGGGTAACTGGTCTGTAGCTCCCTCCTTGTTTTGAAAAATAGTTACATTTCGCTAACTTTCCAACCGCTGGGTCCATTTCTGGTATTTTGATGATTTTGTAACATCTTAAGTAGAGCATCGACTATTTCTGCAGCTATGTCTGGGGATGTCCCAGGGATGTAGGCCATTAGATCTGAACATTTGTCATTGATGGTGCGATCAAGTAATTCACTAAATGTTCATTTTGGGATCCACCAACTCTTGACCTCATTTGAACCTGGGTCCAAACATGGACAAAAGAGTTAGACTCACAGAAAGTGAGGAAAGAGCAGTTGAGTCGGAAGGGATGTGAAATTTCATCCTGGGTTCAGAAGCAGAGATAAAGTGATCATGGTGTGTGAGAGTGTCACATGACTTGTGACAGATCACCACTTGGAATTCATTTCTGTGCCATCACATTGAAACTTTATATCGTAATGTCCTCCCTTCCTGGTCCAGTCAGGAAATGCATGAGGATGCCAATGTGCCCGGTTCACAGGCATTTCAGAGGTAGTGAGCACCAGTTAGTTTTGTGTCTGAGGCCAATGGGTTTTCATGTTTAACTCTACAGCACCCAGGAGGGGAAGAGCAGATTGTACGGAGGCTGGAGAACTAACAAAAGTGAATCAGGAAGCGAGGGCTTGGGAGCATTTGCTGACTGTGTTCGGGGCGCAATGGAGGAGTAAAGTGAGAAACAAAACCAGAAGTCGTTGGAAAAGCTCAGCAGGTCTGGCAGCATCTGTGAAGAAAAAAATCAGAGTTAACGTTTCGGGTCCGGTGACCCTCCCTCAGAACCGATGGTGGCTGGGAAAACGTCGGTTTATATGCAGAAAATGGGGAGGGGGGTGGGGTAGGGAGTAAACGGTAGGATAGATCCTGAAGAGACAGAAGAGCAGTTGGATAGACAAAGGAGTTGGTAACGATCTGGCTGGGAGGGTAAATAGCTGTTAATGGGGACTGTTGTGAAGTGAGAATGTTTGGCTTGTCCTGGGTGCTGTCTGGGTGTATGTAGGAGTGTATGAAGGGAACAAAATGCAGGGGTTGAAGGGCACTGTCAGTAAGGTCCACACAAGAGTCTGTCTCAGGGCGTCTGCTGGCAGAATCCTTCCCGGGTTTCAGCTCACCCCCAACACCTCAGTTCTCCCCATGGAGAGTGATTGTGGATAATGTCCTTTACATTAGTAAAGGAGTTTGTCAGCTCAGCCATGCCCCCACAGAGTGGGCACTAACAATAAACATCAACACACAGTGATCAGTAAACACCGCAACATTGGTCCTTCCCTAATAAAAGGAATGTCCTGAATTGTCCTATAACCATCAGTGCGTATCAACCATGAGGCATGCTGGTTAGCTCTCTGATTAAACCAGTCTCAACAAATAAAAAGACGTTTGGTTAGGTACACGAATACAAAATATTTAGAGGGATGTGGGCCAAACACAGGCAAGTGGGGGTAGTATTAGTTTGGGAAATTTGGTTGTCATGGACAAGTTGGACTGAAGGGTCTGTATGATTCCATAATTTTAAACATGGTGCATGCCTAAAGGAAGTGACATCAATGTAATGTCAAATATTTACAAGTGACATTGCATTTGAATAACACCCATGCCCTTTTTAATGCTCTGGATTAAGGTGGCTCAGTGCTTAGTACTTCTGCCCCACAGTGCCAGGAAACCCAGGTTCAATCCTAGCCTCAGGTGACTGCCTGTGTGAAATTTGCACGTTGTGTTCCCTCCGGGTGTTCTGATTTTTCCTCTCACGGTCCAAAGATGTGCAGGTTCGGTGGATTGGCCATGCTAAATTGCCCACAGTGTCCAGGGATGTATAGGTTAGGTGGGTTAGCCATGGAAGAATGCAGGTTTACAGGGATAGAGCAGGGAGTTTGGATCTGGTGGGGATGCTCTTTACAGAGTTGGTCCAGACTCAATGGGCTGTATGGTTTGCTTCCACACTGTAGGGGTTCTATTATTACTTTAAGATGCAAATGTGTTAAAAAGTGATTGGCTGATTTGGAAGGGGATGTTACTGAGATCAATATTCACCTTCCCACAGCCATGATGGCAGCATGATTAAAGGAAGCGCTGCAGCGTCTCCGCACCAAGGTTAACACAGTGGCACCGCTATGCCACATAATCCTGACCACCACTGTCGCACACTCACATAACCATCCTGACCTGGGCGCATTGTTTCAGCATCACTGGCTCAAACTCATGGGATCGCTTTTAGGCAACACGAAGAAGAAGGGTAACCAACTCCTCAGGGTGGCCAGAAATTTGCAATAAGCATTTTCATCCTGAGGATGAATGCTCCACCCCTGTGTAATCAGGTAGAAAAGAGATGGTGAGATCAATGTTTGGGTGATATCAGTGTAAATGACCTCTGTCTCTATCTCTCTGTCTGTGTAAATTTGTGCATTACGGGTGTGGTGTTGTAAGCTCATTATAAGGTCAAAGTCTTTGAGCAATGGTTCTGGGAACAAATCACAGAACTCATCATTTCATCTGACTCATGGGTGTTGGTTATATTTAAATCTTTTAAATAGAACGAACATAGAGATATGTTGGGATTTATGGTTTGTAAATTCCATTCTTCTGTTTCCGATGCTTTTGCTGACAGCGGAATCTATGTTGAAATGTTGTGAATTGGGCGTTACCTCAGTTATGGAGTAGACAAAGGTGGAGAGCATTTCTCTGTTCAGTACATTCTCGGCCTTGCATCCCCTCGATTCTCCTGTCTCTGAGTTGGTGAGAGGTGCCACTGAACATCATGGTTGTCCTCAGACAGGTAAGAAGCTTTGATTGATCAAACCTCACCTTTCATTTATTGCCTGGGAAACAACGGTGGAGAAAAGGAAGAAAAGCATTATTTCTCTGTTGTTAATTGTTCGCATTTCTTCCCTGTTGTAAGCCAGGGCTGTTTAACTGAAATCATTTTAAATTACTGACAGCTGTTCCTCGCTGTCCTGCCACGTTCAAACGCTCTTTATTTACTACGGCCTCATCTCAGTTGTCTTTCATACTTCTTTCCGTTAAATTCTATCCTCTTTCTCTGGCCTGTCTATGTTCTCCTGAAGTCTGTGTCTGTCCGTGTTACGTAGAACCACCCAGTATAAGTGGGGGAGAAGGTGGGTTTGATCATTATAAAGGAAAGTCCAAATACACTGAGAAGTTAAATAATAACATAAAGGAACTTTGAGCAAAAGCGCAGATGATTTTTAATTCTCTCATAGCGAGGGTGGGGAGCAAAACATTGGAATTGAAGATATGTAGTTGACACTGCAGTTATAATGGAAGACTGTAATTATGCTAATGCAGATTAGAATCCCTGCAGTGCAGAAGCAGGCCATTTGGCCCATTGAGTTACACTGACCCTCTGAAGACCATCCCACCCAGACCTACCCCATCAACGTAACCCCACGTTTCCCACAGCTAACACACCCAGACTGTACATCCCTAGGTGCAAAGGACAATTTAGTATGGCCAAACCACCTAACCTGGACGTCTTTGGACAGTGGGAGGAGACCCACACAGACATGGACAGAATGTGCAAACTCCACACAGACAGTTGTCCAAGGCTGGAATCAAACCTGGGCCCCTGGTGCTGTGAGGCAGCAGTGCTAACCACTGAGCCACCGTGCCACTCTAGAGGCAGAAGAGTTTGTAGGGTGTATTCAGGAGAATTGTCTACATTAAAATGCTTCTTGTCCAATGAGCCACTGCTGGATCTGACTGCAGGTCATGAGCTGGGATGAGTGAATCATAGAGTATTTTGCAGCATTTAGGGATTAGTGATCATAGCACTATATTTTTTAAGTAAGGGAGGAAAACAATAAAGGACAATAACTGAAGAGGGCCAGGTGGAGCAAGAAATGATCAGGCCAACATAAATTGAAATCAAAAGTTGGCAGACAAGATTGCAACGGAATAATGGGTTGTCTCTAAAGAGGAGACGATTTGTGTAAAGTAGAGATAGGTTCCCATTCGAGGGAAAGGGAGAAGAAACAAAGACAAACGAGGTAGGAAGTAAGATGAAGCAGAAAATAAAGGTACATACGACAGGTGTCAGGTTGATAATGTAAGTGAGAAATAGTCTGAATATCAGAAGTTCAAATAGAAAGTGAAAAGGACTAATAGAAGCAAAGAGGGAGCATGAGAAGAGATAGGCAGCCAATATAAAAGGGAATCACAAAGTTTTTCATAGTTGTAAAAACATAGTAAAAGGAGGAGTCAAAGATAGGATTTACACCTGGAGCTGGGAGACATGCTGAGGTACCAAACAACTGTTTTCCATCTGTTTTAGCAAAAACACTGCCAAGGTCAGAGCGAAGGAGGAAACAGCTGAGACAGTGGATAGGCTAATAACTGTATGCAGTATCAGAAAGGATGGCTGCACTTGAGAGTTGATAAATTACCACAATGCATTCAATTGGATCCAAGGATACTGAGGAAAGTTTGGGCGAAAATTGACCATAATCTTCTGAACCTCCTTAGATACAGGAGTGGTTTCAGAAGACTGGACAAATGCAATCTTATATCTTCGACAAATATTTGTTGTCTTGTTTTAGACTTGAGGTATCTAGTGAGGTTCCCTACTGAGCAGCCCAAGGACCACTTGATTCTCTTGGTCTATATTAGGGGCCTCAACTTGGAGAAAGCTTGTGGTGATCAGAGTAATACTCACTGTCTCAGAGTCTGCATATGCAACGTGGAGCAAATCCTCCATTTTTAAAAAAAAGTGCTCATGTGATGTGGGCATTGCTGGTCATTGCCCATTCCTAACTGCCCTTGAGAAGGTGGCAGTGAGCTACCTTCCTGAACTATTGCAGTGATTGGAATATAAATAAGCCATCAGTCAGGGAAGAAGTTCCAGGATTTTGGCCCAGTAACACTGAAGGAACAGAAATGTAGTTCCAAGGCAGGATGGTGAGTGGCTTGGAGGGCAACAATTAAGTGGTGGTCCCTCTAGATGGCAGAGGTCATGGGTGGAAGGAATCTGGGTGAGTTACTGTACTGGATGCAGAGGATGGTACATACCATTGGTCACTGTGTATTGGTGCTGAAAGGAATGAATGTTGAAGGTGGCGGATGCTGCACTGATCAAACAGTCTGCTTTGCCCTGGATGGTGTTGAGCTTCTTGAGTCTTGTTGGAGCTGCCCCTATCCAGGCAAGAAGCAAGAACTCCATCACACTCCTGACTTGTACCTTGTCGAAGGTGCACTTCCTTTAGGGATATAGGAGGTGAATTGTTTCACTCAGAATTCTTAGCCTCTGATTTGCTCTTGTAGTTGCAGGACTGATGTGGTGCTTCTAGTTCAGTCTCTGGTCAATGGTAAAGCGTCAGGATGCTGATAGGAGGATATTCAGCAATGGTAATACCATTGGACATCAAGGGGAGATGTTTAGATTCTCTCTTGTTGGCACTGATCCTAGCCTGGCAGTATGTTGGATGAATGTTGCTTTGTATTTGTCAGCCCAAGCCTGGATATTGTCCAGATCTTGCTGCATTTGGGCATGGACTGTTTCAGAATCTGAGGAATCAGAAATAGTGCTGAACATTGTGCAATCATTGGTGAACATTCCTGTTTCTGATCTTATGATGGAGGGAAGGCCATTTTTAAAGCAGCTGAAGATGGTTGGGCCTAGGATACTACCCTGAGGAACTCCTGCAGAGATGTCCTGGAGCTGAGATGACTGACCTCCCACAACCGTGACCATCCTCCTATGTGCCAAGCATGACTCCAACTGGTGGAAGAAGAGACAAAGGATACAAGCATAAAAGACAAGTGACAAATAGAGACAAAAAGTGAATGAATGGTAATAATGCAAAATTAATGGCTCTTTTTCTGATGGCACATAGTATTCAAACAAAAAGGAAAACAAATTAATGGCACAGATAGAGGTTAATGGCTATGATCTTATAGAGATTACAGAGATATTGTTACAAGGAAGTCAAAGCTGGGAATTAAATATCCAAGGGTATGTAATCTTTTGAAAGGATAGCAGGAAAGAAAGAGTGGTGGGATGGCTTTGCTAGGATGAGATGGAATGAGTACATTAGTAAGACTTGGAACGAGAAGAAGGCACTGATGGGAGTAATCTAAAGGTCCCCCAACAGTAGCAGTTCTGTAGGATAGAACATAATGAGGGAATGTGAAAATGTCATTGCATTAATCATGTGTAACGTTAATCTTCATATGGAAAAATCAACTTGGCAGAGGTAGCCATGAAGAAGAATTCAGAGAGTGCATTTGTGATCATTTCCTAGCAGAACGTGATTAGTTTCCAATAAGGGATCAGGCCAGTTTGGATCTGGTGATGTCTAATGAGGCAGGTTTAATGAATTATCTCAGAATCAGAGATCTCCTGGGGAAAAGTGACCATAACATAGTAGAATTTGGCACTGAGTTTGAAAGTGAGAAACTTGGGTCAGAAACAACTGCATGAAACATAAATAAGGGTAATTACGTGTGAATAAGGGCCGAGTTGGCAGGGGTGGCCTACTGAAAAATATTTAGCTTCAAAGACAGTTGAGGAATGATGGCAGACTTTTGAGAAAATACTTCACGGCTTGCAGCGAGACATATTCTGGTCAGGAAGTAGGATTCTAGGAAGGAGATAAACTGAATGCAGTTAACCAGAGAACTTAAAGACAGTATCAAATTGCAAGAAAAAGATATTTAGTTTGGCAAAGATTAGTGTCAAATCAAAGGATTAGAAAAGTTTTACAAGCCAATGAAAGATGACTAAAAACTGACAAGGAAGAAGAAAATAAACGATAAAAGCAAGCTAGCAAGTAGCATAAAAACAGACAGTAAGAACTTCTTTAAATATATAAATAGGCAGAGGGATGCCACAATGAACCTAGGCCCCTTAGAGGATGAGGTTGGGGAAATAATAATGGGAAATCAGGAAATGGCAGAAAGGCTAATCAAATAGTCTGCACCAGTCTTCACAATAGAGGATACTGATAGCATTAACTAATGGAGCTAAAGGCCAATAAATTCCTGGATCTGATTTGTTGTATCCTAAAATATTAAAGGCAGTAGCTATAGAGATATTGAATGCACTGATAGAAATCTTACAGGAATCCATGGATACTGGAGAAGTTCCAGAGGCTTGGAAATCTGCCAATGTAATACTTTTAGTTAAAACAGGAGGGAGACAAAAGGACAGGTAATTATAGGCTAGTCAGCTTAACATTTGTCATTGGGAAATGTTACCGTCTACTATAAAAGATGCAATAATGGGGCATTTAGAAATGTATAATATAGCTAAACAGAATCAGCATGGTTTCATGAAGGGGAAATCATGCCTGACAAATTTATTACAGTTCTTTGAGGAGGTAACAAGCAGGATAGATAAAGGGGAACCAGTAGATGTCATATATCTGGATTTACAGAAAGCTTTTGATAAGGGGCCGCACACAAGGCTACTTAATAAGATAAGAACCCATGACGTTGGAGGTAGTATGTTTGCATGGATATGGATTGGCTAACTAATAGAAGACAGAGAGTTAGGTTAAAAGGGGCATTTTCAGGATTGTAAACTGTAACTAGTGGAGTATGACAGGGATCAGTGCTGGGGCTACAATTATTTACAGTATATATTAATGACTTGGATAATGAAGTTAATGTATTACCGAGGGTGCAGATGACACAAAAATAAGTGGGAAAGTAAATAATGAGGATGGCACAAGTGGTCTGCAGAGGGGATATAAACAGGTTAAGTGAATGGGCAAAAAAAAATCAGACAGAATATAATGTGGGAAAATATGAGGTTACTCATTTTGGTGGGAAGAATAGAGGAGCTGAATATTATTTAAATGGAGAAAGACTGCAGAATGCAGAGGGATTTGTGGGGGGTTGGGCATAACTCACATGCAAATTCAGCAGATAATAGGGAAGGCAAATGGAATGTTAAGCTTTATTTCTAAGGGGAATACAATATAAACATAGGGAGGTTTTGCTAACGCCATGCAAGGCATTAGTCAGACCACAGTTGGGGCACTGTGAACGCTTTCGAGCCCCTTATCTAGGGAAAGATATACTGGCATTGGAGGCAATCCACAGAAGGTTCATTTGCCCGATTCCAGGTATGGAGGAATTTTATTAAGAGGAGAGGTTCACTAAAGGTAAAGTTGCCATAGTCCCAGAGAACCATAGTCCTGTCTGTCATTAGAGAGAGAGAGAGAGACATCTGGTGGTCGTTTAATCTGACAGCCACCTCCTCAGGTAAGGGAGCAGGTTTCTTGTCATTCACTTGTGAGCCATGGGGATCAGTGGCTGGGCCCAGCATTTATTTCCCATCTCCAGTTACTCTTGAGAAGGTAGTGGTGAGCTGCCCTCTAGAACTGCTGTAGTCCATGTGCTGTAGGTTGACCCACAATGTCGTTAGGGAGGGAATTCCAGGATTTTCATCCAGTGACACCGAAGGGATGGCGATATATTTCCAGGTGTGACTTCACCTGACGAAGGAGCAGCGCTCTGAAAGCTTGTGGTTTCAAATAAACCTGTTGGACTAAACCCTGGTGTCACGTGACTTCTGACTTTGTTCACCCCAGTCCAACACCGGCACCTCCACATCTCGGATATATTTCCAACTCAGGATGGTGAGTGGCTTGGAGGGGAATTTGTGGGTGGTAGCGTTCCCATGTATCTGCTGCCCTTGTCCTCCTTGATAGAAGTGGTCGTGGGTTTGGAAGGTGTTGTCTGAGGATCTTTGGTGAATTTCTGCAGTGCATCTTGTAGATAGCAAATGCTGCTGCTACTGAGCGTTGGTGGTAGAGGGAGTGAATGTTTGTGGATGTGGTGCCAATCAAACAGGTTGCTTTTTCCTGGATGGTGTCAAGCTTCTTGAGTGTTGTTGGGGCTGCACTCATCCAGGCAAGTGGGGAATATTCCATCACACTCCTGGCTTGTGCCTTGTAGATGGTGGACAGGCTTTGGGGAGTCAGGAGATGAGTTACTGGTTGCGGTATTCCTAAGTCTGATTGGCTTGTGTAGCCATTGTGATTGTGTGGTGATTCCAGTTGAGTTTCTGGTTAATGATAACCTCAAGGATGTTTATAGTTGGGGGGAGGGGTTCAGTGATCGTAACACAAATGAATATCAAGGGGTGGTGGTTAAATTGTCTTTTATTGGAGATGGCCATTGCCTGGCATTTGTGTGGCACAAATATTACTTGCCAACTTTGCACTGACATTGAGAAAATGTCACCTTCATGGTAACCTCAGTTAGGTTCAGGAATTGAAGCCATATTATTGGTGTTATTCTGTTTTGTAAACCAGCCATCTAGCCAACCGCTAACCAGCCCCCAGAAGTTGAGTAGGTTGGGCTTATGCTCATTGGACTTTAGAAGAATGAGAGGAGATCTTACTGAAACTCATAAGATTCTTGGGTGGGGGTGGGTTTGATAGGGAAGATGTGTAAATGTTGTTTCCCCTTGCAGGAAAGTCAATCAAAGGGCATAATCTCAGGATAATGGATTGCATATTTAAGACAGAGATGAGAAGATATATTTTTCTCTCAGTAGGTAATGAATCTGTGGAATTCTTTATCGCAGAGGGCTGTTGAGGTTGGGTCATTGTGAATGTTCAAGGTGGAGATAGATTTTTAAATTAGTAAGACAATTGAGAGTTATGGGGAAAAGACAGGAAAGAGGTGTTGAGGATTATCAAGTCAGCCACAATCTCATGGAATGGCAAAGTAGACACAATGGATCAAATTACTTATTTCTGCTCCCCCATCTTACGGTCTTATGAACGCGAAAACATGAGCTAAAACTATTTTTGATCCTCCACAGACTGAGTTTGGGGAGTTGGTAATGGAAAGCAAGGAAATGGTAGAGGCTTTGAGCAGGCATTTTGTGTCTGTCTTCATGGTAGAGAACTTAGAAAACTTCCTAAAAATAATTGAAATCAAGAGGTTAATGGGGAGGGATGGACCATCACCAGGGCAGGGGTTCTAGGAAAGTTATTGGACATAAAGTTTGACAAATCACCTGGACCAGATCGCTAATTCCTCAGTCTTAAAATAAATGGTAGCCAAGGTAATAAACGCTTTGGTATTTACTTTAAATAAATCTTCTAAAATCTGTTAAACTCGGAAAACGTTCTAGTGGATCAGAAAATAACATTTATCTTTTATCTAAGAAAGGAGGGAGGCAGAAAAAGGAAACAATAGGCCAGTTAGGTGCTCAAATCCATCATTAAGGAGGCTATGACTAGATGACTGGAAAATCATGATGTGATCAGGAAGAGCTGACGTGGTTTTTGTGAAAGAGAAATTGTATTTAGCCAATGCATTTGAGTTTCTTTTGCATTCGCGGCGGACAGTGGGGAACTGGTAGATGGGGTGTACTTGGATTTCTGAAAGGCATTTGATAAGGTCCTACTTCAAAGGTTGCTGCACAAAATAAAGCTTACGGTGAGGGGCTGTGGGAAATCGGCAACGTTAAAGGATACATTAGCTTACATAAAGCAGTGACTAGGGGTTAATGGGACATTTTTTCAGGCCAGCAAGTTGTAACCAATGTCAAATGGTATCTAAGCCTGTTGGTGAAAGAAAGCAAGAAAATTTTTCCTTGTGGACAGAGTTTATTTACTTTTCAGTCACACAGTCGCTACCACACACAGTACTGTTTGTTCAACAAGCCACTGGAAATCGTGTCCCACACTTCTCAAGCCGTCATAAAAGTTAAAGATTTTATAAGGCACACAATATTCACCAATTTGTCTTACCTCCAGGTCCAGTTTCTGTACAGAACAAGAATTATCAGAAGTAAACAGACTTTAGCTACAGGTAAACAGTTATGAACTGTTGGCATACAATGTGACTAATTAAAATTCTAATCCCCTTATTAACTCCCCTGTACACACACACACACTGACAACAAGCAAACAGGGTTAAGTAGGGGAAAGACCGGAAATCCGGATTTGCAAACCTTATTCCCAGGTTCTGTGGCTGTGATGATCTTTATGATTCTTCTGCTAGCCAGCTTGTTATTTCAATTGCCTTTCTCCAAATGCTGCCACTGGTTCCATAGAATCGCTACAATTGGCCCAACAAGTCCACACCAACTCTTTGAAGAAAAATCCCACCCAGACTCACCCCACTACATTCTCCCTGCACTTCCCACAGCTAATCTAGACATCTGTGGACACTATAGGGAATTCAGCATAGCCAATCTGCCTAACCTGCCCATCTTTGGACTGTGGGAGGAAGCCAGACCACCCAGAGGAAACCAACACAGACACAGACACAGGGAGAATGTGCAAACTCCACACAGGCAGTCACCCGAGGGTGGGAGTTGAACCCGGCTACCTGGTGCTGTAGGCAGCAGTGCTAACCGCTGATCCACCATGCCACGCTCCAGGGGTGTGTATGTTAGATTGTACATGCATGTGATTCTAAAAGTATGAGTGAGTGTGAGTGTGAAGGTATGAAGGTGTGAGAGTGAGTGTCTGTGTGTCCATGTATAAGCATGTGTAAGAGTGTGCATGCAAGTGTGTGTTTCTGTGTATCTGAGAAAGCGTGAGAGTGTCAGTGTGTGACAGTGATCGTGAGTCTGAGTGAATGTGTTTGTGAGAAAGAACAAAGAACAATACAGCACAGGAACAGGTGGTTTGGCCCTCCAAGCCCGTGTTGACACATTTTGCCCTTCCATACTAAACCTGTCCTCACTTACAAGATCCGTATCCCTCTATTCCCTTCCAATTCATGTATTCATCCAGGTGTTTCTTGAACGCTGCTATTGTGTCTGCTTCCACCACCTCCTCTGGCAGCACGTTCCAGGCACTCACCACCCTTTGTGTGAAAAATGTGCCTCGTACATCTCTTTTAAACTTCCCTCCTCGCACCTGGAACCTGTGTCACCTAGTAATTAACCCCTCCACCCTGGGAAAAAGCCTCATACTTTCCGGTTTATCTATGCCAGTCACAATCTTATAAACTTCTATCAGGTCGCCCCTTAACCTCCTGTGTTCCAGTGAAAACAAACCTAAACTATTCAACCTTTCTTCATTGCTAAAATCTCCCAAACCAGGCAACATCCTGGTAAACCTTTTCTGTACCATCTCCAAAGCATCCACATCCTTCTGGTAGTGTGATGACCAGAGCTGTTTGCAACTATACAGGTGAGAAACACTTGGGGGCTTGTACCCTTTTAAAATGTCTCCAGCTTTATTAGTTAAAAGGTACAGCTTACAACTGCTTCAGGAAAGGTAAGCTGTTTTTCTTCAGGTTTACAGTGAGGTTTGATTGCAGAGAACAGAGAGACTGCTCCTGAACTGGATCCACCTCTCTCTATATCTCTCTTTCTCTCTCTCTCTCTCTACCACCAGCACCCCCACCTTCCTCTCCTTCTCTCCCTCCCTCTCCTTCTCTATAACTTGTCCCCAGCCCCAAGATGTTCAGTACTTGAAAACAAACCTTGAAAACAATTGTTGGTAGGCAAAATGGTCTCTGCCATGGCTAACTGGTTACCAGTCCATAGACCAGTGGCTTCTTGATGCCAGCAAAAGTTACATCAGCATGCAACCATTAACTTCAAATCATCTGCAACTTTAAATCCAGTTAATGCTTGTTCAAACAATTGTTCACACTGTGCTCACTTCAGCATCAGGTTATTTGCTTTCAAAACTCTTTTGAACATTAATTTTTAAAACAACCCTTTCTAATCCAATCCCCAGTTTTAAAAAAGCCCATGGAAGGAAAAAACATGGTATTTACAATTCACTTCCTTAATCAAGTAACCACCTTAATAGTACTTTATCGGTTGTGTTTACTTTTGTTATATTGACATTTGCTCCTCTTCTTTAAATAGAACTTTTAAGTTTTACAAACAATCTTTGATTAGATCTAATGTAAAATAAACACCTTTTTTTCCCAAATTGTACATTTTATAATGCAGCCTTCCACAATCCCACTTTATTTCTTCCAACAAAGAAATTATTAGGGGAAATGTTTAATCACAAAATTACAAACAGAGAAAAATAGTTTTCTTCACGTTCTTGACTCCTCATATCACCCAGGCGTTTCTCTTCATTGGTCATCAGTAATTGCTTTCAACAAGCACATTTTTATGTGAAACAGCCTGGCAACTGGTAACTAGCATTAACCTACTTTCATTTGGAAATCTGTTTTCATTCCAAATTTCCGTTATTGCTAGTTAGATCAATCATCAGTCTTTTCCCAGTGATAACCCTTTTATTGAAGTACATTCTCACAATGAGAGCTGCTATCCACCTAACATTCAATCGCTAGAATTTTCTCAAGTTGTCCTTTGTACACAATATCTTTTAGAAGATTTGATAATTGTATTGCTACACCAAGAGCTTCCAATAGCACCAACATTTCAGCAGCTATGTTTTTAATTACCTTATCTATTTGTTTGTGGCTTCCCAGACCATGGGTAACATTTTTATGATTTGCCATTAAGACTGTGATGTAACCTCTGAGTTGAGCAAGGCTGAAAATCCTGAGTATACATTTTTCTGAATTTAATTAGTGTTTTATTTGTAGCCTGTTTCATCATTGTACTTGATTCCAGTACATCATAACTGGCATCAGGTCTGGTCTGACTGTACAAACTTCTTAACTGATTTGTGTCCTTCTCTGGATGTAAAATTCATCTTTCTGGGAGGATGTGGCCTAATTTATCAGGATACAATTAATAATTTCTGTGTAAGACTGTTGATCCAAAGTCACTACTTCATGTATAATCTGATATAAATAGTATATAAAGGTTCCTGAAGACTCACGTCCAATCTTAAAATTCTCTGTTTATTTGATCAACCGCACATTGTTCAAATTCCCTAAAAGACCCCCTCCACCTCAGAAAATCATTGACATGCATCATAAAGATACCCGCCAGTTTGGTTGTCATGTTGTAAATGTACTGTTTTTCTCTCACTACCTATAGGCTTACTCTGGACCTTTCCACTCTCTCTGCTCTTCGTATTTGAGATGTACCATACCCTGGATTAATATTTATTTCTGTTGGCCTTTTATATGTATGTTATATCAGGAGAACATTGGTGGGTCTGCTTTGAGCTGAATGTGACCTGCTTTCAGCAAGACAGACCTAACTGAGAAATACCATACTTTTGCTAAATTGTTCAATTCATAAACGCGTTTGTTTAATTTCCACAGTGACCGTTCTATATCACCTGCTTCTTTAGATGGTTTCAACAATGCTTCCCTTTAAAATATTTATCCTTGCAAAAATGCAGCTTTTACATTGATTGAGGTACATTTCCAGGAGTATTTTAAAAGAGCTAATATATCATTTGGCCTGCAGTAGTAGAATGCACTCTAATATCGTGATCATCAGGTTTGTCTTTGAAATCTCAGGCTTTGCCTGTATGTCCTATCAGTGAACGTTTTTGCTGTACATATCCATCTGAATGATAAAGCTAGCTGACCCCTATTTTGATTTGATTTGATTTATTATTGTCACATGTACCTAAGTACAGTGAAAAGTTTTGTTCTGCGTGCAGTACAGGCACATCATACCATACAAGGACATACAGAGTGATTGAACAGAGTGAGGCGTAGAGGGTTTTTGCTGCACAGGAGGTGTACAAAAGCAAGATCAACATTAGATTTGGAATTAGACAGGTCCATTCAGCGGCCTAATAACAGCGGGGAGGAAGCTGTTCTTGACCCTGTTGGTACGTGTGTTTCAGCGTTTGTACCTTCTGCCTGATGGAAGAAATTGGAAGAGATTATAACCGGGGTGGGTGGGAGGGGTCTTTGATGATGTTGGCTGCCTTCCTGAGGCAACGAGAAGTGTAGGTGGAGTCAATGGATGGGAGGTTGTCTTGTGTGATGGACTGGGCTGTGCACACAACTTACTGTAGATTCTTACGGTCCTGGTCAGAGCAGTTACTGTACCGAGCTGTGATGTACCCAGACAGAATGCTTTCTATGGTGCACCTCTAAAACTCGGTGAGGGTCCTTACGGACATGCTGAATTTCCTCAGCCTCCTAAGGAAGAAGAGGTGTTGTTGTGCCTTCTTGACTGTTACATCAATGTGGGCGGTGCAGGACAGATTATTGGTGATCGCTACTCCTAGGAACTTGAAGCTCTTGATCATCTCTACCTTGGCTCCATTGACGTAGATAGTGGCATCCCCTCCACTTTATTTCCTGAAGTCAATGACCAGCTCTTTAGTTTCGCTGACATTGAGGGAGAGATTGTTATCTTTACACAATGTTACCAAGCATTCAATCTCCTTTCTGTATTCTGTCTCGTCATTGTTTAGCTTTCGGCCTATAACGGTGTTGTCATCAGCAAACTTGTAGATGGAGTTTGAATAAGATTTGGCCACACAGACTTGAGTGTGCAGGGAGTACATTAAGGGGCTGAGTACGCATCCTCATGGGGTGCCAGTGTTGAGGATTATCGTGGAGAAGGTACTGTTGTCTATCGTAGGTCAGGAATCTGAAGAGCCCGTTGCAGTTCCAATCTGGTACCTCAGTGTATACACCAAATTCTTTCCAGCTCTGCAACTCTCTTTTTTGGCATCTTTTATCAACTCATCTTCTGACTTATTTGCAGCAACAAAAATTTCTCAATAAGAGCTTTTACTTCTCGTGATATTCATATCTGTTCTATAGTTCTTATCCTTGTCAAACTATGACCTCGGATCACCCTCCTATCTCGCTCTAGACTATAATTACAAAATCTCCTCCTCCTATCCCCACAATTACTTTCACAAGTGCTTTCCAAGAACCATGTTCACTTTCAGGGCCACTTTCAAAACTTGTGTAGTCTTTTCTGCTCTTACACATTTTTAGGTTCTTTTACCAATCCATGGACCTTATCTTCTGTCCTTCTTCTTGACAAAATTTGGCTGGTGCTGTGTTCCCTGCTCTCCATATGATGGTGACATCTCTCCATTTGCTGCCTCCTTCAGGGTATATATGGCTCCAGTCGCAACTCTTGGTAGTTATCTCCTGGCACAAATAGCCTTATCCTGTTCTTCAGCACCACTATGTCCATATTTAATCAGTTTGTCATCTACCATTATCTAGTTCTAATCAAGATCTGATGTATCCAACTGCACAGGACCTGATCACTTTCTGTGATGCATTCAGATTATGTCATTGTGTGATCAGTGCCAATTAACCTTGATGAATACACCCAAACAGTTTGGTTGTTGTGTTGTAAATGTACTATTTTTCGATCACTACCTATAGTCTTACTCTGGACCTTTCCACTCTTTCTGCCAGCCCTTCATGTTACCTTATCTCTCACCAAATGTATTCTGAAATCTCAGCCACACTAAATGCTGTTCTGCCCTGTTAGCTTGAGAACAGCCAGTAAGCACCCCTACACTGCAGGTAAGGAAAGGAAGAGACACTCTCACTCCAAGTGCTGCAAACCAATTACAAAAGGAATCAGGATAAAGGAATTTCTACTAGCCTACAAAATCAAAACTCTCAAAAATCCACTCTTCAAATGCCTGTGTCAATGCTACTGGCTGCAATGTTATATTATCTGCTCTTCACAATCAATTGATCTTTGTAATCTTTTTTGTAACTTTAATTTTTTTGGATTTACCCCTTACCTCTGACCTGTGTGTACGTGTGTGTGTGACGTTAATATTTCTTCTCACATTCAGTAATTAGTAAACTCACTCTTTGCTACTTCAAGAAAGCCTGGCTCAATTGGCTACTTCGAAAGCACAAGTTCAGTTGGGTTTGGGAAAATGTAGCCAGAAGGGACGAGATCCTTAATAAATGAACCTTGTTGTAACCTACTAAGGGGGCAGGTGAATAAAGAAGGGGAACAACTTCATTGGTTCTCATCCCAGGAGCTTAACAGTTTCGGGTAACCCATCTGGAACTGTAATGAATTGGGGTCTGTTCATAACAAATTGCATACAGAATATTCAAGCACTCAGAACAAGTGGAGCTAACTGTAATCCCTTCACAAACCAGGGACAATCCTTCATTAATGTACTCATTGTCCCTGACTCCTGCATCCTTTAGTAGGAGTTTTTAACCTGTAAGATGATGGATGAGTAAACTGTCAATGGGGTTATTTGACCTATTTTCCTTTAAGCTGCTATTTCCTGAGACAATAACATTTACTTAATCTTTTCATTACAAGAGCTAGGTCTTGTTGAAGAAATACAATAGTGTTTGGATTGGGTAAACTTCAAATCCAGGGAATTCTCAAAAGCAACTACCTGGTCATGTTTCAGGTCCAATTTTATTTGAGCCTTTCTCATAGTCAGCCTGCTCCCCAGTAAAGGCCTTTCACTTGACTGAATTTCTGTGTTGCGTTGCATGTTGTCATTCCCAAATCCAAAGTAAATTGGGTCTAGAGGAAACATACAAAACTTAAAAAAGTCTTTTTGGGTTTTAGTTTAGGGCAGTTTGCATAGCTCTTGGTTGATGCTGGATGTGTAAAACAGCTGTTCCTGTGAAATGGAGATAGTTTAGGACTGCTAAGAATTTAGTTTCAGACCAGAAATGTTTGGTTTAAACCTGGAAAGGGTTAGTTGAAACTGAGAAAGTGCAAGCTCATTTGTATAAAGGTTCTAAGATGAACCTATTAGATTCTCAGTTGGGAAATTGAAGCCACAGTTAAATTAACTTGAATAGATGTGAAATGGAAGGAAGTTCTCTCTGACATGATTATTGTAAAGGAGGCTTTTTGGATTTGATGGGGTTGTATTTTATGATGTGTTTCCAACTCTTTACATGCATGTTATATGTAAATAGTTTGGCTTACTCTATTTTATTTTAATTTTTTTCTTGCATATAAAATGCTGTTTTTTTCAGAACTGAGCCTTTAACTTGTGCGTGTATTTCAGTGAAAGGCTACCACAGTGAAACCAAAATACAAAATATGATTTATCAAGCCAGATTACAGTCAGGGATTTGAGTCATCCAGTCATAACATCTACTGAGATCATAAGACAATATAACAATTACAACCCGAAAAGCATGAGATTGTGAGCAGTGTTGATAGGGTAAATATGATCAGGATGTTTGCTCTTGTGGCTGAATCTATGATCACTGATCGTAAATAAAGGGTTGCCCCGTCTAAGAATGGGATGATGAGGATGTTTTTTCTTGTGGAGGATCCTAAGACTTTGGAATATCTTCCTCAAAAGATGTTGGAAAGCAGGGTTTTGAATATTCTCGATGTAAGAGTAGCAAGAGTCTTGATAAGCAAGGGGGTTGAAAGGATATTGAGATTGATGGAAAGTGAAATAATTAGACCAGCCATGATCTCATTGAATGGTGGAGCAGGCTTGAGGGACGTTATTCTCTCACCTAGTTTGTACATTCAGATGTACCATCTGTACCAATGATTTGGATGAAATGACTGAGTGATTGTTAAATTTGCTGATGACGCCAGGATAGGTAGGAAAGTAAGTTGTCAAGGGGATATAGAGAATCTGAAAAAAGGGATATGGACAAGATAAGGTGAGCAGGCAAAAACAAAACTGGAGTACAATGTAGGTAAATGTGGAGTTGTCCACTTTGGCAGGCAGAATAGAAAAGTGGTATACTATTGAAAAGGGGAGAGATTCCAGAACATGGAGCTTTGATTTTATAGAATCCCCACAGTGTGGGGACAGGCCATTGAGCCCAAGAAGCCCACACCAACCTTCCAAAGTCCATCCCATCAAGTCCCATCCCCATCCCCATTCCCCCTATTCTATCCCTGTAACCCTCCATTTCCCATGGCTAATGCACCTAATCTACACATCCCTGAACACTATGGGGTATTTAGTAAGGCCAATCCACCTAATTTGCACATCTTTGGACTGTGAGAGGAAACTAGAGCACCTGGCAGAAACCCACACAGACACTGGGAGAAAATGCAAACTCCACTCAGATAGTTGCCCGAGGCTGGAATCAAACCCAGGTCCCTCGTGCTATGAGGCAGCAGTGCTAACCACTGAGCCACCGTGCCACCCCTAATAAAGCTATTACAGAGTTTCAGGGTTATCTGGGAGACCTGGTACATGATTAAGGGAGGCACGGTGCCTCACAGCACCAGGGACCTGGGTCTGATTCACGCTTGGGTGACTGCCTGTTGGATTATAGAGTCAGAGATGTACATCACGGAAACAGACCCTTTAGTCCAACTCGTCCATGCCGACCAGATATCCTAAATAAATCTAGTCCCGTTTGCTGGCATCTGCCCCCTATTATTATAGAATAGCAACAGTGTGGAAACAGGCTATTTGATCCAACGAATCTACACCGACTGCCCAAAGAGCAGCCCACCCAGAGTCAGCTCCATAGCCTATCCCCATAACCCTACATTTCCTGTGACTAACCCACACATCCCTGAACACTACGGGCAACTTAGCATGGCCAATCCACCCTAACCTGCACATCTTTGGACTGTGGGAGGAAACCCACACAGACATTGCCTGAGGGTGGGAATTGAACCCAGGGCTCTGGTGCTGTGAGGCAGCAGTGCTAACCACTGAGCCACCGCACCATCCTGTTTCATCTAGGTGCCCTGGTTTCCTCCCACAGTTCAAAGATGTGCAGGTTAGGGTGGATTGGCCATGCTAAATTGCCATAGTGTCCAGGGGTGTGTAGGCTAGGTGGTTTAGCCATGGTAAATTGTGAGGTGTCAATGTGGGTTTATGGAGGTAGGGGTCTGGGTGGGATGCTCTTCGGAAGGCCAGTGTAGTCTTGATGGCCCGATTAGCCTGCTCCTACACTGTTGGGATTCTATGATTCACACATGGATAATACACAGGCATAGCAAATGATTCGGAAAGGCAAATGGGATGTTGGTGTTCACTTCAAGGGGATTGGAATATGCAAGCAAGAACATTTTACAGCAGCTTTATAGAGCCTTGGTTTTAGCCATGTCTGCAGCACTGTGTACAGTTTTGATCTCCTTATTTGGATGGAAAGATATAATTGTTTTCAAAGCAAGTCAGAGAAAATTAATTCAAATCATTCCCAGGATGAAGGCCTTATGCTATGAGGAACGATCGAGCAAGCTAGGTCTATTCCCATTGGAGTTTAGAAGAATGGGAAGAGGGATCCTAGTGAAATATATAAGATTCTGTGGGGACTAGATAAGTAGATTCCAGGAGGATCTTTCATTTTGCAGGGAGACGAAAACGAGGGAATATAGTTTAGGAATGAGGTCTCCCTTTTAACACAGTGATGAGGAATTCTTTCTCCTCTCTCAAAGGTGTATTGGAATGTGGAATTGCCTTTCCCAAAAGCTAGTGAATATCTTTAAATTTGTTCCGGCCTGTGTTAGATAGATCTTCGATAGACTGGGGAGCCATAGAATCATGGAGTTAAAGTACAAGTTAAGATGGCCGCAGGGTAAGATGCTGCAACCGGACCTCCTCTGCTTGTCAGGACCTTTTCCTTTCTCCTTCTGTTTTTTTACCTCTTGCTGTGGTTTTTTTGCCCCTCCCCCAACATTTGACTTCCTAAACTACCCTCCCTGGAGGGAATAGAGAACAGTAAATATCCCCAGCCTATTCAGCCTCTCCCTATGGCTCAAACCCTCCAACCCCAGCAACATCCTGGTAAATCTTTTCTGCTCCCTCTCACGTTTCACAACATCCTTCCTATAGAAAGGTGACTAGAATTGTACACAATATTCTAGAAGTGGCCTTGCCAATGTCCTGTACCGCTGAGAGTAATGGAGTGTGGATAGGAAAGTGGGAGTGAGACCACAACTAGATCAATCATGGCCTTATTGACAGAGAGGGTCAAAGGCCAAATGACCTACTCCTGTTCCTTAAGTCCTAATGATCAAATAACACGCGGTTTGTGGAGAAAGTGGATTTTACCGTGTCAAATAAGTTGTGATCTGGCTCTGTGTTTTTGGTTTTATGGTGACAAGGGAATTAAAGTTAGTCCATTGGTACATATGTGAATGCATAGTATTAAAGGCATAGTAGATGGGGGAACATATTCTGAAGAAGGGTCCCAACCCGAAATGTCAGCTTTCCTGCTGCTCTGATGCTGCCTGGCCTGCTGTGTTCCTCCAGCTCCTTGTTAGCTCAGACTCCAGCATCGGCAGTTCCTACTATCACATATTAAACACCTCATAGCTTTGGGAAGGAGCTCAAATCAGCAACGTGGAGGGTCAGTGCTGGTGGAGCATGAGTACGAAGGGAAGGATGCACTGTCACAGTTTTGTTACTGAGTGGGAGAGTGTTCGAACACTGGACCCTATTCAGTAGCATGGTCTGTCTGAATTGATGAGGGTTATTCCTCTGTCATGGATCAGGATCCTCTCTGCTGCCTGGCCAAGCGGATCAGACATTTCCCTGGAATGTGAAATCCGGTAGGACAGCCTGGGAGAGCCGCTTCCCTGTGACCTGAGGTCCCCGTGACTGCAGCAGAAGTGACAAAGTTTCCAACTTGTCACGTTACCTTTACAAACCAGCAGGCTACAAACAGGAAGTGTACACATTGTACTGTCTCAAATAACGACAGCTACAGCTGCCTTGGAATAACAGCCTCAGAGTCGGAGGGAACTACAGCACAGAAAAAGATCTTTCGGCCCATCGAGTCTGCGCCAGTCAAAAACAACCACCACACTATTCTAATCCCATTTTCCAGCACTTGACCCATACCCTTTGTACATCTTGGCATTGTGTTACACCTAAATCTGTTAGGAAGGTTTCTGCTTCTGCCACCTTTACAAGCAGTGAGTAACAGATTCCCACCAACCTCTGGGCGACAAGGTTAGTCATGAAATCATAGAATCCCTACAGTGCGGATAAAGGCCATTTAGTATGACCCTCCAGACCCATCCTATCCCTGTAACCCTGCATTTTCCATGGCTAACCCGCCTACATATCTCTGGACACTACGGGGCAACTTAGCATGGCCAATCCACCCTAACCTGCACACCTTTGGACTGTGGGAGGAAATCAGAGCACCCACACAGACATTGGGAGAATGTGCAAACTCCACATCGATGGTCACCTGAGGGTGGAACCCTTTTCAGCACATCCCCTTTAAACCATCTGCCTCTTATCTTAAACCTATGCCCCTTGGTCACTGATCTCTCCATTAAGGAAAACAGTTCGTTCCTGTCTACCCTATCCACGTCCCTCAAAATAGTATCCATCTCAATCATATACTCCTGCATTCTCCTCTACTCTAAGGAAAACAACCCCAGTCTGTCCAATATCCTTCATAACTGAAACTGTCCAGCCCAGACAACACCCTGGTAAATCTCCTCTGCACCCTCTCCACATCCCTCCACTAAAGTGGATTCCAGATTTCAGTTTGCAAACGTTGCTTATTCTCTCTGACTTTGGTTAGAAAGAAAAATGCTCAGAAATTACTAATGATGCGAGGGGGATGTGGCCTGATGATCTTTGTGAGGCATTTCTTTATCATTCCTTCAGCAGAAATGGGACACTGGGAGGTATTTCTGGAAAGAGAGACATGATCTTGGAGTTTCTCACCTTGCGATCGCCAGCACAAACACAAGGATGAGAAATGTCAGCAGGGCACTTTCCTGGGCTATAAATCGTTGTGATCATTTGGCATTTTTGCGTTTGTCCTGGTGAAGTGCTAAATTTGGCAACAATTTTCTATTTTGGTGAAGTCAGTGAGTGTTGTATTGTGTTGAGGAGAGGTACATGTCAGATACTGGATTTCCCTGGTATCACTGTGAGGCAGTTCTAGGTTGGGATTTGTTCTATATTTAGGGTCAATGTGTGTTGTACCTGCCACTGCTCAGCACTTGCCTGTGAGTCAGGGAGTATGTAATATCACCATCTGCTTACAGGGTGAACATGTGTGGCTCGAAACGAACACAGGCGGAGAGTTCAACACAGCAATTGGAGCCGTGGTGAAGCTGATGAGCTCTGGCAAGATTCTGCTGTTGGATGATGAAGGCAAGGTCAGTTCTACACTCATTTCCACCTCGTCTTTGAGCGGCCTTGTTCCCAGCTCCGTTTCTTTCAGGGGCGATAGGCTTCTGATCTCGGTGGAGTCATTCTGAGGGTCAGCACTGGCTACATTTCAATGAGCTTGGCTGTGTCCTGGGTGGGCATCGCTTTCAGACAGCTGCCGCTGTACCCCAGCCCCCCATTCACACCGGGTGGGGGAGGAGGCTGGTGGGAAGGCCCCCGCTGTACAATATGGACAGGGGAAGGATGTCGGTGCAGCCATGATCCTATTGAATGGCGTAGAGAGCTCGAGGGGCTGAATGGCCTACTTCTGTTTGTATTTCTTATGGTCTTATACTACTGGTCCCACACACACACACACACACACACACACACACACACACACACAGACACACACACACAGACACACACACGCGCACACACACACACAATCACAAGCACACACACACACACACACATACGCGCACACACACACACATACGCGCACACACATGCACACACACAAAAACACACACAAGCACACACACACACACACACACACATACGCACACACTCAAGCACACACACACACAGGCACGCGCGCACACACACGCACACAAACACACACACACACATACAGGCACACACACACACATACATACACTCTACCACAAATACAGACACACAAACACAGTGTGATACACTGGGAGCAGCCCTTTACATGCTGTGAAAAAGCCTGTTTTGATGGTAGTTGTCTGTTTTGCCTTTAGGAGCAGTGGGTTGGTGCCTCAAACATTAACAGCGTGCGCCCCATGCACCCTACCTCAGTGAAAGGAGTGGATGACATGATCCGGATCGGAGATTTGAATGAAGCTGGGATTTTGCACAACCTGCTCATCCGATTTCGGGAGAACATCATTTATGTAAGTCCACCCCACCCTGGAGAAACATGGCCTTAGGTATAACGGAGCCTGCACATTCCAGGCAGAAATAGGGACGGGCAATAAATGCTGGCCTTGCCAATGATGCCCCACATCCTGTGAATCAGTAAGAACAAAGTGTCACAAAGCACTGAGACTGTGTCCCACTACAGTGTTCGAGCAGTGGAGTAACATCACCAGCTTGTGTTTGTCCTGGGGCAGACGGAGTGGGCTGGAGGAATGTGGGCACTGTGACTAACTGAGGAGGTTCGTAGGCTTAGCCTAGAGCTGGGTGTCAAAGAGTGAGTGGGGCACAGGAGGACAGAGTTTACAGAGGGAATTCCAGAGTCTGCAGCCTACAGGTGGAGGTGTGACAGGAGGTGGGGAAGCCCACAGAGACTCCAAGGCAGGGCAGCTTGGGAGAAAGTAGCCACAAAGGATTTTGAGTGGGTCGGAGAGAATGGGGACATGGGTTGAGTGTCTGTGTGTGTATGTGAGCACGCACGTGTGTGTATATGTGTGTGTGCGTGTGTGTGTGTCTGTGTGTATGTATGTGTGTCTGTGTGTGTGTGTGCCTGTGTGTGTGTGTGTGCCTGTGTGTGTGTGTGTGTGTGTGTCTTTGTATGTGAGCACGCACGTGTATGTATATGTGTGTGTGTGTGTGTGTGTCTGTGTGTGTGTGTGTGTGTGTGTGTGTCGGTGTGTGTGTATGTGAGCACGCACGTGTATGTATGTGTGTGTGTGTCTGTGTGTGTGTGTCTGTGTGTGTGTATGTGTGTGCGTGTGTGTATGAGAGTGAGTGAGTGTGCATGTGTTTGTGTGTGTGCATGTGTGTGTGTGTGAGAGTGAGTGTGTTTGTGTGTGTGCGTGTGTGTGTGTGTGTGAGAGTGAGTGAGTGTGTTTGTTTGTGCGTGTGTGTGTGTGAGAGAGTGATTGAGCGTGTTTGTATGTGTGTGTGTGTGTGAGAGAGTGAGTGAGTGTGTTTGTATGTGTGTGTGTGTGTGAGCAGGATAGAGAATCCTGCATGGTGTGTTGCCTGCCCGGTGCCAGGGTGCGAGACATCTCTGACCAGCTTGAGAGGATACTAGAGAGGGAGGGGGAGGATCCACGTAGGTACCAACAACATAGGCAGGACTAGGAAAAAAGACGTCCAGTCCCTCTACACCTGCATTCCCCATGCAGATGGCCTTAAGGCCCTCCGCTTCTTCCTGTCCCGCAGGCCCGACCAGTCCCCCTCCACTGATACCCTCATCCGTTTAGCCGAACTCGTCCTCACATTCAACAACTTCTCTTTCAATTCCTCCCACTTCCTACAGACAAAGGGGGTGGCCATGGGTACCCGCATAGGCCCAAGCTACGTCTGCCTCTTTGTAGGTTACGTGGAACAATCCCTCTTCCGTACCTACACCGGCCCTAAACCCCACCTCTTCCTCCGTTACACTGATGACTGTATCGGCGCCGCCTCGTGCTCCCACAAGGAGCTCGAGCAGTTCATCCACTTCACTAACACCTTCCACCCCAACCTTAAGTTTACCTGGACCATCTCTAACACCTCTCTCCCCTTCCTGGACCTCTCTGTCTCCATATCGGGCAACCACCTAGAAACCGATATTCATTTCAAGCCCACCGACTCCCACAGCTACCTAGAATACTCCTCCTCCCACCCACCTTCCTGCAAAAATGCTATCCCCTATTCCCAATTCCTTCGCCTCCGCCGCATCTGCTCCCAGGATGAGGCATTCCACTCCCGTACATCTCAGTTGTCCTCGTTTTTCAAGGACCGTAACTTCCCCCCTTCGGTTGTCGAGAACGCCCTCAACCGTGTCTCCCACATCTCCCACACCTCATCCCTCACACCCCGTCCACGCAATAAGAACCAAAAAAGAATCCCCCTTGTCCTCACGTACCACCCCACCAACCTCCGGATCCAACGCATCATCCTCCGACACTTCCGCCATCTGCAATCCGACCCCACCACCAAAGACATCTTTCCCTCCCCACCTTTATCTGCTTTCCGGAGGGACAACTCTCTCCGTGACTCCCTTGTCCGCTCCACACTCCCCTCCAGCTCC
>NC_063344.1:67430967-67468605 GCF_021869965.1 Rhincodon typus | reverse complement strand
TGTATGAGTGTGTGTGTGTGTGTGTGTGAGGGTGTGTGTTTGTATGAGTGTGTGTGTGTGTGAGTGTGTGTGTGTGTGAGTGTGTGTGTGTGTGTTTGGGATAGGATCTGGACAGCTGAGTTTTCATGTTGCTGATGTTTCTGGAGGGTAGGGAATGGGTCAGGTATCTATTAGGATGATTGTTTTGGGGTTGTTGTGGGGAATGAAGCCTTCAGTGGGCGATGGTCCAAAGCAGGGACAGCGGCGAGTGAGGGGGTGGAGGAAGCTTTTGGTTCAGTGACAGGTAACAGATTCGCTGGCGATGCTGGTTTACATTTTCAATGTGACAGCCATGTGTAAACCTGGAAATGGGGATCAGTCACACATTCCAACAACAACCCCCAGCCCTCAATCCCATTGGGTTTTATAGGTGTTCAGAATCAGTTTCCATCATAGGCCCTTCGCATCCTGGCTGAATCCTACAGCAGGTAGATCCTGGCAATCGGTGATCCCATTGATGGTAGATCCAGTCAATAGTGGGTTCTCATCAATGGGTAGGTTTTTGTCAATGATGGATCCTGTCAATCAGTGGATCCTATCAATGGTGGATCCTCTCTATGAATATGTTTTCAATGGTGCATCCTGTCATGGTGGATCCTATCAATGGGTATGTTTCTGTCAATGGTGGACCTTATCAATGGTGGAAGCTGTCAATGAGTAGATCTATAGTGGATAGGTTCCTGTCAGTGGTGGATCTTGTTAATGAATAGATTGTGCCAGTGAATAGGTTCCTGAAGTGGTGGATCTTGTCAGTGGTGGATCTTGTCAATGAGTGGATCCTGTCTTTAGTAGGTTCCTCTCAGTGGTGGATCTTGTTACAAACAAGGGCTAGTCATGGCCCACTGATCTGCTGAATTTGCAGTTCTTCTCCTTCTTTGTGTAATTTTCCTGTGAATTGTTTTCCCTTTCGGGAGAGTGGGGGAAGTAGCAGACGGACCTGCAGGCTGATGACCATCCTGCATTGTACGCACTCCTTCCATGGCCAACACGTCCTGGAGGGGGTTCGAAGCTGGAGCACCTGGCTCAGAGGTAGGGATATTACCCCAATGCACCACAGGAGCTCCATTTTATGCTGATGCACCAACGTATAAATCCAGCCCCTTGTTGTTGAGTCGGTGACGTTAATTATGAAGTCATACGGCATTGAATCAGGCTGTTCGGCCCATCATGCCTATGCTGACTAACAAACACCAAACTGCACTAATCCCATTTACCTCCACGTTCTGCATTTCAGTGCTCATCCACTTCTTAAATGATGTGCGAGTACCTGCCTTCACCACCCTCTCAAGCAGTATATTCCATACTTCCACCACCCTCTGGGTGAAAAGAGTTTATCCCGATTCCCTCTGAACCACCTACTCCTCACCTTAAACTTATTCCCTCTGATCTTAGACACATCTGCCATGGGGAAAAGTTTCTAACGATCTACCCTATTTATGCTTCACATAATTTTGTTCACCTCAATCAGATATTCCCCCCACTCAGCCTCTCTGTTCCAAGGAAAACAAACCCTAGCCTATCCAGGAAAACAAAAACGGAAGTTGCTGGAAAAGCTCAGCAGGTCTGGCAGCATCTGTGAAGAAAAAATCAGAGTTAACGTTTCGGGTCCGGTGACCCTTCCTCAGAACTGCCCATCCAATCCAGTCTCTCCTTATAACCAAGATTTTCCATGCAGGTAACATCCTGATGAATCTCTTCTGCACCTTCTCCAGTGCAGTCACATCCTTCAGATAGTGTGGCAACCAGAAGTGCACAGTATTCCATCTGTGGCCTAACCAATGTTTTATAAAGTTGTAACAAGACTTCTTTGCTGCTATATGCTATGTCCCGGCTAGTGAAGGTAAGCATCCCCCCATGCCTTCTTCACCACCTTATCTACCTGTGCTGACACCTTCAGTGATTTGTGGACCTGTACACCAAGGTCCCCTTGTTCCTCCGTACTCGCCAGGGGCGTACCATTCATTGTGTAAATCCTTCCCTTATTAGAACTCCCAAAATGCATCACCTCACAATTATCAGGATTAAATTCCATCCGCCATTGCACTGCCCGAGACCATCCTCCTCACTGTCAACAACACCATCAATTTTCATGCCATCTGCAGACATACTAATTATACCTCCTACATTCACATCCAAGCCATTGATGAGCATAATAAATAGGAAAGTCCAGCACTGATCCCTGTGGTGCACTGTTGGTCACAGGTTTCCAAGCATAAAAACAACCCTTCACCATCACCCTTTACCTCCTACTTGCAAGTAAATTTTGAATCTAGTTTGCTAATTGCCTTGGATGCCGTGGGCTCTTACTACTGGGCCAGCCTTCCATGTGAGACCTTGTCAAAGGCCTTAGTGAAGTCGATATAAATTATATCAACTGCACTACCTTCATCAATATATTTATTCACCTTTTCAAAAATTTCAATTAAATTAGTCAGACAGGATCTCCCTGTAACAAATTCATCCTGAGTTTCACTGATCAATCCCTGTCTTCCCACGTGTTGTTTCCAAGTGGCTGAGTTGTTGTTGGGAGCCGGATTGCGAGGGGTGTGGGGAGGGTGGGGTTGGGGCTTGCAGAAGCAGGCAACATCCCTGGGAAAGTGTCCCATTCTGAGACCTCAGACCTTCTCCCTCTATCAGACCTACAGCGGCTCCATCCTGGTCGCCCTGAACCCCTACCAGCTGCTCCCGTACTACACCATCGAGCAGATCAATCTCTACACCAACAGGCGCATAGGAGAACTGCCCCCTCATATCTTCGCCATTGCTGACAACTGCTACTTCAACCTGAGGAAGAGTAAAAAGAACCAATGCTGCATTATCAGGTGAGTGGTATAGAGCGGGTCTCAGTGACTACCATAACCCATTGCCGTGGAGGGCACAAGGAATGGAGGGATCATGCCTTGCCTTGCAGAAACTGACACCTGCTGACCAATTGGGGCTGTTATTTGGTAGAGTGACAAATTGCAGATGGGGAGACATTCCAGAGGTAAAGAGGTAGATCAGTCACAGTGTCAGTATTGGGCGGCATGATAGCTCAGTGGTTAGCATTGGTACCTCACAGCGCCAGGGACACACATTCAGTTCCACCCTCGGGCGACCGTCTGTGTGGAGTTTGCACATTCTCCCAGTGTCTGTGTGGGTTTCCTTCCCGCAGTCTAACGATGTGCAGGTTAGGTGGATTGGCCGTGCTAAATTGCCCATAGGTTTTTTAAAATTCACTAAAAGGATGAGGGTGTCGCTGGCTAGGCAGCATTTATTGCCCAACCCTAATTGCCCAGAGGGCAGTCAAGAGTCAACCACAGAGTCTGAAGTCACATGTAGGCCTGACCAGGTAAGGATGGCAGTTTCCTTCCCTAAAGGACATTAGTGAACCAGATGGGTTTTTCCCCCAACAATCAACAATGGATTCATAGTCATCATTAGATTCTTAATTTCAGATATTTTATTCAATTCAAATTCCACCATCTGCCAAGGCAGGATTCAAACCTGGATCCCCAGAATGTTATCTGGGTCTCTGGGTTAACAGTCCAGCGATAATACCATTTGGCCATTGCCTCCCTAGTGTCTATGGATGTGTAGGCTAGGTGGGTTAGCCATGGTAAATCATAGGATCCCTAGAGTGTGGAAACAGGCCCTTCAGCCCAACAAGACCATATTGATCCTCAGGGTATCTCACCCAGACCCATCCCCCCTAATCTACACATCCTTGAACACTACAAGCAATTTAGCATGGCCAATCCACCCAGCCTGCACATCTTTGGGCTGTGGCAGGAAACCGGAGGAAACCCACACAGATGTTGGGAGAATGTGCAAACTCCACACAAACAGTTGCCCAAGGGTGGAATTGAACCCGGGTCCCTGGCGCTGCGAGGCAGCAATGCTAACCACTGAGCCACCGGGCCGGAAATGTGGACTAATGAGGAGAGGGTCGGAGGGTTTGATAGAATAGCATAGGGATTCAGATTGCACACACATCCTGATCTGTCACGAAATATTAAACTCTTAAAATGAAATTGATCAAAGAGTTGAAACTAATAGAAAGAAGCAGTGAGAGCTGCTAAAGCACATTCTGTCAGTCTCATGTTACAGCCCAAAATCCATGTAATTTCAGTTTACATGGGGATTTTGTCAGACTGTAGAACGATAGGTAATGCACTTCGTTACAACTGTAATGGGAGGAGTGTGCTAATTATCAAACCCCGCTTCTCCATGAGCTGTACCGAAGCCTAAATATTTTGTTTTATCACCAAAATGGTCAATCTGTTTATCCTTTGTGCTGCAACCAGAATAAAAGAGACGTCCACCAGACCTCAAAAGGATAACTTGTTGATTAGAAGCAAGTTTAATCCTACAAGAAACCTGGTTAATGACTAACCTATGATGCAGATTTAAACTATTTCATTTGGGAGAGGATCCACACTCTGTAGGGAGGGGGCCAAAAGTGGGGAAATGATTCTTGATTTGAATCTAAGCCAGTTGATGAAGGATCGGACCAGAGACACATATTATCCTCAATAATAGGTTGATGTTTAAATTTTTAAATTTAATGTTGACCTCGCTCTTACTGCACCTTCTCTGCAGCCATAACGTTGTAGTCCTCACTCCGTTCTGTTACCCTAATGCACTTTGTATGGTATGATCTGCCTGTACTGCGCACAAAACAAAACTTTTCGCTGTACCTAGGTACATGTGACAATAATAAACCGAATCAAATTAAATCAGATCAAATCAAATTTATGGTAAACAGAAAAGGCATGTGTCTGCTTTCTACCTACTCCCTCCTGTGAACCAGCAGGCTTTTTTTTATATATGCTCCCAGGTCGTTAATTAAACAATGTCTTTGAGCTCCATATCTTAACAATATGACAAGTATGCAATTACTACAGGCCTCATTCAGCCACTTGAAGGGAACAATTAGGACTGCCTGGTTGAAGAGGAGTTTCCAGAGGTGGTCTATGGTTAAGAGCTCACTGGGTTAACCAAGAGCCCCATCGTGCTGAATGATTTTGGGGCTGGTACATGTTGTAAATTGCTGGAGGGGGTGGGAGTGTGTGTGGTGAAGGGAGGTTGGGGGTGTGAGGTGCAGTAGCTGATGAAGCAGGACAATGAAGAGGAATGTTTGTGATTTCAGCGGGGAGTCGGGAGCTGGGAAGACCGAGAGTGTGAAGCTAATCCTGCATTTTCTGGCTGCAGTCAGTGGGCAGCACTTGTGGATCGAGCAGCAGATTCTGGAGGCGACCCCAATTCTGGAAGGTAACACTTAGAGCAGGAAGCATCAATCGAGAGCTCAGCGGTGAAAGGGATACCAGACTGTGCCTAAGCTCCTGGTCCCTGTGTAATTATCAAGTGAAGTCTCTTATGTTGTGTGGTTTCAAAGTCAGAAGTGACACGACACCAGGTTATAGCCCAACAGGTTTGTTTAAAATCACACGTTTTCTGTGAACTGCACCCTCATCAGGCTCCTTCATCTTCACATGATGATCCTGATTGATGAAATGCTTCAATGCCTTTTACCCATCCCATCCCCTTGTAGCTCAACGTATACTTACCTCATCGGTAACCAGAAACCTAGCGCTACTGCATTTCATACTTTTAGGAACTGACAGGTGAGTATCACGTCTATGTTTTAAATTCTCCTTCTGCCCCTCAGTCTGCTTCCCAGTCCCCATAAAGCAGCTTTAACAAGTGGGAGAGAACAGATCCATTTTGGGAGTGGGTGAAGGACACCTCCACATGGAAGACGGTTCGACATGGAGCACAGCTCCATAGGGGGACAGTTCGACATGGGGCACAGCTCCATAGGGGGACAGTTCAACATGGGACACAGCTCCATAGGTGAACAGCTCCATAGGGGGACAGTTCGACATGGGCACAGCTCCATTGGGGCACAGCTCTATAGGGAGACAGTTCGACATGGGGCACAGCTCCATAGGGGAACAGCTCCATAGGGGGACAGTTTGACATGGGGGACAGTTCCATTGGGGGACAGTTCAACATGGGGACAGTTCCACAGGGGGGACGATTCCAGGGGGACGGTTCCAGGGGGACGGTTTCACATGGGGACAGTTCCAGGGAGAAAGTTCCGCATAGTGGGTGGCTCCAGGACACATCTCCATGAATGGCACATTTGTGTTGTTTTGGTGTTGACTGATGGTCAATCTGGGAGGATGCTGACCAGATGTTATTGATGTACCTGTTTGCCTCAAGCTGCCTTTATGCTATTCCTTTCACAGCTTTTGGAAACGCAAAAACTGTAAAAAATGACAATTCCAGCCGCTTTGGAAAATATATTGAAATCTACTTCAACGATGATGGAATCATTGAGGGAGCAAAGATTGAGCAGTATTTGTTGGAGAAGTCCCGTGTTTGCCGAATGGTGAGTGCACTGTGGTTGGTCAAGGGCAGATCCTATTTAACACTGACTTCCACACTGAGAGCACAATTACAACTGAGCCAATGGCCAGGATTAGACTCTTTCTGAGATACTCGCTGTCCAATCATTGGTTTGGGAATGTTCTCTGAGTGTCCACTGCGATTAGGTGTCAAGGCCAGTTTCTCCTTTAGCATTGTTAGCCCATCATGACAATGTCTATCAAAGCACCCAGTCTGGACCCCATGGCACGAGGTGTAAACATCTGATGGACAGTCATTTCCAGGGTGATGGAGGTAAGGAGAGTTTTGGAGGGTTGGGGGTTTTGGACTTTTGAAGACCTGCAAGCATGATGGGCTGAATGGCCTCATGTTTGCTACACTGCTTTGTCATTTCTATTGAAGCGAGCCTTCAATAAACTGAGCCTGAATTGCCCAGTGAACATGTTTCGGTGTTGTGTGTAAGATGGTCATAGAGTCACTGCTGGACTCCCCTTGCACCTGATGCCCTGTCTGTCAGTGGGGTTAGTGATACTGCCAAACCACAGGCCCAGACCCTGTTATTAACTGGACACACAGGCAGGAGATTAGAGCTACCATTCTCGTTATGAAGTCATTGTTAAAGACATTAGGATGTGGGTTTGAATCCCAGCGTGGCAAGGTGGTGGAATTTGAATTCTATTTAAAGATATCAGGAATAAAAAAGTTAGTTTAATGGCAGCCAAGGGACCACTGTCAGTTATTATGAAAACCCATCTGGTTCACTCATTCCTTTAGGGAAGGAAATCTGTGATTCTTACCCGATTTGGCCTACATGTGACTCTAGACCCACAGTCATGTGGTTGACTTTTAACTGCCCTCTGAAATGGCTCAGAGGCCTTTCATTTAAAGGCCCCCTAGGGATGGTCAACAAAGGTCTGCCTGGGCCACATCCCATATAAGAATAATTAAGGAAATACATTGAGGAGGCATCAGTTGCATGTAGACATTACCAGATATAAAGGCATAATGTACAAAACTTTGCTGGGCCAACTCGGGGAAATGGATGTTGGGACCAGTAGAGTTGTAGGTAGCCATGTTGGGATGGACAGAGGCTGGGCCAGGGTCTTATTTGCATACTAAACATGCCAATTGGAGCCTTTAAATAGGGCTGTCAACAATCTGGGCAGTTTACCAGGAGGTTGGTGGGATGGGGTGTGGGTTGGTGGCTGCAGGGTAACCCAGCAACCCCCGAAAAAGAAGCTGCACTCAGGGAGAGAGCCATTGCTGCAGAAAGGGGGCTGCAGTGGTGACTGGGGTGATTGGGGGTGTGGGGATGTTGGGGGGTGGTGGGCAATGTTGCTTAGGACTGCGGCCAGGAGTAGTTGATTAGGCCAAAGAGTAACTGTGGGGATGTGCATTGTTGAGTTGAGCCGTACATTGACTGTTATTTTTGTGGACAGGTTGGTATACTGGGCTCCCATACTCTACAGTGGAGTAGTCTCAGAATTGCTTTGGGTCATGTGCTCAATGAGGAAATGTGACATAAATGAGGATCATCCTCTTCATGGTTAAAGCAGCAGATTGGCACTCACCTACTTTGCTGTTTGTTTGAATTGTGTACTATCGGTGTTCTCTGTCCCTCAGGCTGCAGATGAGAGAAACTATCACATTTTCTACAGTATACTGATGGGGATGAACACAAAGCAGAAGAAGCTCCTCAGTTTAGGCACAGCACATGAGTATGACTACCTGACGATGGTGAGACATATTGTGTTAGAATGCTCCTATCTATCGTTACACTGAAACATATCACACAAACACATTGACACTGCTTCATGCAGGTCCAGGGAACCAGAAACTAGAGCTTCCAGTAAGGATTCCAGTTTCTAGTAAGGATATATCAGACATTTAAGATTTGAAACTTGCGTTGTTATCTCTCTGTATTTATAATGCCTTAAACTCTGAAAGGGACAAAACTCTTAGACAATCATAGAGATGTACAGCATGGAAACAGATGCATTGGTCCAACTCATTCATGTTGACCAGATATTCTAAACTGAGCTAGTCCCATTTGCCTATGTTTGGCCCATATCCCTCTAATCCTTTCCTATCCAGGTACCCTGTCCAAATGTCTTTTAAATGTTGTCATTGTACCAGCCTCTACCTCTGGAAGCTCGTTCCACACGTACACTAGCCTCTGTGTGAAAAAGTTGCACCTTAGGTCCCTTTTAAATGATTCTCCTCTCACTTTAAACCTATGCCATCTAGTTTTGCACTCCCCTACCCTTGGCTATTCACATTAACTATCCTCCTCATGATTCTCTAAACATCTATAAGGTCACCCATCAGCTTCAGTGAAAAACATCCCAGCCTATCCAGCCTCTTTTTATAACTCAAATCCTTCAGTCAGTGGAATTATGTAGACAAATTGACTTTGTAATTTGACAGAGCTCATAGACTAATTTGAGTGATGGGCCGAATAACAAAAGGTGATGATAACGTGCTGATATGGAGGAAAGGAACACACGAAAATTAAGCTTCTCCTTAAACAGCTCTCCTCAATCTGTTTCAATGGGATTCCTCCTGCTATTTAAATGGTACGCGTTCCACATCAACATACGTCACATCTAATTAGGATTCTTTCAAAGATTGGCCAGTTCTTCTATCATGTTCAATATACAATATAAAGGTCATGAGGCCTCTAAATATAAATTGAGACATCTATGTCTTCATAATTGTTATGATCCCAACTGATAATATTACCAAAGAAGTAAAATTCCAATATGAAATCTGGCTTGATAGATCATACTTTGTTGTTTTTTATTTCTAACTATACTGTGGCAGTCGTTCACTGAAGTAAGCCAGGCTGGAGATTTAGTTTTAACATTAAATGGAAGTTTATTAGACAAAAGAAATAAAATTAAGTTAAACTAAACTAAGCTATCTAAAGATAACAAAGCTTGAAGGATTTCAAAGCACAGCCAAACAAAATCCCATCTACTCCCCAACACCATCACCTTCCAGTTAATGAAAATCCAAAGAAATTCCTTCCCTATCAAGTTTGTAGGTTTGAGTTTACTGTTTCTTCTAAGTTCTGGTCCTATGAGTGGTGAGGGGTTTTCCCTGGAATAGTCACATAATTGAGATCTTAGACCTTTCTCAGACTTGTAATAATTTCTAACAACACACTCTTGGTCTATAAATTTAACAAACTGCACTTTTGCACAGGGATTGCTTATTTCCTTAAGTACTCTGAACAATCCTTTTTGTCATGGAGTGACTCCACTTGTATTTAACTCCAGTTAGATCCTCTTTGAACTGAACACAAAACCTTTCCAATCTTTGTTTTTTCTAAGCTAAAATCAATCGTTGATAGTTCTAAACCCAAAAGCAATCTAATGTTTCAATGCCTTTTCTCTTCTATTGTAAACCCCACAATATAAACCCCAGTATGCAAGCCAACCATCCATCCAATGATTCTATCTAAACTTCTCGCTGCCTCAGGAAGGCAGCCAACATCTTCAAAGACCCCTTCCACCCTGTTATAATCTCTTCCAAACTCTTCCATTGGGCAGAAGATACAAAAACTTAAACACATGTACCAACAGATTCAAGAACAGCTTCTTCCCCATGTTATCAGGCTTCCAAATAGATCTCTCAAATTTTAAACTTAATGTTGATCTCGCTGTTTGTGCACCTTCTCTGCAGCCATAACATTATATTTGCGCTCTGTTCTATTACCCTAATGCACTTTGTATGGTATGATCTGCCTGTACTGCACGCAAAACAAAACTTTTCACTGTACCTAAGTACATGTGACCATAATAAATCAAATCAAAGTAAATCAAATAAACAAACCTCCATTACTACAGGAAGCACACACTGAATTTAAAATCATAATTCTGGAAAGACTGACCTAATTAAATTTTAATTCCCTTTATGAAAATAGACCAAAGCCCATATGTCACTAGTTTAAAATCCAAATCTTAAAAAAAGGTATTTACACATATCTATATCACACACCTTTCAAGACACCATTTCAAATGGAATTCATTGAGTCCAATGATACTAGGAGTAGGCTGGCATTTGTCAGGATGGTTGCAAAGAATTAGGAATTCTCTAACCCGTTCTAAAATGGGTCAGTTTTTGGGACAATGGCATCTCAGCTCAGTTGCATGTGACTTTGTTTCCACAGGGTAACTGTACGAGTACTGATGGACATGATGATGCCAGACACTACGCCAATGTTTGCTCAGCTATGAAAATCCTGACATTCTCTGACAGTGAACAGTGGGATATCAACAAGCTATTGGCTGCTATTTTGCACTTGGGAAATCTGCATTTTCAAGGTAAAAGCAAAACTGTACAAAGCAGCTGGCAGTATATTTATGTTTTCAGAGTAGTAAATACATGAAACCATAAGAGATAACTACGGCCACCTGGAAATGGCTTTCTAGTTTAGTAAACTATATCTCATGAACCTCTTTGTAGAGTCTTGGGAGGGAAAAGTTGCTTCAACAGTAGGCAGGCACTGTAGCCTGAGAACGTGCTTTGTTGTACCTGCCAGGTTATTTTCTCCATTACTGCGTTTTTACTGATGCTACTTTCCTTTAGCTCCTCATTCTCCCCAACCACTGGGTTAGATCTGGGAGATTTATTGGAACTTCCTCAGTGAATGCAGACCCAAAGTAATCATTTTGTTTCTCTGCCATTGCTCTGTTCCGTATTATATATTCTTCTGACTCTGTAATGGACTGAGATTTATTTTAGCTAAATGTTTCCGTTGTATGTGCCTATCGAAGATTTTACAATCCATGTTATTGTATTTGCGAGATTGCATTCACATTCCACTCGCCCTTTCCTCATCAGTTTCTTGGTTTTCGTTTGCTCTATTCTAAACACCTCCAAATTCTCAGGCTTCGTGCAATTTCTGACAACTTTAAGGGCATTTACTTTTTTAATCTGATATAATTATACACACACACACACACACACACACACACACACGTGCACGCATGCACGCACACACACATACACACACACACACACACACACACGCAACCACACAAACACAGACAAATATGCACTCGCAAACATTTGCACACACAGACACACATACATGTATCTGTAAGTGCCAGACACACAGACAGATGCATAGACACAGATACACACAGGCATACAGATATACACAGACACACACACAGACACAGAGATGCACAGATACAGAGACATAGAGACAGATATATACAGACAAACAGACATGGAGACACATACACAGATACACACAGGCATACAGATGTACACAGACACACACACAGCTACAGAGATATACAGAGATATAGAACAGATACATACAGACACACAAATATGAACACACATACACAGATACATATAGACACAGATGCAGACACACACAGATACACAGACACAAACATACACATACTTGCAGAGACACACAGACACACCATAAGACCATAAGACATAGGAGCACAAATTAGGCCTTTCGGCCCATCGAGTCTGCTCTGCCATTTAATCATGGCTGATTAGTTTCTCAACTCCATTCTCCTGCTTTCTCCCCATAACCCTTGATCCCCTTGACAATCAAGAACCTATCTATCTCTGTCTTAAATGTACTCAATGACCTGGCCACCACAGCCTTCTGTGGCAGTGAATTCCATAGATTCACCACTCTCTGGCTGAAGAAGTTTCTCCTTATCTCCGTTCTAAAAAGGTCTTCCCTTTACTCTAAGGCTGTCCCCTTGGGTCCTAGTCTCTCCTGCCAATGGAAGCATCTTCCCAACATCCACTCTGTCCAGGCCATTCAGTATTCTGTAAGTTTCAATTAGATCCCCCCTCATCCTTCTAAACTCCAATGAGTATAGTCCCAGAGTCCTCGAACATTTGTCATATAATATGCCTTTCATTCCTGGGACCATTCTTGTGAACGTCCTCTGAACATGCTCCAGGGCCAGTACATCTTTCCTGAGATATGGCGCCCAAAATTGCACACAATACTCCAAGTGTGATCTGACCAGAACTTTATAAAGCCTCAGAAGTACACCCCGGCTTTTATATTCTAGTTCTCTTGAAATAAATGCCAACATTGTATTTGCATTCCTAATTACTGAGTCAACCTGCAAGTTTACCTTAAGAGAATCCTGGTGTAGGACTCCCAAAACCATTTGCATTTCAGATTTCTGAATTTTCTCCCCATTTAGGAATTAGTCTATATTCCTATTCTTCTTGCCAATGTGCATGACCTCACACTTTCCCACGTTTATTGCATCTTCCACTTCTTTGCCCACTTTCCTAACCTGCCTAAATCCTTCTGCATCCTCCCTGCATCAATACTATCTTTACCTCTACCTATCTTTGTATTGCCTGCAAAGTTAGCCAGAATCCCCACAGTTCCTTCATCTGGATCATTAATAGAACATACATAGAACATGGAACAGGACAGCATAGTACAGGCCCTTTGGCCCACGATGTTGTGCCGACCTATTATCCTACTAAGATCAATCTACCCTGCATAGCTTACATTTTACTATCCTCCATGTGCCTATCCAAGAGCCACTTAAAAAGTCTCTAAAGTATCTGACTCCACTACCACTGCTGGCAGCGCATTCCACACGCCCACCACTCTCTGCGTAAAGAACCTACCTCTGACATCTCCTCGATACCTTCCTCCAATCACCTTAAAATTATACCCCCTCGTTATAGTCATTTCCGCCCTGAGAAAAAGTCTCTGACTATCCACTCTATCTATGCCTCTCATCATCTTATACACCTCTATCAGGTCACCTCTCATTCTTCTTCGCTCCAATGAGAAAAACCCTAACTCCCTCAACCTTTCCTCATAAGACCTGCCCTCCAGTCCAGGCAGCATCCTGGTAGATCTCCTCCGCACCCTCTCTAAAGCTTCCACATCTTTCCTATAATGAGGTGACCAGAACTGAACACAATATTCCAAGTGTGGTTTATAGAGTTTTATAGAGCTGCAGCGTAACCTCGCTGCTCTTAAACTCAATTCCCCTGCCAATGAAAGCTAACACACCATATGCCTTCTTTACAACCCTATCAACTTGGGTAGCAACTTTGAGGGATCTATGGACGTGGACCCCAAGATCCCTCTGTTCCTCCACATTGCCGAGAATCCTGCCATTAACCCTGTATTCTGCATTCAAATTCGACCTTCCAAAATGAATCACTTCACACTTTTCTGGGTTGAATTCCATCTGCCACTTCTTTGCCCAGCTCTGCATCCTGTCAATGTCCCATTGTAACCTATAACAGCCCTCCACACTGTCCACAACTCCACCAACCTTCGTGTCATCAGCAAACTTACTAACCCACCCTTCCACTTCCTCATCCAAGTCATTTATAAAGATCACAAAGGGCAGAGGTCCCAGAACAGATCCCTGTGGAACACCACTGGTCACCGAGCTCCAGGCTGAATACTTTCCATCTACTACCACACTCTGCCTTCTATTGAACAGCCAGTTTTATATCCAGACAGCCAAATTTCCCTGAATCCCATGCCCCCTTACTTTCTGAATGAGCCTACCATATGGAACCTTATCAAATGCCTTGCTAAAATCCATATACACCACATCCACTGCTCTACCTTCATCAATGTGTTTTGTCACATCCTCAAAGAATTCAATAAGGCTTGTGAGACATGACCTGCCCCTCACAAAGCCATGCTGACTAATTCTAATCAAACTAAGCTTTTCCAAATAATCATAAATACTATCTCTCAGAATCCTCTTCAATAATTTGCCCACCACAGTAGTAAGACTGACTGGTCTGTAATTTTCAGGATTATCCCTATTTCCTTTCTTGAAGAAGGGAATGACATTTGCCACCTTCCAATCTTCTGACACTACTCCATTATTGTATTAATGTATAAAGTGAAAAGTTGTGGTCCCAAGGCTGACCCTTGCATAACACGACTTGTCACCGACTGCCATCCTGAGAAAGACATTTTTATCCCCACTCTCTGCTTTCTACTAGACAACCAATCTTCTTTCCATGTTAACACCTTGCCTCTAACACCATGGGCCCTTATCTTACTCAGCAGCCTCCTGTGCGGCACCTTATCAAAGGCCTTCTTGAAGTCCAGGTAGATAACATCCATTGGCTCTCCTTGGTCTAACCTGCTTGTTACTTCCTCAAAGGATTCTAACAAATGTGTCAGGCATGACCTCCCCTTGATGAAGCCGTGCTGACTTTGCCCTATTTTACCATACACTTCCAAATATTCAGAAATATCATCCTTCACAATGGACTCCATAACCTTACCAATGACCGAGGTTAGGCTAATCGGCCTGTAATTTTCCATCTTTTTCCTTACTCCCTTTTTAAACAGGGGTGTCACATTAACAATTTTTCAGTCCTCTGGGAGCCTCCCTGACTCCAGCGATTCCTGAAAGATCACCACTAACGCTTCCACTATATCTTCAGCTTTAGAACTTCTCCTTTAGAACTCTGGGGTGTAGTCCATCTGGTCCAGGTGATTTATCCACTTTCAGGCCATTCAGTTTTTCTAGAACCTTCTCCTTGGTGATGGTCACCAGACTCCTCTCTGCCCCCTGACTCTCTTTAATTTTTGGGATGTTACTTGTAACTTCCCCCATGAAGACTGGCACAAAGTACCTATTCAGTTCCTCCACCATTTCTTTGTTTTCCATCACTAATTCTCCAGTGTCATTTTCCAGTGGTCCAATATCCATTTTTGCCTCTCTTTTGCCCTTTATATATGTAAAGAAACTTTTCCAATCTTCTTTTATATTACTGGCTAGCTTACCCTCATATTTAATCTTCTCCCTTCTTATATTTTTTTGTTGCCCTCTGTTGGTCTTTGTAAGCTTCCCCGTCCTCTGGTTTCCCACTGCCCTTCACCACATTATATACTTTCTCTTTTCCTTTATGTTATCCCTGAGTTCCTTAGTCAGCCATGGTGTTCTGATCCTCCCTGTACCATGCTTCTTTTTCCTAGAGACGAATTTTTGCTGTCTCCCGAATTACTCCCAGAGTCTCCTGCCATTGCTGTTCCACTGTCTTTCCTGCTTTCCCAGTCAATTCTGCCAAGCTCCTTCCTCATGCTTCTGTAGTTGCCTTTATTCAACTGTAATATCATTACATCTCATTCCATCTTCTCCCTCTCAAATTGCAGAGTAAATTCTATGATATTATGTTCACTGCCTCCTAAGGGTTCCTTTACCTTAAGCTCCCTTATCAAGTCTGCCTCATTGCACAACACTAAATCCAGAATTGCCTGTTCCTTTGTGGGCTCCACCACAAGCTGCTCCAAAAAGCCATCCCGTAGACATTCCACAAATTCCTTTTCTTGCGATCCGCTACCAACCTGATTTTCCCAGTCCACCTGCATATTGAAATCCCCCACAATCACTTTCTTACGCACCTTTTCCATCTCCAGGTGTATCTTGTGCCCTACTGAGTTGGAGGCCTGTAGTAATTCCCATTATGGTTTTATTGACCTTTGCCTCAACGGTACCCACACAGATTCTACCCCATCCGACCCTACGTCGTTTCTTGCTATTGATCTAATTTCATTTCTTACCAATAAGGGAACCCCACCCACTCTGCCCACCTTCGATAGGATGCATGTCCTTGGATATTTAGCTGCCAGCCCTGATTACCTTGCAGCCACGTCTCTGTGATGCCCACCAATACCTGCCAACTTTGATCTGCGCCACAATCTCATTTACCTTATTTCGTATACTATGTGCAGTTGAATGTGCACACGGTCACGTTCATGATGCCACTCAGATTTCTTTCAGATTTTATCAATGCTGCTTATTCTGTATTGACCTGAGTGTTCCTCTACAGCTGCTGTGTATGACAACTTGGACTGCTGTGAGCTTTTGGAATCCAATCATCTCTCCATGGCCACAAAGTTACTTGAGGTAAATTAAACCCTCCTCGTTAAATATATCACACATTTTACCACAGAGCTTCCACATTCAGGAGTGAGCGTCCTGTTACGATGGGGGGGAGTGTATCTCTGTGATTGTGGAAAGGTAATGGAGACAGAAACGGAATGGCCCTAGCTCAGATCTTTGGAAAGGTGTCCTGCCTCCCTGGCCCCCACTCTTGGATGTTTCCATGTGTCTGTTCAAAAAGAATCAAGGGACTGAAATGTAGGGACTGCGTGTGCTCTGTCCTCATTGTGATCCTACAAACCTAAAACATGGATGGGCAGGACAGAGACACCACAATGGTCGATCTAACACCGTTTAGACACTGTTCCACACAACCTCCTCCTTCGCCCCACCTCACCCCCCCATCAAGTCAAACACAGATTAAAAACAAAACTCCAGGTCCAAGAAGGGGTAAACAAACCTCAGTAAATTCCTCTTCCATCCCCTCGGGTGATCAAGAAACACATTGATCAAAATAATTAGTTGTGCTAAGGAATCGAGGAAAGAAGAGCTTGAGGACTTGGGTTGTATTTTCAAATACCAATGTAGCAGATATAATTGTTATTGATTTTATTATCATCTATCCATCTGTATCAGTTGGTACCTTGTATGGCTGAGTTGTCATGTGAGGCAGGATTAGACAGGCTAGGCTTGTACCCTGTGGGAGAACAAGAGAGACCTGAAACCAGGTCTTGACCCAGTGGGAGTGGAGATAATGTTTCCTCATGTGGGAGAATCTACAATCAGGGGCTCACAGTTGACAAATAGGCCATTTTAAACAGAGATGAGGAGAAATGTTCTTTTGTTAGTTCTTTTGTTGAAAAGACAGTAGAAGCAAAATTTTTTTAACATTTGTATGATAGAGGTAGATAGAATCTTGGTAAGTAAGGGATACGGGGCTATGGAGAGTGAGCAGGAGTGCGGATTTGTGGTTACAATTAGATCAACCATGATCTTATCAGGTGGCAAAGCAGGCTCGAGGGGCCGAATGGTCTAATCCTGACCTGTATGTTTGTGTGTTTGTGTGTGTGTATTTGGAGATCCATGTGTTTGTGTGTGTGTGTATTAGGAGATCCACGTATTTGTGTGTGTGTGTGTGTGTGTATGTTTGTGTTAGGAGAATACACGCGAATCAGCATTAACATCGGACTGTTAATCAGGATGTTTACAGTGCCATGTGTAAACTTCACATCAAGTGAAATACTGACCTTCTCAGATTATTCACCATTTAGTAAAATCTATAGCGGTAACCCTGGCTGTTTGACACGGGCCGGTCCGTATTTGACACCCACCCTCCGGGATGGAATTGCCCAGAGACCCGAACAGATCAGAAATTCCTCGATGGAGGGACTTATCAAAGCATTTCTGAAACAGCGCTGGAAATTGTGGCCTGCAGCATTTCTTTTCCCAGTCGAGCAGTCATTGATGTAGCAGCAGTAACATGTACACATTATAACATATCCGTTCCCCCCAAGTCCCAACAACAAGCCCTGTTAATGCTGGGACTTGCTGGAATTGAGAAATCCTCTGAGGTCATCTGTGGTTAGCACTGCTGCCTCACAGCTCCAGGGACCCAGGTTCGATTCCACCCTCGGGCGACTGTCTGTGTGGAGTTTGCACATTCTCCCTGTGTCTGCGTGGGTTTTCTCCAGTTTCCTCCCACAGTCCAAAGATGTGCAGGTTAGGGGCATTGGCTGTGCTAAATTGCCCATAGTGTCCAGGGATTTGCAGGCTCGTGAGGGTTAAGCATGGGAAATGCACGGTTACAGGAATAGGATAGGGGAGTGGGTCTGGGTGGGATGGTCTTCAGAGGGTCAATGCAGACTCAATGGGCTGAATGGCCTGCTTCCACACTGTAGGGATTCTATGATTCTATGATCTGAGGAGGCCAGTGAACTCTCGGCTGCTTCTTATGATCTGGGTCAATGATGAGCTCTGACTGTGCGTCGTGACTGTGCTCCACTCACCTTTGGAGGTGTCTCTCTCTCTCTCTCTGTCTATGCTGCAGGTGAACCCACTAGAGCTGAAGAATGCATTGACTCACAGGTCCATCATGATCAGAGGAGAGAATGTGACCGCTCCAGTGAGCAAAACCCAGGCAGCGGCTAGTAGGGACGCATTGGTGAAGGTGAGGCAATAAAGGCACAAGTTTTACCTGTCTGCTTTACTATTCCACATTCACTAGTCAACCATGTGCCTTTTCTTACTGAGTGTATGACAGTTTCACCTTCCACATGTAGCTGCATGCAGACTTCTAGAGAATACGGGGCACTACATCCATACAAATGGCTGATGCTCTTTCTCCTCACTTGGGAACAAGGGAGACCATCCAACTCATCAAGACTCTTCCACACTTCATTTATGTTTCAATGAATAGTCTGTTATAGCGAGTTTATCACCTCCCTTCTGGACATACAAATAACCATCATAGACTTTCTCCCATCCGCTACTTTAAGAACATAGAACTGGGAGCAACAGCAGGCTATTCAGCCCCTTGAGCCTGCTGGGCCATTTAATACGGACCTGGCTGATCTCATCTTGGCCTCTACTTTACCTCCCTGCCTGCTTTCTATAAGCCTTCAACCCATTACTAATTAAAAATCTGTCTATTTCCCTCCTTAACTTTACACAATGTCCTGGCATCCACTGCATCTTAGGGTAGAGAATTTCACAGCTTCATGTCCCCTTTGAGAGATGCAATATCTCCTCATCTCTGTTTTAAATCTGTTACCCTTAACTCTAAAACTGACCTCTATTCTAGATTGCCCCATATGACGAAATGTCCTTCCCACGTCAATTTGTCAATCTCCTTTCAACGTCTTGTATACCTTGATTAGATCTCCTCTAATTCTTCTAAAGTTCAGAGAGTATAGGTCTAAACTGCTCAATCTCTCTTCATAAAACAAGCTTCTAATCTCTGGAATTAATCTTGTGAATCTTCTTTGAACTCCCTCCAATGCAATTACATCCTTCCTTAGGTAAGGGGACCAAAATTGTATGCAATACTCCAGGTGCAGTCTCACTAATGCCTTGTATAGTTGCAGCAACACTTCCCTACTTTCATACTCTATTCCTTTCACAATAATTGCCAAACTCCCTTTGCCTTCATTATTTGTTGTACCTGAAGCTCAATTTTGGTGATTCAAGCACAAGGACACCCAGATCCCTCTGCACCAAAGCAGTCTGAAGTTTCTCCCCATTTAGATAATAAGTTGCCTTTCCATTCCTGCAACCAAAGTAGATAACCTCACTCTTATTCACAATAAACTTCATCTGCCAAACTTTGTCCCATTTCACCCCGTATCCATTTACAAATTTCTTACTTCTTCATTGCAATTTATTTTCCCACACATTTTAGCATCATTTGCAATTTGGCGACATTACTTTCTATCCCAGCATCCAAGTTATTAATATAGATTATCAGTAGTTGGATCCTGAGGACTGAAACCTGTGGCACCTCACTAGCTATGTCATGCCAAACCGAAAAAGACCTATTTATCCCGACTCTCGGCTTTCTGTTTACCCCGAACACATTGTGATCTTACCTTGGACATTAACCCATTGTGTGGCATCTTATCAAATATGGAAGTCCAGATATACTACATCTCTATCCACAACACCATTTCAAAATATTCTATCAGATTCGTTGTGCTTTTACAAATCCATGTCAGTTCTCCATTCAGCTGGAAGTTTTCTAAGCATTCAATCACTCTATCTTTAGTTATGGTTTCTAGTAATTTCCTGGTAATAAATATTAGACTAACTTTCTATAATTCCCCGGATTTCCCCCTCTCATTTTTTTTAAGCGTAGCTTTATGATGTTGTTATGATCTCAACAGATGGTACTAGACAGCTCCCAGAATTAAACCTGACTTGATAGATCACTTTTTACTTAGTTAATGTAGTGGTCACTCACTGTAACATATTCACACTAGACTGCAGAGTTTTTTAAGAAACAGAACAGAAGCTTGTTACACAAAAGAGAAAAGAAACACATCAAGCTATCTGAATATAGAACATGGTTTGTAAGGTCATAAAACACACAGCAGAGAGTCTAATCCCATTTCTTAACACTACCCATATGGAGAAATTCCCCATTACGTCAAATCTTCAGATGAGACTTAACTGATTCTTCCCAGTTCCTTCCCATGACCAGTGATTTCTCCTATATGAATATTCGCAAAACTGAGAGTTTAGACTTTCTCAGCTTTTAATAATCTGCAGATTTCTAAACAGCACTCTTGGCTTTGAAATTGTACAAACTAACCCTTTCTGCTGAGGAGACTATGCTTTCCCTGAACTGTTCTGTTCTTTATAGAGAAATTATACCTGCTTCTGACCCTTGTAAAATCTCCTTTGAACTATCCAATAAACATGAAATCTCTGTGTTTCCTAAAATCAATTCTGGAATATTTCAAAACAAAAAAAAACACAAACTAATGGCCTTGAATGTCTACGCCATAAACCACCTCAGTAAAAATACTTTTCCACTAACACTCCAGGGATCCCTGATCTTTAGTCCATACTGGATTAGGTCACTGTTTCAGAAGGATGTCTGACCTAGTTATTTTTTAAAAACCCTTCACAGAATAACCAACCCATATGCTACTATTTTAAAATCCAAACTCTAAAAATGATATTAATGCATAGATAAGTTAGACATCTTTCATTACAACTCTCCCAAAAGAAGTGTGAAAATGTATCCATAATATATATGTTCATTTCCTACAAAAATACCTTTTTAGCACAATTTCTATGTTAGATTAATAGTGAAAATATATTGGTATTAAAGGCACAATGAGTTTAATGGCTACCATATTTTACATAGATCATTTTGCATTACAACATTCTGTTGCCCCTTCAACATACCTTTGATCAACATATAACTACAACATTGCTATTTCCAAGCACATGAATGATTTTAAATTGTACAGCTGACAGATTAAACTCCACCAAAATAACTATAATTTTTTTGTCCTGAAGTTTCTTCATAAAAAAACAAAGAATTCTCACCCATATAAATGACAATATCTCCAGTTTTATTTATGATATAGATTTCAAACTCATGTAGAGCCAATGCAAAACTCAATGTCTCTTTCTCTATCACTGAATATTTCTGTTGATGGATATTTTGTTTCTTCAAAACTAAATAACTCTTTGGTATGTGCACAATTTTCCAGATAAAAGGAATGGTTCCCAATTGAGAGAACTTTGAAAGATTATCATTAAGGCATCAACAATATTTTTACCCACGTCCAATAGAAACTTGCAATGGGAACCACCTGGTTTTTGGTGGGGACAGGAAGGTGGGGAGGCTCTATTTTTTTAATCCAGAAGATGATGGTGCCCTCATGAGCCTATAACAGCCCTTGATATGTTCACATTTTTACTATAGGCTTTTAGGATCATGACTTCCTCCTGCCTCTCTGAATCTGTCTAGTTCCTATTGGTATTAAATTTACAATGAGTATCATGGCTGGCATATTCTAGATGACCCATTTAGATCACACTATTCTGTTTCTCTTCAATGCACCTTTGATCAGTATTTAACTGCAGCATTGTTATTCCCAAGGACATGAATTGATTTTATGTTTTACAGCTGGAGGATTAAACTCCACCAAAATAACTAAAAATTCTTGACCTGAAGTTTCTTCAAAAAAACCCACAAAGGATTATTGCCCATATAAATAACAGTACCTAACCAGAGTCGGGGAGTGTGGGGTTGAGTTGTCACTGGTACCTGCTGAGACCGGCGTCTTTAATATATAGTCCACATCTTGCAACTTCCGTTTAATGTTCAATATCACAGCAGCTCTCTGATTGCTTTAACCAGGGAATATACGACCTCCTCTTTGTGTGGATCGTCAAAAAGATTAACACCGTCATCAACACATCCATAACCACAGATCCCGAAAAGGTTTTCAGTTCGATTGGATTGTTGGACATCTTTGGTTTCGAGAACTTTGATTCAAACAGGTATCCCGAGTCTTTGTAATATTTGATGAGGCAGGGATTTGTTTAGATTTGCTTCATTCAAATGGTCAGGGGAATGGTGGCTGGGATAGCAATAATATCAGCAGGCTAGTGATCAGAGTCTCAGGATAACATTCGTCTGCTCAACTTCCACCAGTGCAATTGGTGGAATTAAATACAATTTAAAACATAGATTCATGGGATTTTTCATGGGACAAAGGCGTTACTTTCAAGGCCACATGTAGGGATTTGGGAATGACTCATGAATTACAATGTGCTAGCATCCAAGTTCAGTGAGTAATAGGGAAGGCAAATGGAACATTGGCCTCTATTTCAATGGGACTGGAGTATAAATACATGAAGTCTTGCTAACACTATACCAAGCACCAGTTAGGCCTCACCTAGAACACCGTGGACAGTGTTTGTCCCTTATCTAAGGAAAGAAAGACTGAAATTGGAGGTAGTCCAGAGAAGGTTCACAAGGTTGATAGCAGACATGGAGGGGCTATCTTATGACAAGAAGTTGAGTTGTTTGGGCCCGTACTCATTGAAATGTAGAAAAATGAGAGGTGACTTTATTGAAATGTAAGATTTTTAGAGGGCTAGACAGGGTAGATGAGGAAGGCTTCCTTCCCAGAAGGGAGAGTCCATGTCCAAAGGGCGTAAGATGTTGCTGAGTTAGGCCAGAGACAAGGAATTTGTTTTCTTAGGTGGTAGTGAATTTGTGGAATCCTTTACCACAGGAGGCTGTAGATGCTGGTTGGTTAGTATATTTATGGCTGAGACGGGCAGATTTTTAATTAGTAAGAGAATCAAGGGTTAGAGTAAAAAGGCAGGAAAGTGGAGTTGATGATTGTCAAATCAGCCGTGATCTCATTGACTGGTGGGGCAGTCTCAATGGTCTGAATGGCCTACATCTGCTCTTGTTCCTCACGGTCTTATAATTGCCCTAGAGTATGATGTGCTGAGCTGCCTTGAACCGCTGTAGTCCATGTGGTTTAGGTACAGCTACTGTGCTGTTAGGGAGGGAGTTACAAGATTTCGACCCAGTGACCGTGAAGGAACGACAATACAGTTTCAGCTCAGGTGGATGGGTGACTTTGAAGGAACTTGAGGCAGTGATGTCCCCGTGCGTCTGCTGCTCGCGCACTTCTCGATAGCGAAGGTAGTTGTCAGAGAATCCTCAGCGAGTGGCTGCAGTGCATCTGCTTTATCAGTAGTGAAGACAGTGAATGTGGAGGGTGGTGACAGCCCAATGGCTTGGCTTTTGATGGTGTTGAGCTTCTTGCGTGTTGTTGGAGCTGCATTCATCCAGGCAACTGCTTCATCCATTATCTATAGAGAGAGAGAAGGTGTTCATCACCTTTATGTTAGGCTGGACATCCTGGGGTTAGATAGGTAAAAGGAGGGTTTTAAACACAGTACCAACTGGAATAAGATACCCTTCTGGTTCTTTACAATGGTTTTTGTGATCTCTGGCACCTCCTTTGGGCGCTGCCATAAATGATGCTGGTGGATGATAGCAATAAGGATGGTGACGGTAATGGCACCTTCCTTTTCAGCTTTGAGCAACTGTGCATTAACTTCGCCAATGAGCACTTGCAGCAGTTCTTCGTAAGGTGCATCTTCAAAGAGGAACAGGAGGAATACATTCGGGAGAGCATCAACTGGCAGCACATTGATTTCATCGACAACCAGCGGACTTTAGATGTTCTTGCAGTTAAACCGATGAATATCATCTCACTGATTGATGAGGAGAGCAAATTCCCAAAGGTAAGCTGCCCCACCCAAGCATTCCTTTTCATTTATTGAAATTGTTTGCATGAAGAGACACTTTCACTGAGCCAGAAAGTCTCCAAAAACAACGAGCTGTCTTGAACTCACTGTTGTCTGCAAACCTCCTGTTGAAGGCCTTAAAAGACAGCGAAAGGATGAATTCTCAACTAGTGAATGAAAGAGTGCATCAGTGTGTAAACAGCAAAGAACTAAAAAGAATCTGAAGAAGCCAAAAGCACCAGCTCAGTGGCTCAGTGGCTAGCACTGCTGTCTCATAGCACCAGGGACCTGGGTTCGATTCCATCCTTGGGTGACTGTCTGTGTGGAATTTGCACATTCTGTATGGGTTTCCTCCCACAGTCTAAAGATGTGCAGGTTTGGCCATGCTAAATTGCACATAGTGTCCAGGGAAATGCAGACTGGGTAAATTAGCCATGGGAAGTACAGGGATGAGGTGAGTCTGGGTGGGATGCTTTTTGGAGGGTTGGTATGATTTGATGGCCTAAAATGGCCTTCTCCCACACTGTAGGGATTTTATGATTCCATTAGCTACTGTGGTCCAAACTGACGTTGTTGAACTGTGTCCTCTATTCTTTATTTTTCCTTTTGCCATGTCCTGTCTTTGTGAGTCTGTCTATTTGTGAAGAGGAGAATATTTTAAAAGAAGGGTTTAGATTGTAGAGTTACAGGTTCACAATTCATATTTCCTGATTGGTGAAAGACATTTATTCATAATAAGCAATTTTCTTTTTGTTAGCTACGGAAACCTGGTGAGTGTTAGTCAGTCTGGTAAATTGGAGGCTAAGTCTTTTCACATCAGTGATGGCTCTGGGATTGCTGAGGCTTGTTTTCAGTGTATTGCCCCAGCGAGATGGGCACTGTTACACTGAAGATGGGACCATGCAGGATTCTGAGTGATCCAGCACTGACCTCACTCGAATACAATTTCATTTCATTCAGGGCTAAAGCCAAAAATTACAACTGCTTGGAATTTTCTGTGCCACTGGGCCGAAGCTGGCCAACTGGGAGGAGTGATACACCACACTTACCTCAATATTTGGGACTGAGTCGGGCAAATTATGTTTGTTTGGGGGACATCATTGTCAGTTTAGCTGCTCTCTGACTAGTTGGCTTTTACACAGCACCTGGATTTTACCAGATTTCAGACAGCAAAGAAAACTTCCTATGTTCACCCAGATAACTGTACCAATTCCCAGGCAACTACATCACTTGCTTAATCATAGAATCCCCACAGTGTGGAAGCAGGCCACTCAGCCCATCATGTCCACAGCAACCCTTTGAAGGCCATCCCACCATATCCCTGTAACGCTGCATTTCCCATGGCTTTTGCACCTAACCTACACATCCCTGCACACTATGGGCTATTTTCCCATGGACAATCCACTTAACCTGCACAGCTTTGGACTGTGGAAAGAAACTAGAGCACCCAGAGGGTTTTCACATAGACATGGAGAAAACGTATAAGCTCCACACAGTTGCCTGAGGGTGGAAATGAACCTGGATCCCTGGTGCCATGAGCATTAATGCTAACCACCGAGCCACCGTGCTGCCCTTAACTGGGCATACCCAGCGTGGGGCTTGAACCCATGACCCTGAGATTACAAATCACATGTTCAACCGACTGTCCAACTGGTGTTAGATCCATTGCGTGTATATATGCCTTCTCACCTCACCAGCCTTCACCCTGCGGGGACCATACTACCCTCTGAGTACCCAGGCTGTGGGGTCACAAACTAACTCTGGGGACTTGAGAATGAAATCTAGGCTGACAGTGTGTGGTAGCGCTACAAGATTGCTACATTGTTGGAGGTGTTGCTTTTCAGAAGAGCCATTAAACTGGGATCCTAACCTGCCATCTCAGGACCTGAGTACACTGTGGCACTATTTTGAAATGTAACTATGTTCAGGGCTTGGACTGAGGACAGTGTGGTGTACAAGATGCAGTTTTGAAATGTGCGGGCAATAAAACACTTGGACTGCAGTCAACAGTCAGATGGTAATGAGACCCAGAGGATAGACAGATTAGTGGAATAGACACACAGATTAAATGAAAATCAATGCTGAGAGTACAATTTGTAGGAAGAATGAATAGGGATAATACCAAATAGTGCAATTTTAAAGAGGGTAGAAAAACAGAGAGACCTGGAGATGCTTGCATACAAATCTGTGAAGATAACAGAGCTGACTAACAAGATATCTAGAGTTTGAGGATTTATAGAGTTAAAGAAGTTATGGAGTTATGCTAAACCTTTGTAAAACACTGGCTAGGCCGCAAACAGAATATTGTGTCCAATTGTAGGAATCAGACAGCAGGAAAGCTGCAAAAGGAGATTTGGGGAAGAGTGCAGAAGAGATTTACCAGAATGGTTCTAGGGATGAAGGATTACTATTCTCACGACAGACCGAAAAAGCTGAGGTTGTCCTTCTTAGAGAAACGAAGGCTAAGAGCGAGTTGAATAGGGCACAGCTAGCCTAAATAAAGAGAAATATTTCCAGTGGCTGAGGGGGCAATCATGAAATGGTCCAGATTTAAGGTGATTGACAAAGGAACCAAGATGAGGGAAAGATGATGTACAGAGGCATTTGGGCCCTGGAGCAAGCTTGTGATGATGTTACAGCACTGCACATTACTGACCATAAGTAGAACAGCGTGGGTGGAAATGGAAGACTCTGGAAGTCTGCACCAGAACAGGCTAAAACATGGACATGAAAAGATAAAGAAGGTGGATCAGCGCTTACGAAATGTCACTATCCATCAGAGGCTGGAGTGTCCATGATGACCATGCATTACAGTCTTTAGTACTCATGGATCATAAAGAATGTAACTTTGAAGTCTAAGTCTGAGGACAATCCTTGACTTTGTCTCCTTGGCCAGTCTGGAATGAATTTAAACTCATCAAACCAGCTGATAAAAGAGAACCTTTTGTAATCTGACAGGGTGAGGATATCTGACAGGGCGGTCCATACTGACAGAATAATTATCTCCAGGATAGAATTGCATAAATGCCTGATTTTTTGGGATGTGGGTGGAGAGCAGGTGAGTGCGGCTGGCTGGGATGCTCTTTGGGAAAAGCAACACAGTCTCGATGGACTGAACAACCTCCTTCCCTGCTGTCTCATCCCATCATTCTGTAAAAGCAAGGGAGTGACTCCTGTGTTGTCAGCAATACTCATCATTAAACGGATATCCTTAAATAACTGGTGGTCTGATCATTATCAGATTGCTGATATGGGACCTTGCTCTGCTGCTGCGTTTCCTGTGTTACAACAGAGACTGTGTTTCAGGAAAGGACTGTAAAGGGCTTTGGGGTATATTGAGGTCTTGAAAGTTGGTTCCACGGATTCAAGTCTTTTTTTTTTGCCTCCTTTCTGCAGGGCACTGACACGACGTTGTTAACCAAGCTGAATAATCACCACAGCAGGAGTATGGTCTACATCCCTCCGATGAGCTCTCATGGGACTTTGTTTGGCATCGCTCACTTTGCAGGAGTGGTTCATTATGAGGTGAAAGGTACTGTCCACATTCATCCCCACTGAGCAGAAACTGGCATCGACCCTCTGTCAATGCAGGGTGGTGAAAGTTGTCGGTGGTGAAATCTTTCTCTCGCTCCGGGTGCCAACTGGTTTGAAAGTAAGATGCCGACTGCTTCATTAAATTAGTTCGAGGAAGCAATCCTGCCATCCTTACCCGACTGGTCTGTATATAACTCCCCTCCCTCACCCGTCTGACGCACCCCTCGAAAGGCCTAACAAGTCACTCTAGAACTTCCTGATGAGTGGACAATAAATGCCAGCCTTGCTAGTGATGCCAACATCCAGAGTATTCTTTTCAAAAGTCATGTAAAGACTGAAAAACAGGAGCCAAACAACCCAGCTCCCATGAGTTCAAATCCTGCCTTGATGAGCTGTAACACTAAACTCACTAACTTTTGGGGTGGTGCCAGTAAAAGGAGCTAAGCTATTGTACGAACCCAACTGGGTGCATTGGATGTGCATCAGCAAAAGGATCCTGCCATCCTTACACAGCCTGGCCTACATGTGTCTCCCTACCTGACGCTGAGCGGTGAACTCTGAGGTGATCCAACAGTCACTGAAAGAGAAGACCCATCACCGCTTTCTCAGAGCAACCAGGAATGGGCCTCACCAGCATCGACAGTGTCCCTGAGAACGAGTGTTTCTCCAGTTCCTGCACCTAGTCAGTGCTGTTGGATCTGATCTCCCAGGCATGACTTTATCCCAGGGATCGGGAACAGGCCTGGACGGATCTCTGGGAGTACATAAAGATGCACCTAAAGGGAAGTGTGGAGTTAAGACCTTAAACTACGTGGAAAAAGTAAGTTGGGGGCGGGGGGGGAGTGGTGTTAGTGTGTATGTAGACTGTCAGATACAGGTTATTCAATGAAAGTTTCAGCCAGTTAGGAATCTACCTAAAGATGTGACTGTATTTTATGTATTTTTCTCTGTAAAATACGCATGACAATGAAATCATTCATTCATTCATTTGAGAAAAGTGGAACAATTGAAGCCCACGAAGAAGATGGCCGAGCGAGGTGATGACCTACTGGTATTATCGTTGGGCTGTTAACCCGGATAATATTTCTGGAGACCTGGGCTCAAATCCCACCTTGGCAGATGGCGGAAGTTGAATTCAATAAGATATATCAAATTAAGAATCTAATGGTGACTATGAATCTGTTGTTGATTGATGGGAAAAACCCACCTGGTTCACTAGTGTCCTTTAGGGAAGGAAGCTGCCATCCTTACCTGGTCGGGCCTACATGTGACTCCAAACCCACAGCAATGTGGTTGATTCTAAACTGCCCTCTGGGCAATTAGGGATGGGCAATAAATGCTGCCTGGCCAGCAACACCCTCATCCTGTTAATAAAGAAAACGACTTGACCTGAGTTTTAACTAGGTAAGATCTTGCTACAGGACAAATCGAGAAATATTCAGTTTTTGGAACAGTTGAAGGGGATAGTGTTTCTGAGGAAAATGGAAGCGCCAGTCAGTTATTGGAGACTTGGAACGATTCTTATGTTAGGCAGTTTTTGACAATATTTAATAGGATTATTGTTATAGGGGACTCTTCTGTCAGGGCATAGAGAGGCAATTCTGTGGCAGTGAGTGTAAATTTAGGATGGATTGTTGCTTTCCTGGTGCTAGGATTAGGGACATTTCTAAACGTTTCAAACATGTTGTTAAAGGTGAGATTGAGAAGCCAGAAATTATTGTACACATTGGTAGGAATGACATTTTTAAGGTAAAGATTAAAGCAGTACAGAGTGAATTTAAGAGGTTAGGCAGAAGATTAAAAAATAAAACCTTAAAAGTAGTAATTTCTGGTTTACTCCCAATGCCAAACTCAAACGAGGGAAGGAACAAAAGGTTAAAGGAGATAAATCAGTGACTGAAGAGCTGGTGTATTGTTCAGGGATTCAGGTTCTTGGACAATTAAAGTAACTTCTGGGATAGAAAGGATCTGTTCAAAAGGATGGGTCTAACCTGAACTGGAAAGGGACCAATATCTTAGCAGGGAGACTTGCTCATTCTATTAAGGGAGACTTCATACTGATAGAGAAGGCGAGTGGAGGAATTGTAAGCAGGACTATAAATGGAAGGATTGATGGGGAAGGTTCTGAATGTGAGGAGAGGACGTCAATTAGAAAAGAAAGACCAGAGAGAGTCAGAGGATGTACTAACTCTGAAGAACTAAATTGCATTTATTTCTGTGCAAGGGGTCTTACAGGTAAGGCTGATGAACTCAGGGCATGTTTAAGAACGTGGAATTGGGATGTCATAGCTATTACAGAAACTTGGCTGAGAGATGAACAAGACTGGCAGCTCAATGTTCCAGGTTTTAGATGCTATTGGAAGGATAGAAAAGGAGGTAAGAAAGGAGGGGAGGTGGCATTTTTGACTAAGGAATACATTATTGTTGTAACTAGGGAAGATATTTCTAAAAAATCATCCAGTGAAAATATATGGGTAGGAATTACCAATAAGAAAAGAAAGATCACTTTGGTGGGATTCTACTATAGGCCCCTTAATAGTAAAAGACAGATTAAGAAACAAATATGTAGGGAGATCTCAGATATAATGTAAGATAATAAGGTTGTAATAAGGGGCGATTTTAATTTTCCAAACATTGACTGGGACTACCATAGTGTTAAAGGTTTGGATGGTGAAGAATTTGTCAAATGTGCTCAAGTAAATTTTCTTTATCAATATGTGGATGGTCCTACTAGAGAGGGAGCAAAACTAGACCATCTTTTGGGCAATAAGGCAGGGCAGGTGACTGAAGTAGAAGTGGGGAATCATTTTGAGTCTAGTGATCATAATTCTATTAGTTTCAAAATAGTTATGGAAAAAAATAAGCCTTCCGTAAAAGATAAACTTTTTAATTGGAGTAAGGCAAATTTTAATGGTATCAGACAAGAACTTTCAAAAGTTGATTGGAGTAGACTGTTCGCAGGTGAAACGATGTCTGACATGTGGGAGGTGTTCAAGAGTGTGATGACGAAAGTTCAGAGGCGTTATGTTCCTGTTAGAGTGAAGGGTAAGGCTGGTAAGATTAAGGAACAATGGATGAATAAAGACATTGAGGATCTAGTCAAGAGCAAAAGAGAATCTTATTTCAGATTATTTTAGGCAACTTGGTTGAATTGAACCTCTCAATCAATATAAAGAGTGTAGAAGCATTCTTAGGAGATAAATCAGGAAGGCAAAGAGGGGATAAGAGATAACATTGACAGATAAGGTTAAGGGTAATCCAAAGCAATTCTACAAATACATTAATAGTAAGAATGTAACTAGAGAGAGGGTAGGGTCTCTTAAAGACCAAGGAGGTCGTCTTTGTGTTGAACCCCAGGAGATGGGAGAGATACTAAATGAATATTTCGTATCAGTTTTTACTGTGGAGAAAGAAGTGGAGTCTAGAGAATGCAGGGAAATAAACTTTGAGATAGTAGGAACTGCTGATGCTGGAGTCTGAGATAACACAGTGTGGAGCTGGAGGAACACAGCAGGCCCGGCAGCATCAGAGGAGCAGGAAAGCTGCTATTTTGGGTCGGGACCCTTCTTCAGATTCTTTTCTGAAGAAGGGTCCCGACCCGAAACATCAGTTTCCTGCTCCTCTGATGCTGCCTGGCCTGTTGTGTTCATCCAGCTCTACACTGTGTTATCAAAGAAATAAACTTTGATGTTTTAAAAACCGTTTAGAGAATATAAAGGTGGATAAATCTCTGAAACCTGATCTAATGTATCTCATAATGCTGTGAGAAGTAAGGGAAGAAATTACGAGACCCCTTGCAGAAATATTTGCATCATCTATAACTATGGGTGAGGTGCCTGATGACTGGAAGATGGCAATGTTATACTTTTGTTTAAGAAAGGTTGTAAGGAGAAACCGGGGAACTATAGACCAGTGAGTCTGACTTCACTAGTGGGTAAATTGTTGGAGGTGATTATAAAAGATAAGATTTATGGACATTTAGAGAGGCAAAAATTGATTGGGGTAGTCAGCATGGTTTTGTGTGAGGAAAATCGTGTTTCATGAATTTGATTGAGTTTTTGAGGAAGTTACCAAAAAGGTTGATGATGGCAGAGCAGTAGACATTGTGTATTTGGATTTTAATGAAGCCTTTGACAAGGTTACACATAGACTAATTGGTACAGTTAGGTCACTTGGGATTCAGGGTGAGCTTGCCAATTGGATACATAATTAGCTTAATGGCAGGAGACAGAGAGTAATGTGGAGGGTTGCTTTTCGGACTGGAGGCCTGTGACCAGCGGTGTTCCACAGGGATCGGTTCTGGGTGCTCTTTTGTTTGTCATTCATATAAATGATTTGGATGAGAATATAGAGGCATGGCTAGTAAGTTTGTGGATGACACCAAAATTGGTGGCATTGTAGACAATGAAGAAGGTTTTCTAAGATTACAAAGGGGTCTTGATCAAATAGGTCCATGAGCTGAAAGATGGCAGATGGAGTTCAGTCTGGATAAATGCATTTCGGTACAACAAACAAGGGTAGGGTTTATACAATTAATGGTAGGGCCTTGGGTAGTGTTGTAGAACAGAGGGACCTAGGGGTGCAGGTACATAATTCTTTGAAGTTTGCATCACATATAGACAGGATGGTTAAAAAGGCATTTGGCACACTTGCCTTCATTGCTCAGTCCTTTGAGTATAGGAGTTGGGACGTTATGTTGAGATTGTACAGAAGATTGGTGTGGCCTCTTCTGGAATACTATGTCCAGTTCTGGTTGCCCAGTTATGGGAAGGATATTATTAAACTGGAGAGGATTGAGAATAGATTTACCAGGATGTTGCAGGGTATGGAAGGTTTGAGTTATAAAGAACGGCTGGATAGGCTGAGACTTTTTTCACCAGAGCATAGGAGATTGAGAACTGACCTGATAGAAGTTTATAAAATCATGAGAGATATAGATAGAATTCATGGTAGTTGTCTTTTCCCTAAGATGGGGAATTTGAAGACTGGGGGCACATTTTTTAAGATCAGAGGAGAGAGATTTAAAAAAGGACACAAGAGGCAAAATTTTTACATGGAGGGTGGTTCATGTATGAAATGAACTTTCTGATGAAGTGGTGGATTTGGGTACAATTACAACGTTTAAAAGGCATTTGGATGGATATATGAATAGGAAATATTTAGAGGGATATGGGCCAGGAGCAGGCAGGTGGGACTAGTTTAGGTTGGGATTATGTTCGGTATGGACTGGTTGGACTGAAGGGTCTGTTTCCGTGCTGTATGGCTCTATGACTCTATGACTCTATAAATATCTCACTCTCCTGAGTGGCTGAAGTTTGCATAGACTAACCTTTATCTGACAGTCCACATGCACAGTAACACCGCCATCCCCTACTTAATTTTTCCACCACTGTTGAAGGTCTTAACTCCATACCTCCCCTTTTGGTGTCTGTTTACTTACTCCCACAGATCTGCCCAGGCTCTGAACCCTAGGATGGAGCCATAGTGCTGGAGGTCTGGCCTACCTGATCTCTAGGTATTGAAAGCCTGAGCCTACCTGAGCTCCATGTACTGAAAGCCTGGGCCTACCTGAGCTCTAGGTATTGAAAGCCTGGGCCTACCTGAGCTCCGTGTACTGAAAGCCTGGGCCTACCTGAGCTCTAGGTATTGAAAGTGCGGGCCTACCTGAATCCCATGTACTGAAAGCCTGGGCCTACCTGAGCTCTAGGTATTGAAAGTGCGGGCCTACCTGAACCCCATGTACTGAAAGCCTGGGCCTACCTGAACTTCAGGTATTGAAAGTTTGGATGGGCCTATGAGTTCCCTTGCTGGAGAGTGTGGGCTGACGTGAACTCCAGATATATTTGAAACCCGTATCTGAATTACAGCTTCTTGGAAATTGAAGTTTGGCTTTAGCTGTGGCAATAGGAGGAAACTATGATAGAGGATCTAGCTGGCCTGGAGAAAGGTAGGGATCCTTGAAGTTGTGGGGACGGGTGTGATTAGAAGGCAAGGTAAAAGGTCTTGTGGTCAGCCCATGGGATATGAAATGAGTACAAACTTTGGCAGCCTGAAGTTTCAACAACATTTCCCAGACTCATGTTGAAGCAATTAAATGGAGGCCTTAGCACATTGTTTAACTTTCATTTATATTTAACATCTACTCCCCTTGTGCACTGGAATGTGCTCAGACTTAGCATTTATCTAACCATTGTGTCTGCAGGGTGTGTTAGACCCAGCATCTGAGAAGATCCATGTCTCTTTCTAATTGACAGACTTCCTGGAGAAGAACAGAGATCAGCTGAGCTCCAACATCATCCAGGTTGTGCAAACCTCTAAGAACAAATTTCTCAAACTCATCTTCCAGAACAGTTTTGGACCAGTGCTGGGAAAGTCACAGAGCCATGGGCAACTTCTACCTGGAGGTTCCACCAAGGTGAACAACCTGTGGTTTCATTCTATTCACCTCAGCCAATCCCAGTTCGATCCTGAAAGACAGTTTCAAGAATGATAACTCCCCTTACTCCCACCAGACAAGAGAAATCTATACCGTCCCTGCAGATCAAAGCTCTGTCATCCTTCTACATCCAGTTTTGAACGGTAGTGGACAATTCAATGGCTAATCTAAGGATGAGGCTCCACAAATATTCCCATTTCAATGATAGGGGAGCCTTCATTTTTCTTTGCAACAGAAGTGCTGATTGTTTTTTTTTCACCCTGTCACAGGATGTGGGCGTCATTGGCTGGGCCCAGCATTTATTGCCTATCCCTAGTTGCCCTTGAGAAGTTGGTGGTGAGCTACCTTCTTGAACTGCTGCAGTCCTCCTGCTGTGGGTTGTCCCACAATGCTATTAGGGAGGGAATTCCAGGATTTTGACCCAGCGACAGTGAAAGAACGACGATATATTTCCAACTCAGGATAGTGAGTGGCTCGGAAGGGATGATCCATCTCAGCCTTCTCCTTAGGTATCCACAATCAGTCTTCAGTAAATTCATTGGACCTCACGTTAACACAGCAATGACCATCATGCCTGACTGTATCCAAGTGCAATGCCGAATTCGTCGTTCCTTTAGATGAGCCGGTCCAGTCCAGGTACAACATTGACAATCTAGCAAATCACTCAACAATATGAATTTCATCATTAATAACTATCAGAGCCACTGGGCTCCTGATTTCATTACAGCCATGGTCTAAAGTTGGACAAAAGAGCTGAATTCCATCAGTAAGGTGGAACGGACTGTCTTTGATATGAAGGAAGCATCTGATGGAAAGTAGCATCAAGGAGCCCGAGCAAAATTTAAGTGAATGAGAATCATGGGAATGTTCTTCAATGGTTGGAGTCACAAAGGAAGGTGGTCGTGGTTGTGGGAGGTCAGTCATCTCAGCTTCAGGACATCTCTGCAAGAGTCCCTCAGGGTAGTGTCCTAGGCCCAACAATCTTCAGCTGCTTCATCAATGACCTTCCCTCCGTCATAAGGTCAGAAGTGGGGATGTTCGCCGATGATTGCACAATGTTCAGCACCATTCACGAATTCTCAAATACTGAAGCAGTCCACGTCCAAATGCAGCAAGATGTAAAGAATATTCAGGCATGGGTTGATAGGCAGTAGGTAGCATTTAAACCACACGAGGACGAGGCAACGACCAACTCCAAGAAGACACATAATTTAACCACCTCCTCTTGACACTCAATGGCATTGCTATCATCAAATCTTCCACCATCAACTTCATTGAATGACAATTTCACTGAATCGGCTGTGAAAATAATGTGACTACAACTATGGATCAGAGACTAGAATTACTGCAGTGAGTAACTCCCCAAATCCTGTCCGCCATCTACAAGGCACAAGTCAGGAGTGTGAGGGAATATTCCCCACTTGCCTGGATGGGTGCAGCCCCAACAACACCCAAGAATCTTGACACCATCCAGGACAAAGCATCCCCCTTGATTGGCACCACATCCTCAAGCATCCACTCCCTCCACCACCGACGCTCAGTCACAGCAGTGTGTACTATCTACAAGATGCACTGCAGAAATTCACCAAAGATCCTCAGACAGCACCTTCCAAACCCACAACCACTTCCATCTAGAAGGACAATTCATGAGGACAGCATGCAAGTTCCCCTCCAAGCCACTCACCATCCCGACTTGGAAATATATCGTCGTTCCTTCACTGTCGCTGGGTCAAAATCTTGGAATTCCCTCCCTAAGGGCATTGTGTGTCAACCTAGGAGGTGGACTGCAGTGGTTCAAGAAGGAAGCTCATCATCACCTTCTCACATGGCAACTAGGGATGGGCAATAAATGCTGGGCCCAGACAGTGACACCCACATCCAATGAATAAATAAATGAAATTAAGAGAATCAGTCAGGGCTGGTGAAGACTTGACCTCTGCTAGTAACCTCTCTCTCTCTCTGTCTCTGTCTCTGACTCCCTCTCTGTCTGTCTATCTCTCTCTTTCCCCCTCTCTCTCTCTCTCTCAGTCTCTCTCTGACTCTCTCTCTCTGTCTCTCTGTCTGTCTGTCTGTCTCTCTCTCTCTCTCTCTGTCTCTCTGTCTCTCTCTCTCTGTCTCTCTCTGTCTCTTTCTCTGTCTCTCTCTCTCTCTGTCTCTATCGCTCTCTCTCTCTCTCTCTGATTTTGGTGATTTGATTTGCTTCCGGCCTAAATATTCAATTCTCAGCAACAATGAGTGGCACGAAGCTGTCTCCTGTGCCCCTCAGTGCCATATCTGTAAGACAGTGACATGTCTGTCCTCCTCTGAGCAGCTGTGCCGGGTTTGGAAGACGATGCTGGGATCCCCAGGCATTTTCGGAATAGCTGCTACTTATTGTAAGGTCTTCACTCGATAGTCATTGAGTTTGACCTGCTGGAACAGGGGGTGTTATTTCCAATGACAGCACTGGGAGGGTGAGACTGTCTTCTGAAACAAACACTTCTGAAGTTGTCTTTCCTAAAGGGAAATGAGCCGTGTGAGGCAACATAGGTCAGTGAGTGCCATCGCTGACCCTGGGCCAGAATCATCTAATTCAATCCCATGTCAGGCATGGAAGGTGCCTTCATAACGTGACTAAACCTGTAACTGTTTCCAACCCGCACTGATAGTGAGTGGTAAGAGTGGGGGAGATTCCTGGTTAGCAATTGGGATGGATAAACATTAGAGCCTCTACCATTTCTATCCATGGCTCCAGGTGAGTACAGGCAGGTAAATTATACGTTGCCACAGAAACCCAAATACCTTGGGTAAACCTCTTCGGATAAACCTGTCCCAGGATCCAAATAGTAATCGCAATAAGCAAAGGAAAAACTGAATCGTGTTGATCATGACAATGTAGAAAGATGTGCGTTGGGGTTAAAAGACTGGGTTCCATTTGCGCTGTGAGCTTCCTCTTTACAAGAAGACTCTTACTTGCGGCAAATCGAGATAGACAGTGGGAACTAATGTTTCAGGTTCAGTGCATGTGCTGATGAGGCTCTTTAGAGCCATAGAGTCATGCAGCGCAGAAACAGGCCCTTCGGCCCGACTCGTGCTTGCCCACCAGGTTTCACAAACTAAACCAGTCTCATTTGCCACATTTGGTCCATAACCCTCTAAACCTTGTACCTACCCAAATATCTTTTAACTGTTGTAACTGTACCCCCCTCTTCCGCTTCCTCTGGCAGCTTGTTCCGTACACCTACCACCCTCAGTGAGAAAATGTTGCCCCTCAGGTCCCTTTTAAATCTTTCCCATCTCACCCTCAATCTATATCCCCCAGTGTTGGACTCCCCCCACCCTGCGGATAAAAACCTTGGCCGTTCACCTTATCTACGCCCCTAGTGACTGTACAAACCTCAATAAAGTCACCCCTCAGCCTCTAATGCTACAGGGAAAAAAGTCCCAGCCTATCTAGCTGAGATAGTAGGAACTGCAGATGCTGGAGAATCTGAGATAACAAGGTGTAGAGCTGGAAGAACACAGCAGGCCAAGCAGCATCAGAGGAGCAGGAAGGCTGACGTTTCGGGCCTAGACCCTTCTTCAGAAATGGGGGAGGGGAGGGGG
>NC_063344.1:67408224-67420967 GCF_021869965.1 Rhincodon typus | reverse complement strand
GTGTGTGTGTGTGTGTGTGTGCGTGTGTGTGTGTGTGTGTGTGTGTGAGAGAGTGTGTGTGTGTGTGTCTGTGTGTGTGTGTGTGTGTCTGTGTGTGTGTGTGTGTGTGTGTGTGTGTCTGTGTCTGTGTGTGTGTGTGTGTGTGTGTCTGTGTGTGTGTGTCTGTGTGAGAGTGTATAGTGCGGTGGGGTCACCTATAGTGCGACATGAACCCAAGATCTGGTTAAGGCCGTCCTCATGGATACCAAGCTTGGCTATCAGCCTCTGCTCGGTGACTCTGCATTGTCGTGTATCCCGAAGTCCGCCTTGGAGAACATTTACCTGAAGATCCGAGGCTGAATGTCCTTGACCCGGTGAAGTGCTCCCCCACTGGGAGGGAACATTCCTGTCTGGTGATTGTTGCGCAGTGTCCATTCATCCATTGTCGTAGCATCTGCATGGTTTTGCCAATGAACCATGCCTCAGGGCATCCTTGCCTGCAGCGTATGAGAGAGACAATGTTGTCTGAAACACATGAGCATCTGCCGTGTACGTGGTGGGTGGTGTTCCCACGTGTGATGGTAGTGTCCATGCCAATGATCTGATATGTCTTGCAGAGGTTACCATAACAGGGTTGTATAGCGTTGTGGTCGATGTTGTCCTGAAGGCTGGGTATTTTGCTGCAAACAATGGTCTGTTTAAGGTTTGGCAGCTGTTTGAAGGTGAGAAGTGGAGGCGTGGGGAAGATCTTAGTGAGGTGCTCATCATCATCGATGACATGTTGAAGGGTGCAAAGAGCATGGCGTAGTGTCTCCACGTCTGGGAAGTACTAGATGATGAAGGGTGCCCTATCGGACATATCCCGTGTCTGTCTCTTGAGGAGGTCGTTATGGGTTTTCACTGTGGCACATAGGAACTGGTGATTGTTGAGTTGAACATTGTATCTCGTTCCTATGAGGGCATCCTTCAACACCTTCAGGTGTCTGTCTTGTTCCTCCTCTTCCCAAAGATCCTGTGTATGTGTAGGACTTGTCCTTAGGGGATGGTTGTTTTAATATGTTTCGGGAGGAAGCTAGAGAAGTGCAGCATCGTGAGGCTACCTATGGACTTGCAATAGAGTGAGGTACTGAGGTGTCCATCCCTGATGAAGAGTTGTGTGTCCAAGAGTGAGACTGAGTCTGAAGAGTAGTCCACGTAAGTCTGATGGTGGGATGAAACTTGTTGACAGCGTTGTGTAGTTTTTTTAGTGATTCCTCACCATGAGTCCAAAGGAAGAAAATGTCATTGATGTATCTGGTGTATAGCGTTGATCGGATGTTCAGTGCAGCAAAGGAGCCTTGTTCGAACCTGTGCATGAAAATGTTGGCATATTAGGGAGTAAATTTGGTTCCCATGGCTGTTCCATATGTCTGGATGAAGAACTGGCTGTCGAAAGTGAAGACTTTGTGATTGAGGATGAAGCGGATGAGCTATAATTAAAAGCCACAGCTTACAGCAACTGCTGAAGGAAAGATAAATTGATTTTCTTCAGAATTAAAGAGGCTATTATTGTAGAGAACTGTAGAACAGAGAGACCTGGCGGTTCAGGTTCATAATTCCTTGCATTTTGTGTAGTTAAGAAGGTGTTTAGCACGCTTGCCTTCAATACTCAGACCTTTGAGTATAGGAATGAAGAAGTCATGCTGAAGTTGTACAGGACATTGGTGAGGCCTGTTCTGGAGTACTGTGTCCAGTTCTGGTCACCCTACTACAGGAAGGATATAATTATGCTGGAGAGGGTACAGAATAGGTTTACCAGGATGTCACCGGGAAAAGGAGAGTTTGAGTTATAGGGAGAGGCTGAATAGGCTGTGAGTTTTATCACTGGGACCATATGAGGTGGCAGGGTGACTTTATAGAGGTTTATATAATCATGAGAGGGACAGGCAGGGTGAATGGCAGGTGTCTTTTCCCTAGGTTGGGGGATTTCAAGACAAGGGGGCATATTTTTAAGGTGAGAGGAGAAGGAAGGACAACATTTTTTACATAGAGAGTGGTTTGTGTGTGGGATGAGGAGGAAGTGCCAGAGAAAGTGGTGGATGTGGGCACAGTTACATCATTTAAAAGACATTTTGATAAAGGCTTGAATAAGAAATGTTTGGAGGGATATGGGCCAAGCGCAGGCAGGTGGGACTAGTTTAGTTTGGGATTACAGTTGGCATAGATTAGTTGGGCTGAAGGGCCTGTTTCTGTGCTGTATGACTCTACTGTGGAGTTAAGATAATTACTCACTATGTTGTTCACAGTCCTAATGTGTTCATGTATCTGAGAACCATGATATTGTAATTGTTGGCAAGCAGAGGGCCTTTATCGTTGATAGCTGGTCACCAGTTCACAGGCCAGTTACAACTTGTTGTTGGCCAGAGTGCCATTTGTACACTTCCCCCACTTCCTCGATTCCAGTTCACCTGCAAACTACACTTCAACCACTGCTGGGAACCAGCAGCTATGTATGTAAACAGCATTAACAAGGTGACTTGCTTTCAAAAACATACAGTAATGCTTTAGAAATCCAGGTTTTTTTAAAATGCTGTTTCCTCATTTCCAACCATAATTAAAGCTACGGCAAAACATTTAAGAAAAACAACAGTCTTTAGACATTCCTGACTTGTGCCTTGTGGTCAGGGGAGTCCGGAGGTGAGTCACTCACCACAGTATTCCTAGCCTCTGACATGCTCTTGTAGCCATTGTGTTTAGGTGGTGAGTCCAGTTGAATTTCTGGTCAACGGTAACCCCTAGGATGGGGGATTCAGTGATGGTAACACCATTGAATGTCAACGATTCTGTCATGAGGTGACATGTGATTTGATATTGTTACAGAATGCTGTCGAATGGGCCAAGGGTCATTGTGCACGACCTACTTTGTGATCTTTGTTTCTCCCTGTCGTGCAGTGATGTGGTACCGCATAAGCACAGTTTATGCTCTGTCACTCTAAACGTTTAGCCTCAACTACCTCACTGTTCTATATCCTCTTTTTCGTTAGTTTCACTTCATCTTCTGCATGTTCCTGTTCCTACTATGCCTGTAACTCTCACCCTGAGGCAGCGTTTGCTGTCTCTTTCCAACTTGTGGGAAGTGTATGGCTGAGCAGAGTATCATGAATATCCTCCCTAAGAACTGGTGTCCTTCACAGAGGCAACATTTTAACAGGGGGAACTGGAGCAAATATAGAATGTGCTGGCTTTCAAACCTGCTTGGAGATAATTGAGCAGACCAGAGTTCTCTCTGTTCTAACATTCACGCTGCCACATGGGCAGTTAGCCCATGGAGGAGTTTCCAGCCATTAGCAACAATTAGAGGTTGGAATTGCTACAGAAGTACAAATAATTCCCAATGAAGCCAATGCCCACAGTGGAAACCTTGTGATGTCACATTCCCAATCGAGCTGGAAAAGCCCAGCAAGTCTGGCAGCATCTGTGAAGAAAAGAAACGAGGGTTAACGTTTCGGGTCCTTTCCTCAGAGCTGGGCCACCAGACCTAAAATGTTAACTCCGAATTTTTTTTTCTTCACAGATGCTGCCAGACCTGCTGAGCTTTCCCAGCAACTTCTGTTTTTGTTCCTGATTCGCAGCATCCGCAGCTCTTTCGGTATTCATTCCCAATCTATCTGTGTGAGTGTCACTGTTGTTCCTATCCCTCCGTGAATCATGGCACTCCCCCCTCTCTCTGTTTGCAGGACGTTGCGCACTTGTGTTGCAAAGAAATTGCCAAATCCACGCTCGGAACCGACGGAGACTGGAAGATAGGGAAGACAAAGATCTTCTTCAAGGTGGTGTAGAGACCAATGGCTTTGAAGAATTTGTGTGTATCGCAGACAGAACCTATTCTCCACCAGGCCAGTCTGTTTACCTTTATATAAAGTGGGGAGTCCCATGGCAGTGAGAGGTATCAACTAACAAAGAGATTAAATCACGGCCCCACCCACTCAAAGCCCTCCCTCTGTCCCCTCCCACATTGTGTCTCTGACCCCAGTTCCTTCAGTTTACCATTGTCCCTATCTCCCCATGTGAGGGGGCAAGAGGATATAAGGACCCTACAAATGGAAAGGCTCGGTGAGTGGGCAAAGATCTGGCAAATGGAGAATAATGTGTGAAAGTTCAAAACTGTCCATTTTGGCAGAAAGCATTAAAAAAAGCATACTATCCACATGGTGAGAGGTTGTGGAACTCTGAGATGCAGAGGGATCTGGGTGTCCTAGTGTATGAATCACAAAGGTTAGTCTGCCGCTACAACAAGTAATCGGGAAAGCCAGTAGAATGTTTTTGTTATTGTGAGGGGAATTGAATATCAGAATAGGGAGGTTATGCTTCAGTTATACACGGACTGCATCTGGGGTACTGTGTACAGGGAGGGAGAGCTGGAGACATTTCTTCCCTACAACGTGCTGAACATATTTCCAATTAAAGTTGTGGATTATTCTTATGTACATGAAACTTTTACAATACCGGTACGTTAGATGATAAAAAGACACAGGAAAGAATCCACTGCTAAGTCACATTGGGACCAGAATCGTTTGCCTGGTCCAGCAGATGTGTGGTGTCATTCCATCAGAGAGTGCACCAGACCCCACAGGCTCAGCCAGGCCACAGGCCTCAGGTCTCAAGCCCTGAGTCCCGAACCCCAGGCCCCAGGCCCTGAGCCTCAAACCCTAGGCCCCGGGCCCCAGGCCTCAGGTCACAGGCCCCAAGCCCCAAACCCCAGGCCCCAGGCACCGAGCCCCAAATTCTAGGCCCCAGGCCTCTGGTCTCAGGCCTCAAGCCCCATGTTCCAGAACTCTGACATCTGGCCTCTGGCTTTAGGCCCCAAGCCTCAAATTCCAGGCCCCAGGCACCAGGCTCTAGGCTCCAGACCCTGGACTGAAATTGGGGATTGCACAGCGTAACCCTCATCTCTCTGCTCAACCCATAACCGGCACCTGCCAACTCATGATGAGTTCCACACAGGGGAGGAGGAGGAGGCTAAATCTCATCCAGTCTTTACTTATAAAGACTTACACCACATGCAAAATCACGGCTGTATTAAATGCTACGAGCATTTGAAAGACGCTGATCCTATTTGGCACAAAGTTCTCGAAATTTCGTCCACCCCTGTGGTAGCTCGGAATAAAACAAATCCCTGCCTCCAGTGCTGACTTCAGCTTCTGTTACAGGATCCCCATTGACCCTGGGGCACAATGAGATTTCTTTTCTTTATTGTGAGATGTCCCACACTTTACAGAATCCATGACTCTGCAAAAGTCCTGCTGTGACCTCCATGCGCCTTTGCTCCTCTCTCCCACCCTGCGCTGACCAGCTATATGCCCTGTGCAGTCCTTCAATGTTCTACTTTCTTTGCAGGAGAATGACCACTTGATCCTGGGGCTTGAGCGAGACAGGGTCTTGACAGCGAAAGCCATGATGATTCTGAAAGTTTTGTGGGGGTTCAAAGACAGGTGGGTTCCATCAACTTCATTCCCCACTTCTCCCCCAGAAATACCTTTGCCCTGTGCTGTTTTGTACTGTACAATCTTCACTGTATTCTGCACAATGCGTTATGCCCCTGTGTTGATCATTAGTTGTGGCACAGAGCGAGCAGATTATAATGGAACTATGTAAAATTTGAGTTGGAACCCAGCTTTGAGTTCCACATGTATTCTGCCATTCAATAAAATCATGGCTGATCTGATTTTGACCTCAGATCTACATTCCTGCACACCCCAGATAATCTTTCATCCCCTTAATAAATCAAGAATCTACCTACGTCGTTGGAGATTGGTTTTCTAGTGAGTGAATCACAGAAGGTTAGTCTGCAGCCAGAGCAACTAATCGAATATTATGTTTTATTGAGTGGGAAAGTTGAATGTAACAGTAGGGAAGTTATGCTTTAGTTATAGAGTGTATTGAATCAATCATAGAATCATAGAATCCCTACAGTGTGGAAACAGGCCATTCGGCCCAACAAGTATTGGTGAGACTGCAACTGGAGTACTGTACAGTATTGGTCACTGTACTTACAGAAGGACGTTAATGAATTGGAAGCAGTTCAGAGAAAGTTTACCAGACTAATTCCTGGAATGAGCAGACTGCCTTGTGAAGAAATGCTAGTCAGGTTAGGCCTTACTCCTCTGGAGTTTAGAAGAGTCAGAGGTGACATAATTGAAACATATAAGATCCTGAGGGGACTTGACCGAGCGGATGTGGAAAGGATGTTTCCTTTTGTGGGAGAAGCTGGAACTCGGGGTTAGAGTTTACAAATATAGAGGCACCCATTTGAAACAGAGATGAGGAAACATGTTTTCTCTCAGCGGGTTGTGAGTCTTTGGGATTCCCTTCTTTAAAATGTAGTGAATGAATAATCTTGAACTAATTTCAAAATAGGGGGAGGTGGATTCTTGATGACAAAGTGGCTGAAAGATTATCAGGGAAATGCAAGAAAGCAGAGCTGAGGTTAAAATCAGGTCTGCTGCAATTTTATTGAATGGGGAAGCAGGCTCGAAGGGCAGAGTGGCCTCCTCTTGTTCCTTGTTTATATGTTCCTATGAAGCTCTGGTCACCACAGATATGAGAGGGTGCAAAGGAGATTTCTGAAGACGTTGGTCAGAACTCACACCACACCAGGTCTTAGTCTAACAGGTTTATTTGAAATCACAAGCTTTCGGAGCGCTGCTCCTATTGCAGGTCAACTGATGAAGGAGCGAGGCTCTGAAAGCTTGTGATTTCAAATAAACCTGTTGGACTATAACCTGGTGTTGTGCGACCTCTGACCTCGTCCACCTCCACATCCAAAGATGTTGTCAGAACTGGTGAATTTTAGCTACATTGTCTAAATCCTGCCTCCTGAAAACTGGAAGTATCTGAAAACCAGACGTTTTTCTCTTGGGAGGTGTGGGTGTCACCCCTGAAACTGATTGGGTGCAGAATTGAAGTGAGCGTTCTTTTGGACGTCCTGGAAGACAGAGTCAGAGAGCGCTGTGTTGCGTGTCAGACTTGAGTCCTTCGCAATGCTTTAAGATCCACATCTGCCCCAGCCGTCCCTTACCCACCGGGCACAAAGCTGCCTGTCCCACTGCTGGGATAGAGTCAATAAGAGAGGATTACCCTCTATAAAGACCTTCAAACTCAGGGAACCCGTGATAGAGTCAGAATGCTGGAGTACTGTCCCCTGCTCTGTTTGCAACAAATTAAAACATCAGCAGGCTCATTTTGTCAATAACCTTCCTGGAAATGGAGTTCATTCCATTAACTCCTTCCCATCAAAACTGGGATCTCCCAGTGCACAATTTCACTCAACCCCAGTGCCTGAGCCACAGGAGCATGGGGTGATGCTTTGCTGAGCAGAACCTCTGGCAATGATGCATTCTGCTCTCAGTCCTGCACTCATGGATTCCCTACAGTGCGGCAAGAGGCCATTTGGCCCATCAAGTGTGCACCAACTCTCCGAAGACCATCCCACCCAGACCCACCCCCATTCCCCCCTACTCTATCCCTTCAACCCTGCATTCCTCGTGGCTAACCCACCTAGCCTGCACATCCTTGGAAACTACAGGTAGCTCTGCTATAACTCGTGTTTTGTTAACGCGAATTAGCTGTAACGTAATTGATGTATAGTGGATGCTGTTTGGATAACGTGAACTTTCTGCTGTACAGGTGTAGCGATTTCCCTATAACGTGATTTTCTATGGTACGAGGTCATGCAAGAATGCAACTATCATGTTATAGGAGAAGTACCTGTATTGGTAATTTAGAATGGCCAATTCTACCTAACCTGCACATCTTTGGACTGTGGGAGGAAACCAGAGCACCTGGAGGAAACCCACGCAGACACAGGGAGAACGTGCAAACTCTACATGGACAGTTGCCCGAGGCTAGAATCAAACCCAGGTCCCTATTGATGTGAGGCAGCAGTGAGCCACCCATTAGATAACATTATGTGACAACAGAAAGCTGGTCGTTTCCTTCAATCTAGTGATGGGTAATGCACAGCACAGCAAAATCCAGTCTTGGTCCAGGCACAGTCTTGGTCACTATGGCCCCAGATTTCAGACATGAGGTATCAGATAGGATTGGAAAGGCTGTGGTTGGTTTCACTGGGACAGAGTAAGCCCAGGGGTGATGTAAGTGATGTGTATAAAATTATGAGGGCGTAAGATTGGGTCAATGGGGCTAAAGTAGAACAGGAGGGACAAGCTTAGTTAGTAGATGGAGTAGGGTGGAGTTGAATTAACTTGGGGGGCAGGATGTGATAGCCTATTGGTATTATTGCTGGACTGTTAATCTAGACACCCAGATAATGTTCTGGGAACCTGGGTTCGAAACCCGCCATGGCAGGTGGTGGAATTTGAATTCAATAAAATATCTGGAATTAACAATCCAATGATGACCATGAATCCATTGTTGATTGTCAGGAAAAACCCATCTGGCTTACCAATATCCTTTAGGGAAGGAAACTGCCATCCTTACCTGGTCTGGCCTACATGTGACTCCAGACCCACAGCAATGTGGTTGACTCTTAACTGCCCTCTGGGCAATTAGGGATGGGCAATAAATGCTGGCGTAGCCAGCGAATGAATAGATGAATTAACATGTTTCACCCAGAGGGCATTAGGGATGTGGAACTCACTATCTGAAAGGAATGCTGAGGCAGAAATCCTCACCATACTTGAAGATTACTTGGATTTCCAGTCGAAGAGCTGATTACAGAGCGAATGAAGAAAGGTAAGATTAGAGCCTTGCATTGACCAGTGCAGATCTGATGGGCTGAATGGCTTCTTCAGTTGCCTAAATCTTCTGTGATGAGAGAGAGAGCAAACAAAGCAAGCAGAGAGGGGAGGTAGTGTGCGGCACAACATCATTTAATACAGGATACCATCAACGGCAGGTAAATAATAAACATGCTGTCAGCAAAGATTGCAACCCAACTATGAACCAAAAGTATTGCTGTAAATAAGTTGTTTTTATCTACCGAGAGACTGGTCACCCTGCAGCACTAGACTTGGTTTTTATTAATTATCTACTTAAAAGTATCAACTGGCAGCTTAGTGAGATGTCTATCTGGAAGGCATCTTAGCACCGACTCCTTAAGAACACTGTGATGGCAATCTGCGCCCAAACTAACCTGGAATTAAGTTCACCCCTTCATCTTCGCTGTCGGAGTTTTTGAGTGAAGAGTTTTATCATTGATCCGTTAATGTTAACATCAGTGTCATGAGCAATATTATTTGAATCTATTGCACTAGGTCTCTCTTTGCCAGAGTCAGCGCCTCCCTGGCTTCAACAGGTGGAAGATTCCTCACTTAACTCCAGTAGTTTCCACTGATTTCATCATCAAATTTACTCTGTCAGTGCCTCAAGGTCTGTTTTGACTTGAGGATCCAAAGGACCTTAATTCGAGAGTAATTCACACTCATAAACCACCCAAAATACAGGAAAACAGATCATCATTGCAAGACTGTTTCAGACTTACCTCACATTTTTGACAATGAATTTCTTATTGTGCGGTTATGAAATTATGTTGAAGTTAGAAATTTGCAGTGAATTCTGCCCTCCTGCTTCCTAAGAAATGTTATAACCACCTGCAAGGCTGTGTGTCAAGTTGTAACCTTGTAGTTTACTCTGATTCAATTGTTTATTTACATTGCTTCTACATCTGGATGCATAGAATCCCTACAGTGTGGAAACAGGCCTTTCGCCCAACAAGTCCACACAGACCCATCCCCCTATAACCCACACATCTCTGAACGCTATGGGCAATCCACCTAGGCCTGCATATCTTTGGACTGTGGGAGGAAACCGGAGGAAACCCACGCAGACATGGGGAGAATGTGCAAACTCCTCGCAGGCAGTCACCCGAGGGTGGAATTGAACCCGGGTCCCTGGCGCTGTGAGGCAGCAGTGCTAACCGCTGAGCCACGGTGCTGCCCTATAGTAGCTCCTTCAGACCGTTGCCTTATATGACATGTCTCAGTGGTTAGGTGAAGAGTATTGGCAACACCGAGGCACAAAAGGTAAGATTAGATGTGGAGTTGGCGATTTGGAATGGTTTTACTTTGATATTTTCATTTCTTCATTGCTCTGACAGAATGACCTTTTTGAGACTGAAGTCTGCGGCTCGCACAATCCAGAATCACTGGAGAGGATACCAGTGTCGCACGAGATACCAAACGGTAATTTTATCCTCCTGAACATATCATTAGCAGCAGCCTCTCAGTCTCTGAGAACCAGACGGCAAGGCTTCAAAGTAATTCACAAAAGAAACAAATTAGAAGTGAGGGAAAAAAATAAAACTCCAAACAACACATGGTTTCAGTCTGGGATGCACTCTCTGAAAATGTGTTGGAGAGAGATTCAGTTGAGGCATTCAAAAGGGCATTAGGTGACAACTTGAACAAAAATAGTGAGCAAGGCTACGGGGCAAAGATTGGAGAACAGCACTAAGCCATGGTGCTCACCTAAGAGCCAGTGATGGGCTGAATGGTCTCCATCTGGACTGTATTGTTTCTGAGATGGTGGGATTGTGCCTGGACTGACTAGAGCACTTCCTCTCATCACAAGGAAGGAGGCAAAGCTCTGTTAACCCAAAGCTGTGCCATTGTGCTGCCTTCTCCTGATAACCCCACACACTCTTACCTTCCAGATAAGACCATAGGAACAACAGGAGGTCATTCAGCCATGGACACTACTCTGCTGTTCAATAACATCGTGGCTGATGTGATACTCCTCAGCTCCATTTTCCAGCCTTTTCCCCTTAACCCCTCCTTATTAAAAATCTGTCTATTTTTTTTTTAAGAATCCCTACAGTGTGGAAACAGGCCCTTCGGCCCAACAAGTCCACATTAACCCTTGCAGCATCCCACCCAGACCCATCCCCCTACAGCCCATACACCCCTGGGCACTATGGGCAATTTAGCATGGCCAATCCACCTAGCCTGCACATCTTTGGACTGTGGGAGGAAACCGGAGCACCTGGAGGAAACCCACACAGACACAGGGAGAATGTGCAAACTCCACGCAGACATTTGCCCAAGGCTGGAATCAAACCCAGGTCCCTGGCGCTGTGAGGCTGCAGTGCTAACCACTGAGCCACCGTGCTGCCAATCTATCTCAGCCTTTTATATACTTAATGATCCAAACTCTATAGCCCTCCGTGGTAAATTATTCCACAGATTCATTATGTTCTGAGGAAATAAATTCCTCCCCATCTCTGTCTTAAATGTGCAATTCCCTATTCTGAGATGATGCTGTCTGATCCTAGCTTCTCCCACAAGGGGGAACATCCCCTCCACGTCTACCCTATCAAATTTCCTACAATCTCTGCTAAGAATCTTGTATGTTTCAGTAAGGTTGCCTCTCATTCTTCTGTATGCTCAACCTCTCCTCATAACACTGTCCCCCCACCGCTACCTGGAACCTACCTCTCCGACTGCCTCTAATGCCAGTATATGTGTCTTCAGATAAGGGCTCCAAAACCGTTCGCAGTATTCCAGATGAGTACAGTTTTCTCAAAGCCTTCCTATTTTTACACTCCATCTCCTCTGAAATAAAGGCCAATATTCCATTGGCCTTCCTTATTACCCGCTGAGCTTGTATGCTATCTTTTTGTGATTCATTTTGATTCACATTAGTGGCTCAGCGGTTAGCACTACTGCCTCAAGGTACCAGGGACCTGTGTTCAATCCTCAGCCTTGGGTGACTGTATATGTCCTCCCTGAGTCTGTGCAGGTATCCCTGGGGTGCTCCAGTTTCCTCCCACAGTCTGTAGATGGATTGGCCATGCTAAATTGCCCATAGTGTGTCCAGGGATGTGTAGGCTAGGTGGGTTAGCCATGGGAAATGCAGGGTTACGGGGATAGGATAGAGGGATGGGCCTGAGTGGGATGCTCTTCAGAGGGTTAATATTGACTCAATGGGCCAAATGGCCTGCATCCACACTGTAGGGATTCTGAGAAATCCCTCTGTTCCACAGTTCTTATCTGTTTAAATAATATTCAGCTCCTCTATTCTTCCTTAGAGCAGAACCACATCATTTCCTGTCTGCTGAGATTTTGCCCATTTACTTCCTGAATTTACTCAGATGAAGGGTCTAGGCCCGAAACGTCAGCCTTTCTGCTCCTATGATGCTGCTTGGTCTGCTGTGTTCGTCCAGCTCTACACCTTGTTTACTCACAGAACTGTTCAGTTTCCCCTTGAAAGCTCTGGTTGAATCTCTCTGGCAGCTCCTTCCAGGTGCAAAACAATCGATGTGTGAAAATGATTCTTTTCCAATTGCTTTTGCTTCGGTTAGCAAAGTATTTAAATCTGCGCCCTCTCATTCACAATGACAATCCTCCCGATTCGCTGAGGAAGGGTCACTGGACCTGAAATGTTAACTCTGATTTATCGCCACAGATGCTGCCGGATCCGCTACATTTTTCCAGCAATTTTTGTTTTTGTTTTTGAAACAAATGGGACAGTAGGATTATTGTTGGATTAATAAAGGACTATGAGGACAAAATGGGAGGTTTGAAGCCTGGTAACTGCTTAATACAGAACAAGAGTTTTGAGCATTTGAGCTAATCTCTCCCCATGTGTCAGATTTTATTTGATCACAGTCCTGCACCCTTCCAATATTACTGTATTATGCTATATAAATGCAGGCTACTGTTTATTTTGACTTCTGTGGAGTGTTGGCAGTGAGATTAGTTTTCCCATCAGGCTGTGACGTTAGTTTGGGATTTATATACGGCTATAGGGAGAGTGTGGGATAGTGG
>NC_063344.1:67406807-67408214 GCF_021869965.1 Rhincodon typus | reverse complement strand
GGGCAATGGGATTAGTTTAGGATTTATATACGGCTACAGGGAGAGTGGGGACAGTGGGATTAGTTTAAGACGGATGCAGGGATATTGAGAGGGGTTGTGGCATGGAATGAGTGTAGGATTGCTCCAGAAGAGCGTTGACAAGTCTGCAATGTGCTGAATGGTTTTCTTGTTTGCTGGGAAGCTCAGCAGTTTGGTTTTATGTTGATGATGGTGATTTCCTTTCCAGCTGAGGCTCGGTTTCCAAAGGTTACAGGCACTATACCATGGCCGTAAGATGGTGAAGGAATACAACGAGACTCGCAGGAGGATCATCCTGTTCCAGGCACAGTGTCGGGGCTACCTGGTACGCCAGAACAACTCCAAACGGCTGGCCGCTCTGACCATTATCCAGGCCTACACCAGGGGGATGCTGATTCGAAAGAGCTACCGGAAAAAGAGGAGAGATGTAAGTGTGGGACACAGGCCATGAAAGATGGCAGATACCTCCAATCAGAAAGCACCTTCCACAATCATAGCTGCTTTACACACTCCTGGGCCACTCCTGGAGTGACAACGCTGCCGCACAGCAACAGGCCGCAAACAATAATCTGATAGCCTGTTTTAACATGAAGCTACAGGGATAAATATTGGACGGGATATTGGGAAGAGCTCCCCCAGATTTTCGTCAAAGATTGATGTAGGATCTGGTACACGACAAGACAATATACTGCACCATAGTTACACATATCATCACAAGACAATGTCATCAATGGTACAGGGCATCGTCAGTCTCACCCTCAGCACTGACCCTCCGACAGTGCGGCGCTCCCTCGGCACTGACCCTATCACAGTGCGGGACTCCCTCAGCACTGGCCCTCCGACAGTGCGGCACTCCCTCAATACTGACCCTCCGACAGTGCCCACTCCCTCAGCACTGACCCTCTGACAGTGTGGCGCTCCCTCGGCACTGACCCTCCGACAGTGCGGCGCTCCCTCGGCGCTGACCCTCCGACAGTGCGGCGCTCCCTCGGCGCTGACCCTCCGACAGTGCGGCGCTCCCTCAGCACTGACCCTCCGACAGTGTGGCACTCCCTCAGTACTGACAGAATTGTGGGTGTTGTGGGAGGATGTGTGTCTGGGGGCTAAGGGAATGATTGGGAAAGGATGTGGGGGGGCGGTAATGGAGTGATTGGGGGATGAGTTGAAGGAGGGACTGGAGTGATGGGGGAGAGGTTGAGAGAGTGGAGTGATTGGGGGAGCAGGTGAAGGCATGAGGGGTGTGATTGGGAGAGAGTGAGTGAGGGGAGTGATTGGGGGAGGGTGAGTGAGGGGAGTGATTGGGGGAGGGTGAGTGAGGGGAGTGATTGGGGAAGAGTGAGTGAGGGGAGTGATTAGGGGAGAGTGAGTGAGGGGAGTGATTGGGGGAGG
>NC_063344.1:67394718-67396807 GCF_021869965.1 Rhincodon typus | reverse complement strand
GGGTTTGTGAGGATAGTTTTGGGGCTGTTGTGGGGTTGGGTTTACACCACCTCGTGCTGGTGTCTCCGAGCCTCCCTTTGTCATCCCTCGGCAGATTCAGAGACGTCTCGAGGCTGGGAAACTCCGTTTTGTGGAGGAGCGGCGCTTGGTGAAGGTGGTGGGACTGGATCTGGCCGAACACGAGGCTGACAGGAAGAAGTCGGTGAGTTGCCCAAGAGCAGCCCCACTACCACATGAGAGGGCACCTCTTACCCGCTGTACCCATCAGTTCAGCGTCATCATCCAGCTTTCGGCTGGCATGCTGTCGATTCCCCAGCTCTAACAATGGGATCACCCCTCTCTTACTGATGTGTTCCCAAGCCTGGTCCCCTTCATGTCCATCACCATCGTCAACACTGGGATGTGGGGGAGGTGTATTGTTTTCAGGGAACTGTGGGCAGACTGGCCCTCGAGCCAGGGCAGTTCAGAAGAAGGAGAAAAAATGGTGAAGGAACTGGACTACGTTCTGAAGGGATGCTTCCCTCCCCCTGGATCCCCTCCAAGGTCAGCACAACTTTGCTCAGATATTGCCCTTCCCTAGTTGCCCTTGAGAAGGTGGTGGTGAGCTGCCTTCTTGAACCACTGCAGTGCGTTGTGTGTTGACCCTCAATGCCCTTAGGGAGGGAATTCCAGGATTGTGACCCAGTGACAGTGAAGGAACAGCGATATATTTCCAAATCAGGGTGGTGAGTAGCTCGGCGGGGAACTTGCAGGGGTCGATTTTCCCCATGGATTTGCTGCCCTTGTCCTTCTAGATGGAAGTGGGCGTGGTTTTGGAAGGTGCTGTCAAAGGAACTTTGGTGAGTTTCTGCAGGGCATCTTGTAGCTACTATACACTGCTACTACTGAGCGTCGGTGGTGGAGGGAGTGGATGCTTGTGGATGTAGTGCCAATCAAGTGGCTGCTTTGTCCTGGATGGTGTCAAGCTTCTTGAGTGTTGTTGGGACTGCCCCCGTCCAGGCAAGTGGGGAGTATACTGTTACACTCCTGACTTGTGCCTTGTAGATGGTGGACAGGGCTTCGGGAAGTCAGGAAGGGAGTTACTTGCCGCAGTATTCCTAGCTTTTGACCTGCTCTTGTAGCCATTGGGCTTGCATGGTGAGTCCAGTTGAGTTTCTGGTTAATGGCTAACCCCACGATATTGATAGTGGGGGATTCAGTGATAGTAACACCATTGAGTGTCAAGGAGCAGTGGTTAGATTGTCTCTTACTGGAGATGGTCATTGCCTGGCATTTGTGAGCCATGAACGTTATTGGCCACTTGTCAGCCCAAGCTTGGATATTGTCATGATCTTGTTGCATTTGAACATTCGAGGTGGTTAATCTCAGGGGTGTGACTGCCTCCTGAAACACAGCATCCAGGTAACTCTCCCCTTCCCTGCTGTGCCACAGTGTCAAAACTCAGACTCCAGCTCACCAACTCTGAACCAGAGTCCCTCGAGCAACCAACACATGGTACAGATGTGGTGACTCTGATCCACAATGGGGTTCACCAGCTCCCACATCACACAGATACAACACATAAGCTGGCCCGGCATCTCTGTTCTATCTGCTTAGTTCTTAAATTGATATTTAAAATTTTCCTACTGGTCTTTGAATTTATAACTTGTCAATATTTCCCCTATTCAACTTCAGTCTGAAAATAACCATAATAGATAGTCAAATTAGCATCTATCATCCACCAATGGTCTTATGGTTCTCCTGTAATGTCATTCTGTTGTGTGGGCCCATGATCCTGACTTATAATTTATCCTGTTTAAAAAAACCTCATAAATTATGAACTAAAAAAGAAGCAAAAAGCACCTGTTCCCCTCTGTATCAAATTCCCACACTGCCTTCAAATTGCCAGAACTGTGTATTCACTCGGGCTGCGTCGCTCTGGGGCTAATCTCTCCTTCCTGACTGTGCAAAGCTTACTCCTCATGTGATTGGTTGCATTGCAGCACTCAGTCAGTTCAATCAGTCTGATTGAACACCTTTATAGTCTGCTCCCAGGATGGGACGTTCCACTCCCGAACATCCCAGACTTCCTCTGATTTCAAGGACTGTA
>NC_063344.1:67392085-67394618 GCF_021869965.1 Rhincodon typus | reverse complement strand
CCCAACAAAAACAAAGACAGAATCCCCCTTGTCCTCACATATCACCCCACTAACCTCCGCATCCAATGTATCATTCTCCGCCACTTCCGCCACCTACAATCCGACCCCACAACCAAGGATATATTTCCCTCCCCACCTGTATCTGCCTTTCATAGGGACCACTCTCTCTGCAACTCCCTCGTCCGCTCCACACTCCCCACTAACCCCACTACTACTGGCACCTTTCCCTGCAACTGCAGGAGGTGCTACACCTCCCCCTATACCTCCCCCCTCACCTCCATTCAAGGCACAAAACAAACCTTTCACATCAGACAGAGAATCACCTGCACATCCCATCAATGTGGTCTATTGCATCCGTTGTTCCCTATGTGGCCTCCTCTACATTGGTGAGACCAAGTGGAGGCTCAGAGACCACTTTGTAGATCATCTGCACTCTGTTCGCGACAAACGACAACACCTCCCAGTCGCCAACCATTTTAACACCCCCTCCCAGTCCCTGGGTGACATGTCCATCCTGGGCCTCCTCCAGTATCACAATGACACCACCCGCAAACTGGAGGAGCAACATCTCATATTCTGCCTCGGGAGCCTACAGCCCAATGGCCTAAACATGGGTTTCACCAGTTTTAAAATCTCCCCACCCCCAGCCTCATCCCATGTCCAACCCTCCCTCTCATCCCCACCTCCTTGACCTGACACAACCTGGCCATCGCCCCTCCCACCTCACTGACCAATCCCCACCACTCCCTACCTGCATTCACCTACCACCATCCCACCTACCTTCCTCAGCCCCACCCCTCCTCCCTCTATTTATTTCCCAGCTTCCTTCCCTGTCCCCATTTCTGAAGAAGGATCCCGACCCGAAACATTAACTTTCCTGTTCCTCTGATGCTGCCTGGCCTTTTGTGTTCATCCAGCTCCACACTGTGTTATCTCAGACTCCAGCATCAGCAGTTCTTAATATCTCTTTATAGTTTTGTTTCCTGTCAACGCTTTCATCCATCTGGTTGGTGCTAACTCGGAGCTGTGCTCTTTCTAAAGGAACATCTAGCACGCATGGCCAAACTGGACATGGAAAATGAGAGGCGCCAGAGGGAGGAATACTTGAAGAGGAAGCAGAAGATGAAGACTGAGGACCTCGACGAGCTGCATATGGTGGACAGTATCTTCTCCTTTTTGCCTACGATCCTAGCAGATCAGGAAGGCCAGGGGCCTCAGGGATTCGAGGTAACATTTACCACCTGGGGAGGCTGGAATCTGGACTTACTCAGTAATGCTGTGCTGTCAGTGTAGGGCATAGACTGAGGAGAGTGTGGCATTCAGAGACAGGGTTTTGGGGCAGCACTCCAACTGAATGTGTGTTTGTACCAGTCAGATTTTACAATCCATTCATACCAGCTAGTTCTCTGTACCACTGGGAGCACTGTATCACTTGGAGCACTGTATCACTGGGAACACTGTGTATATCACTAGGAACACTGTGTATATCACTAGGAACACTGTGTATATCACTGGGAACAATGTCTGTTTCACTGGGAACGCCGTATGTATCACTGGGAACACTGTATCACTGGGAACACTGTATCATTGGGAACATTGTGTGTTTCACTGTGAGCAGTGTCTGTATCACTGGGAACAATGTCTGTTTCATTGGGAATATTATCTGTTTCACTTGGAATAGTGTCCGTATCATTGGGAACACTGTCTGTATCATTTGGAACACCGTCTGTTTTACTGAGAGCGCTGTTTAATTGGGAACACTGTTTCAGTGGGAACACTGACGGGATCACTAGGAATGCTGTCTGTTTCACTGGGAACACAATCTGTTTTACTAGTGACACTGTCTATAACACTGGGAACACTGCCAATTTGACAGGTAGCACTGTCTGTATCACTAGCAATAATGTCTGTTTAACTAAGGCATCTCTGCTTATCATTGGGGATTTTGTGTGCGGGGAATCTCTAGCATCTCAACCTGTATCACTGGGATCTCTTCATGTCTCATTTAGATCTTCACTTGACTTTCAGGGATCTCTTTGATGCAGTGATCACTGTGATCTTTGTCCGTATGACTGGGCACACTGAATCATTTGGAATACTGTGTCACTAGGATCACTGTATCATTGGGGTCTCCCTTTGTACCACCTGGATCTTTATCTGCACCGCTGGAATCTCTGGGATCACTTCACTGGAACCTCTGTCTGTCTCACTGTGATCTCTGTCTGTCTCACTGTGATCTCTGTCTGCATCACTGTGATCTCTGTCTGTCTCACTGCGATCTCTGTCTGTCTCACTGTGATCTCTGTCTGCTTCACTGTGATCTCTGTCTGTCTCACTGTGATCTCTGTCTGCATCACTGTGATCTCTGTCTGTATCATTTTGCTCTCTGTCTGTCTCACTGTGATCTCTGTCTGTCTCACTGCTCTCTGCCTGTCTCACTGTGATCTCTGTCTGCATCACTGTGATCTCTGTCTGTATCATTTTGCTCTCTGCCTGTCTCACTGGGATCTCTGCCTGTCTCACTGGGATCTCT
>NC_063344.1:67380298-67392075 GCF_021869965.1 Rhincodon typus | reverse complement strand
TCTCTGCCTGTCTCACTGGGATCTCTGCCTGTCTCACTGGGATCTCTGCCTGTCTCACTGGGATCGCTGCCTGTCTCACTGGGATCGCTGCCTGTCTCACCGTGGTCTCTGCCTGTCTCACCGTGGTCTCTGCCTGTCTCACTGTGATCTCTGTCTGTCTCACTGTGATCTCTTTCTGAATCACTGTGATCTCTGCCTCACATGGGATCTCTGCCTGTCTCACTGGAAACACAGTATCAATGCTGGTATGACTGGAATCTCATTCTCCTTCCTATTTTTTTAGGTTATTTTGTGGTATTTTTCAGGACGTGGAAGTGAAACAGGAGAAACTGGAGGAGTTTGATTTGGACAATATCTCTGTACCCTCTGAGTCTGATGAAGAGGATGATCTTACCCAGTACACCTTCCCGAAATATGCTGCTACATACTTCCAGGGCTCTGCGACCCACACGCACGTTCAGAAAGCTCTCCGGCATCCCCTGCTCTACCATGAAGATGAAGTTGATATTGCGGTAAATTAACTCTTCCCACGGGAAAGAGAATTTGTCTCATTGACTTCAGAGTGACTACATTATTAAAAGAGCAAATGGGCAACATTTTGTAGCATGTTCATTCACAGGACTGCTTTCACTGAGCTCTGCTAAAAAAAAGAGAAAGTCATGAGAGTGAGAACTATCCACATCATTGAAATCTCATGTTGATAGAAAATGGTTTTACTGAAGCCAATACTGACAGGCCCGTTAGCCTGATCTCGGTCGTTAGCAATATTTTAGAGACCATTATTAGGGATGAGATTGCAGAGCACTTGGAAATGCATGGCAAAACAAGGCTGAGTCAGCACAGCTTCATCAAGGGGAGGTCACGCCTGACAAATCTGTTAGAATTCTTTGAGGAGGTAATGAGCAAGTTAGACAAAGGGGAGCCAGTGGATATGATCTATTTGGATTTCCAGAAGGTCAATGACAAAATGCCACACAGACGCTGTGAAATAAGATAAGAATGAATGGTGTAAGGGAAAAGATATTGGCTCTCGATAAAGGATTGGCTGACCGGCAGAAAACAGAGACTGGGGAACTTTTTCAGGATGGCAGCCAGTGACCAGTGGAGTTCTGCATGGGTCCATGTTGGGACCACAACTGTTCACATTATCCGTTAGTGATCTGGATGCAGGTAGAGAGACAGGTCATGTTGAGGAAGAGGGGAAGTTGCAGAAGGACTTGGACAGGCTAGGAGAATGAACAAAGAAGTGGCAGATGGAACACAATATGGGAAAATATGAAGTTATGCACTTTGGTTGGAAGAGTAGAGGCATAGACTATTTTCGGAAAGGGGAAAGACTTTGGAAGTATGAAGCACAAAATGGTTTGGGAGTCCTAGGTCAGGATTTTTTTAAGGTTAACATGCAGGTTCACTTGGCAGTTAGGAAGGCAAATGCAATGTTAGCATTCATTTTAAGAGGGCTAGAATACAAGAGCAGGGAGGTACGGCTGAGGCTGTATTAGGCTCTGGTCAGACTGCATTTGGAATATTGTGAGCAGTTTAGGGCCCCAAATCTAAGGGGGAATGTGCTGGTGTTGGAGGGGGTCCAGAGGGGGTTTACAAGAAAAATCCTGGGGATGAAGGGCCTGTCATATGAGGAGCAGTTGAGGACTCTGTGTCTGTACCCAATGGAGTTTAGAAGGAAGAGGGGGATCTGATTGAAACTTACAGAATTCTGAGAGGCCTGGATGGATTGGACATGAAGAAGCTGTTTCCACCAGTAGGAGAGACTAGAACCCAAGGGCACAGCCTCAGAATGAAGGGACAATCCTTTAGAACTGAGATGAGGAGGAATTTCTTCAGCCAGAGGGTGGTGATTCTGTAGAACTCATTGCTGCAGAGGGCTGTGGAGGCCGAGTCATTGAATGCATTGAAGAGAGAGATAAATAGGTTCTTGATTAGTCATGGGATCAAGGGTTACAGGGAGAAGGCTGGAGAATGGAGCTGAGAAACATATCAGTCTTGATCAAATGGGACAGCAGGCTTGATGGGTCAAAATGCCTACTTCTGCTCCTTTTTCTTATGGTTTTATGGTTTACAATAGACACCTTTAGGATCTTGTTTGACTATCCATTGGAAAGAGTGAAGGTAGTAATGTTTATTGATTGATGGCACAGAGTTGGAAAATAAATGACATTTAAGAATTTTTCCATTAATGGATATATCCTCAGGTACATTTTCTTCCTAACGTATGAAATGTGTCCACCCTAGGCTTCTTTGGCAGTCTGGAATATTATTCTGAGGTTCATGGGTGATCTGCAAGAGCCCAAGACTTTTACGCAGAACAATAGGACACGCGACAGCTCCACCATTACAGAGATTTATGACTCCCAGGTCAAGAGGTCTAAGGAGCACTTGGACATGAATCAGCCTATGGGTCAGGTACAGTGAACCAGTAACTCTTTAAGTATTGGCACATTGACATTCCTGTTGCCTGTGATACTGAGCAAAGTTGCATGGAGTTTGTACACGAGGAACATACTCATTCCTCAAATCAGACAGCCATCCTTATCCTGTTGATGGTATCCTTAAAAGAGGTTGTTGACTTGCTCGCTGAGCTGGCTTGTTTTTGTTCAGATGTTTCATCACCATGCTAGGTGACATCATCAGTGAGGCCTCCAATAAAGTGGTGTTGTTCCACTCTGCTTGGAATTTATACTGTTTGGTCTGTTATGGTTTGTTGATTGCATTATGGGTTGAGAGCCATAGGGGGTTGTTTCTCAACCCATAATGCAATCAACAAACATATAGAATTGGATTCTATTTACAAACCCACACAGATCAAAACCGGAAATGACACTACTCACCATAACAGACCAAACAGTATAAATTCCAAGCAGAGTAGAATAACATCGCTTCATCAGAGACCTCACTGATGATGTCACCTAGCATGGTGACGAAATGTCAACGAGAACAAGCCAGCTCGGCGAGCAAGTCAACAACCTCACCCACAACCCGAGCTACAGATCTTTGCTAAAACCTTAAAGGTGTCTTTATATTGACCAATGCTGGCTGTAATATCTGCTGATCATCTCATCTAGGATGTTATCCAGGGTAATTTAGACTGAGACTGTAGCATGTTACTGGAACATGCCCGTTAAAATTTTGTTTTGCTCATACAAGGGACGTAGAGATCACTAGGCCAGCATTAATAGCCCATCCCTAATTGCCCAGAGGGCGGTTAAGAGTCAACCACATTGCTGTGGGTCTGGAGTCACATGTGGGCCAGACCTGTTCAGGATGGCAGTTTCCTTCCCTAAAGGGTATTTCTACAACAGTCGATGCTAGCTGCACGATCGCCATCAGTAAGGGTGGCTTTGTCTCAGTCTGTATTTCAACCTGACAGCATTAGCCCAGGTGACTCTTTGACTGACATTTCTACTATGCCAGCATTAGCCCTTACCTCCTGCCCCTGCTTTCCTCTGTGGAAAGTTTTGGAAGTTATTTCTGCCTGCAATTTTAACCAGGAGAGATCTCCTGGAATCCTGGAGATCCCTTGGAGCCCCAGCAACAAACAGAGGGAGCTCACATTGACCGTTGTCGCTGTTTGTGAATGTTTCTGATGCAGCCTAAGGGCCACGCTCGTCTCTATAACAACAGTCCCTGTGTTTATCTCAGTGTTAATCACTTAAACACCCATAATGATGGGACAGGGCTCCACGTAGCTCCATGAAAAGGAGGGACGTGCAGGGTTATGGGGAGAAGGCTGGAGAAAGGCAATCACTGAAGTGCTCATTCAGAGACCCAGCAGAGATACAATGGGCTGAACGGTCCCTTTCTGAGCTGGAACATGCTGGGATTCTGTGAATTTTCAGATGATACACAGGAGCAAGTCAGGGGTGGACGGAGGAGGGTCAAGGGTCACTGTTGTTGAAATTGTCTCCCAAGGCTCGTTTATAGCATTGCTCTAGGTGTAGCAGCTCTCTCCGTCACTACCCTTAAGCAGGACCTTCAGCTTCCCTTCTTCCAGCACACCCCTGACAGTGACTGCCCCCTCTCCCAGGTCCATCCTCCCATCTTGTGGCCTGTCCCAAAATCAACTAATGCACCCGATTCCCCGAACTCCATCCTATCCTGTAATTGCCATTTAATAGGGCCCCCCAGCTGCTCTGGAGATGTGCTGGAAGGAGACGGGTTGCGGAATTGGTCAATGAATGATGTGGCCCAGGTGTTAAGTTTGTTCCCCACTGGCTCTTGAAATGGTGTTTTCTTTCATCAGTTTCCCAGCTGACCTTTCAGCCAATTGCCCCCTCCGCCCCTTACACCCCCATTCTGAAAGTGGCAGCAAGGCCGTACTCAAGATAGAAACTCATGGTGTAATTGACTGACCTTCCTCAGATTGCACAGGTCTGATTACAAACTCAATCAGCCCTCTCTCTAGAATATAAGCCTAGAGATGTTACACTGACTAAGCTGTAACTTGCTCACGGCGACAAGGTCTTCCATTTCCTAGACTTAGTAGACTTGAGAAGGTGGTTTTGAGCTGCCTTCTTGACCCACTGCACCCCGTGTGACCCAGTAGGAATTTAGACCCAGCGACACTGAAGGAACGGCGATGTATTTCCAAGTCAGTTCATTGACCTGCTATGCTAACCTGGTCCTTTTGGTTAATGCCACAGGGTCCACAGCATCAAGCACATGGACAGGACATATATTCGGGTGAGAACTCTATCACGGGTAGACCGATGTCAAACCTGGAGAAACTCCACTTCATCGTCGGGAATGCCATTGCCCGACCTAACATCAGGTAATCCTTGCTTGCGGTGCGAATGAAGTGTTTCACTCTTGGTCTCTTTCCCAATGTTATTTGCATCATGGAATAGGCAGGGCGCGGGTGGAATTTTTAGCAACACCTGAATGTAGCTGCCGCAGTGGGTTGTGAACTCATATCCATTTGAGGGAAGGCAGTAATGGCAATGTACCCTTGACTGATAATCCAGAAGCACAGGCTAACAGTCCAGGGGTCATGGTTCCAATCCCAATTTAAAATCAGTTAATAATTCCCGAATTAAAAACAAATCTAATGGTGACCATGGGTCCATTGATGATTCTTATTAAAAACCCATGTGGTTTGCTAATGCTGTTTAGAGAAGGATATCTGGCCTACATTTGAGAGCAGACCAACAATAGTGGCATAACCTGGCATCGATCTGGGCACTGGACAAATGACAAAAACAGCTCTGTTGACCCTGCAAAGTCCTCCTCACTAACATCTGGGGGTTAGTGCCAAAATTGGGAGAGCTGTCTCACAGACTAGTCAAACAACAGCCTTGACACAGTCATAATCACGGAATTGTACCTTACAGACAATATCCCAGACACCACCATCACCATCCCTGGATATGTCCCTATCCCACCGGCAGGACAGAGCCTGCAGAGGTGGCAGCACAGTGGGATACAGTTGGGACAGTGTTGCCTACATCTATTTGTGAATGGTGGTGGACAATCAAATAACTCACAGAAGGAAGAGGCTCCACAAATATCCCCATCCTCAATGATGGAAGAGCCCAGCACATCAGTGCAAAAGATAAGGCTGAAGCATTCGCAGCAATCTTCAGCCAGAAGTGCCGAGTGGATGATCCATCTTGGCCTCTTCCAGTGGTCCCCGGCATCACAGATACCAGTTTTCAGCCAATTCAATTCACTCCAAGTGATATCAAGAAACGGTTGGAGACACTGGATAATGCAAAGGCTATGGGCCCTGACAACTTTCCGGCAATAGTACTGAAGACTTGTGCTTCAGAATTTGCCGCTCCCCTAGCCAAGCTGTTCCAGTTCAGTTACAACACTGGTATCTACCCGACAATGTGGAAAATTGCCCAGGTATATCCTGTGCACAAAAAGCAGGACAGATCCAACCCGGCCATTTACCGCCCCATGAGTCTATCCTCGATGATCAGTAAAGTGATGGAAGGTGTCAGTGACAGTGCTATCAAGCAGCTCCTGCTCAGCAATAACCTGCTCAGTGATGCCCAGTTTGGGTTCCACCAGGGACACTCAGCTCCTGGTCTCATTACAGCCTTAGTTCAAACATGGACAAAAGAGCTGAATTCCAGAGGTGAGGTGAGAGTGACAGCCCTTGACATCAAGGCTGCATTTGGCCAAGTGTGGCATCACGGGGCTCTAGCAAAACTGGAATCAGTGGGATTCGGAAGCAAAACTCTCTGATGGTTGGAGTCATACCTGACACATAGGAAGATGGTCGTGGTTGTGGGAGGTCAGTCATCTCAGCTCCAGGACATCTCTGCAGGAGTTCCTCAGGGTAGTGTCCCAGGCCCAACCATCTTCAGCTGCTTCATCAATGACCTTCCCTCCATTATAAGGTGAGAAGTGGGGATGTTCGCCGATGATTGCACAATGTTCAGCGCCATTTGCAACTCCTCAGACTCTGAAGCAGTCCGTGTTCGTATGCAACAAGATCTGGACAATATCCAGGCTTGGGATGACAACTGGCAAGTAACATTGATGCCACACAAATGCCAAACAATGGCTATGTCTATCAAGTGCAAATCTAACCACTGTCCCTTGACACTCAATCATTGAATCTCTCACTATCAATCCCCTGGAGGAGTTACTGTTGACCAGGAACTGAACTGGCTCAGCTCATATAAATACTGAGGCCACAAGAGCAGGTCATAGACCAGGAATTCTGCAACGCTCAACTCATCCTCTGACTCCCCAGACCTTGTCAACCAGCTACAAGGTACAAGTCAGGAGTGCAATGGGTTAAATTCCAATTGCCTGGATGGGTACAGCTTCAACAATATTCAAATGTTTTGACATCATGTGGGACCAAGCAGCCCGCTTGATTGGCACTTTATCCACCAACAATAGACAGTGTAGCTCCATGATGCACTGCAGCAACTCACCAAGGAGCTTGGACAGCTCCTTAAAAGCCATGATCTTCACCAACCAGAAGGAGAGGGGCTCTGGGTATGTTAGAACACCACCTGAGCCACACACCATCCTGATTAGGAACTACGTTACCATTCTCTCACTGTTGCAAGGCTCAGAATTCCCTCCCTCGCACCCCTGTTACTATGTGCAAGGACTATAGCACTTCAAGATGTCCAGCAACTAGCAGTTATGTTAAATGACACATCATCCTATAATTGCAACCTTCAAACACAGTGTGTAACTTGACACATGATTCTGCATTTGGACCGGATTTGCTGAATAACCCTGACTGTGCTGGGACTTACCCTGGAAACCGATGTAAGGCTTGCAGCATGATCCATAAGCGTGGGCAATGTGATGTATATTCACATGTGAGGTTCTGATCGTTGTAGGTGAACAGAATTATATCTTTCTCGTTGAGGATAGGGTTATGTAGATTTCCAATCCTAGCACTGTCCCATGGCAATGCCTTGACCAATCAGAGTCTACCTCCATGGCCTGAGTTTCATCAGCTCACTCAGACTGATACTTAACAGTTTCTGCTGCTCCTCCAAGACAACCACAGTCCAACCAATCAGCACTCTCTGCTTGTGTTGTATAAGTTAGTGTTCCCTTTCTAACTTGGCTTTCTTGCAATCTAGCCCTGATGACTGTACGGAATGAAACCAGCTCTTTGGACAAACTACGAAGGCAGTCCCACTCACATGCCTTTTTCCTGGGGAGCCGGATATGTCCTTTTGTTACGCAGCTGTCCAATTATCTTTGGAAAATAATGATTGAAAATTTTCCTCCAACTGTCTGTAAGGCAGCCTCTTCCAGATCCTAACTGCTCTCTGTGTAAAAATGCTCTTTTGAATGCTGTCTCTGGTTGATTTGTTATTCACTTTAGATCGGAGTCTTTTGATTCTCAGCTTTTCCACGGTGTGTGTGATGTAGGCACCTCATTGTTTTGAACTTCTCTAGAAAATCCTACATCAACCTTGTCTGAGGTGAATAGCCTTAGCTGATCAAATACCCCACCCCACACCCCCATAACTGAAGTCTCTCCTCAACAAAAGTATTTTCTGCACCCCCCCCCGCCAATGCCTTCACATCCTTCCTGTGGTATGGTGTCTAGAATTAGAATTGTAAAATCATTACAGTGTGGGAACGAGCCATTTGGCCCATCAAATCCACAACAACCCTCTGAAGAGCATCCTACCCAGACCCAACCACCCACCCACCCACCCTTTCCCATGGCCAATCCACCCTAACCTGCACATCTTTAGATTGTGGAAGGGAGCCCACACAGACAGTAGCCTGAGGGTGGAATTGAACCAGGATCCCTGGTGCTGTGAGGCAGCAGTGATAACCACTGAGCCACCCTTCACCCCTTGGACACCCCAGTGCCATTGAAGCCACACCAGTGTTTTATAACTGTTCACCAGACTTTCCCTTGGTTTTGTACGCTGTACCTCTGTTTGTAAAGCTCAGCTCCCATATATCTTATTCGCCCCTTTCTCAACCTGCCCTGCAAGGGGTTGTAGATATCTTCCGCAGTCTCTCTGGGCCTGCACTCCCTCCAGAATTCTAGATATTTTTCTAATCAACCTGTTCAGAGATGTTGTTACACAGCTGTCTGGGGCAGATGAACCCAGACCCCCTGGATCAGAGGTGGGCTCACTACTGTTTCACTACAAGAGCCCCCCTACCACGGCCTCTCTGGAATGGTACCCTGTATTTTATATTATCTCTCTGTGCTCTTCCTCAGAGGGAAATCTGTCCGTATTCCAGCTCTGATAATTGTAACAGTCCTCCTCTTGTCTTTGTTCCCTTGTGGTTTGCATTCCAATGAATTGTTTCATTGGGCTGAAGCGGGTGCTAACAGCAGGGCTCCTGGGAGGACGCCCAGTCCCCACATCACGGCATGAAGCCCACGCCGTCATTGTGTCAGCTGGGCCACTGAAAGAGCATCGGATGCCAGGAACGTGTTGCCCCGATCCTCCTGACTTGTTCCTCTCCATGTTGTAATTCCGATTGTTCCTGCTGCAGGGATGAGATTTACTGTCAGATCTGTAAACAGCTGACGGCCTGCTCTAACAAGAATGTTAGAGCCAGAGGATGGATTCTGCTGTGTCTTTGCGTTGGCTGCTTCCCACCCACTGATGGGTTTATAAAGGTTAGTGTCACCGTGTCCCCTTTTGTTTTGTCCCGCGCTTGCTCTCTGCGTTCAGTTTTATGCGGGGATCTCCCTGCTTCGCCCTCAGGCTGGCACTACCCCCATTGTCATGCAGCCTGTGGACCAGGAGGCTAGTTGGTGAAATAAATGCAGATAGGAATTGGAAATTGATTTGCCATTTGTTTGTGGGCAGCTCCTTTTGGGAATTGGCTGACTGATCTTTGGCCATTATAGGTGACCCACTAGATTGGGTGAGTGGAATCATTCCTGTTGCCAATATGTTATGGCAGTTAAACCGACATGGAAGGAAAGGCAGCACACCCCTTTCGTTTTTGGGACTCTTTCCAACTTGACTGATGGTCGAAGTTTGAAGCCACAGGGATCTTGTGTTTGACCCTAATTGGCACATTATTTGCCATTGTCCTTCAGACAAAATGGAGAGCAGTTTAAAGCCCTACTTGAACTGATGATGCTTTGAAATGACAATCCCAACTTGAATTGGAAAGTCTGCCAATTCCCTGGCAAGTTGCACTTTCCATATTCCTGGGCTTGGCACAATTCCTTGCTCATTGCAAATGCCAAGCCCAGATTCCCCTTCGCTCCTGATGGAGTGGCAGCTTTGCAGGTCTGTCCCTGTAATTGTTCCCCTTGGAGATTTCAGACACATCCCTTTATCCATCAACAATGGATTGCATAGTGGCTAGCATTGCTATCTTACAGCGCCAGGGACCCAGGTTCAATTCCCCTCTTGGACACCTGGAGTTTGCACATTCTTCCTGTGCCTGCGTGGGTTTTCTCTGGGTGCTCCAGATTCCTCCTGCAGTCCAAAGATGTGCAGGCTAGGTGGATTGTCCATGGGGAGTTTGTTAACAATGAGAGAGAGCCTGTGTGCTGCATATTTAGTTTATTCAGAGATGGCAAGAACTGCAGATGCTGGAGCCAGAGATAACACAGTGTGGAGCTGGAGGAACGCAGCAGGATAGGCAGTATCAGAGGAGCAGGAAAGTTGGCGTTTCGGGTCAGGACCCTTCTTCAGGGTCAACTTTCCGGTTCCTCTGATGCTGCCATATTTAATATATTGTACTGAGATACAGTGAAAAGTATTGTTTGGCATGCTAACCAGACAAACCACACCTTATGTAAGTGTGCAGAATATTTCCTGCGTCCTTTTCCTGATGAAGGAGGTTTTTGTATTTGATTTGTGTTTGTTTTATCAGTATTTGCGTAATTTCATTCACAATGGGCCTGAGGGCTATGTTGCGTACTGTGCTGAACGTCTGAGACGCACCTTTGCAAATGGGGCTCGGAAACAGGCACCGAGTTACCTGGAGCTGGAGGTATGGACACGGGGCAGGGAGGCGTCACTAAAGAGTGGAGCAGATAGTGAGTGTCAAGCTCAGTGAGACCTCCTTGATTTCGTTTGTGGACTGGGCCCATGGGCTGGGGCACTGGGCTCTGTACAGAGGGCTGAGATACTGAGGGCAAACTGACAGTCTCTGCAGATTGGGAGAGGTAGCTGGAAACAGTCAGCTGACATCAGTGATGATCACATGACAGAGGCCTGTGCTGACAGACTATTGGATGAACAGCATCATCAGTCTCAGAAACACTACCAGAAGTTGCTGGAAAAGCTCAGCAGGGCTGGTGGCATCGTGAAGAAAAAAAAATCAGAGTTAAGGTTTCGGGTCCGGTGACCCTTCCTCGGCGTTATCAACCTGCCCAGATCCCAGCGAGGTTCTCCTCCAGGATCGGACACATCGCTGTCAGAATAGACCATCCCACCCCTGGGGTGGGGGAGGGGTCCATCACTGTAGGCTAGAGGTTCCAGCAGCTGGGGTGGGGAATGGGCACTGGAACTGAGGTCAGTGCAATGGTGGGGGAGGAAGGGGGTGGGTCAGTGTGGGGGCAGGGGTCGGTGTGAGTGGAGTCAGGGGTCAGCATGAGGGGGGTGTCAGTGTGAGGGGATCGGTGCAAGGGGGCTGAGGTGAGTGGAGTCAGTGGTGTTGGTGTGAGGAGATCAGTGTGAGAGGAGTCAGGGGACTTGGAGTGAGGGGTGTGTTAGTGTGAGGGGGTCGGTGTGAGGGGGGTGTCGGTGTGAGGAGGGGTTGGGGTGAGGGGGGTGTCGGTGTGAGGGGGTTTGGGGTGAGGGGTTTCAGGGTGAGTGTGTGGGAGCAGTGGTATGTGAGCTGTAGAATGTTCTTTTTCACTTTTCCCACAGGCCACTAAACATAAAGGTCCCATCAAGGTGATGGTGACCCTGATGAGTAGATTGAGCTATTCAATCTTCATTGATTCAGCGTCTACAGCCAATGAACTTTGTAAAACAATCACAAGCAAGATTCAACTCAAGGACTCCTTTGGGTTCTCCATTTACATTGCACTGTATGACTCTGTAAGTTACAACGGGCTACAATCAGTTTTGTGTTGTCTGTGTGTGTGTGTCTGTGCATGTGTGGGTGGCTGTGGCTGTGTGTGTGTGTGTGTGTGTGTGCGCGCGCGCGCCTGTGTGTCTGTGCCTGTGTGTGTGTGCGATGGATGAGCAGGCCGGGGGCGTGTGTGTGCGATGGATGAGCAGGGCGGGGGTGTGTGTGTGCGATGGATGAGCAGGGCGTGTGTGTGCGATGGATGAGCAGGGCGGGTGTGTGTGTGTGCGATGGATGAGCAGGGCGGGGGCGTGTGTGTG
>NC_063344.1:67369514-67380288 GCF_021869965.1 Rhincodon typus | reverse complement strand
TGGATGAGCAGGGCGGGGGCGTGTGTGTGTGCGATGGATGAGCAGGGTGGGGGCAGGGGTGTGTGCGATGGATGAGCAGGGCGGGGGTGTGTGCGTGTGCGATGGATGAGCAGGGCGGGGGCGGGGGTGTGTGCGATGGATGAGCAGGGCGGGGGTGTGTGCGTGCAATGGATGAGCAGGGCGGGTGTGTGTGTGTGCGATGGATGAGCAGGATGGAGTTCGGAGATTACCACTTCCCCTTAGCCCCTTCCGTTGATGAATCATTGCTCCTCCATGTTGAACAATATTAGGAGGAATTCCTGACGATGGCAAGGGCACAAAACATACTCTGGGTGGGGGATTTCAATGTCCAACACCAAGAGTGGCTCAGCAGCAGCATTACTGATCGAGCTGGTTGGGTCCTAAAGGACATGGCTGCTAGACTGGGTCTGCGGCAGGTGGTGAGGGAACCAACAAGAGAGAAAAACATACTTGGCCTCATCTTTACCAATCCGCCAGCTGCAGATGCATCTAGCCATGACAGTATCAGTAAGAGTGACCATCGCACAGTCCTTGTGGAGACAAAGGCCCGCCTTCACTTTGAGACTAACTTCCATGAGAGTGTGCAGCAAATGGTGGTGGACAATGAACTGGAGGAGGAGGAGGCTTCACAAATATCCCCATCCTCAATGAGGGAAGAACCCAACACAACAGAGCAAAGGATAAGGCTGAAGCATTTGCAGCAACCTACAGCCAGAAGTGCCGAGTGGATGATCCATCTCAGCCTCCTCCAGTGATCCCCAATATTGTAGATACCCAGTCTTCAGCCAATTCAATTTGCTCCACGTGATATAGCTGTGGTGGTTGTCCAGCTTTCACCTCTTTCTGATCCTCTCCTAGGTCTCCTCTCTTGGGAGTGGCCATGAACACGTGCTGGATGCGATCTCCCTGTGTGAGCAGTATGTGAAGAGGCAAGGTGGGCACGAACGCCATGCACCATGGCACCTCCTTTATCGAAAAGAGATCTTCACTCCTTGGCACAACAGCAGTGAGGACCCCATCAGCACAGATCTCATCTACCAGCAGATCATCCGAGGGATCCAATTCGGGGAATATCACTGTGAGAAGGTGGGGAATCCAGTGGGATCTGTTTCACAAGTACTTATTGTTATGGCCTGTCCCCAGGTGAGGGGATATATTCTGGCCCCCTTCTTTTTTACCCAACCCCCTCAGCTGGCTCACTGTTTTATTCATTTGTGGGATGTGGGCATCATTGGCTGGGCCCAGCATTTATTGCCCGTTCCCTAGTTGCCCCTTGAGAAGGTGGTGGTGAGCTGCCTTCTTGAACCGCTGCAGTCCTCCTGTTGATCCACAATGCCCTTAGGGAGGGAATTCCAGGATCTTGGCCCAGCAACACCGAAGGAACGGCGATATATTTCCAAGTCAGGATGGTGAGTGGCTTGGAGGGGAACTAGCAGGGGGTGATGCCCTTGTCCCTCTATATAGAAGTGTTTGTGGATTTGGAAGGTGCTGATATTTGATATTTTCTGCAGTGCATCTTGTAGATAGTACACGCTGCTGCTACTGAGCGTTGGTGGTGGAGGGAGTGGATGTTTGTGGATGTAATGCCAATCAAGCGGGCTGCTTTGACCTGGAGGGTGTCAAGCTTCTTGAGTGTTGTTGGGGCTGTGCTCATCCAGGCAAGTGGGGAGTATTCCATCACATTCCTTGTAGATGGTGGACAAGCTCTGGGGAGTCAGGAGATGAGTTATTCACTTCAGTATTCCTAGCCTTTGGTCAAGAAAACCCCTGGGATGTTGATAGTGGGGGATTCAGTGATGGTAACATCATTGAATGTCAAGGAGTGATGGTTAGATTGTCCCTTATTGGTGATGGTCATAGCCTGGCATTTGTGTGGCGCGAATGCCACTTGCCACTTGTCAGCCCAAGCCTGGATATTGTCCAGATCTTGTTGCATGTGAACATGGAATGCTTCAGTATCTGAGGAGTCAGGAATGGTGCTGAACATTGTGCAATCATCGGCGAACATCCCCACTTCTGACCCTATGACGGAGGGAAGGTCATTGATGAAGCAGCTGAGAATGATTGGGCCTAGGACACTACCCTGAGGAACTCCTGTAGAGACGTCCTGGAGCTGAGATGACTGACCCCCAATGACCACAACTTTCTACCTTTGTGACAGGCATGACTGCAACCAGCAGAAAGTTGGCTCCTTGATACCCATTGATTCTAGTTTTGAAAGGAATCCCCTTCTTTATGGATACCTTTCTCCCAGACCCAAATGACATCATGGTTTATAAGGAGCAAATGTAACCAGGCTTTATTGAATTAACTGAAGAGTGAGTTTATTACATGCACAGCACAGGAACACATAGTCATGGAACATGTATAAGAAGTAATAAAAGTCTTTGAGTAGATTGTGAAGAGTTAGTAATAGAACATTAACACCACTACATTGGATGATACCACTCTTAGTTGAGAAGTTGATTTGGAGATTCTTGCCTTCATTAGATTTCTCTTCCCACTGAGTCTGGTTGGCAGTAACTCAGAGTGAGGCATTTCTCTTTGTTAACTGCAGTGCAGGGGTGTTTAAAGGCTGTTCCCAAGCTGTATCTTTCATAGTCCATTAGACCATACACTAGCCCATCAGGCTAGTAGCACATGCACAGATCTGTAGTCCTTGTTGATTTTTTAACACCTTTTTGTGTCTATCCCAGAAAGGTAAAATACCAACATGTCTACAGGCCATGGCTTCCTGCTGAGAGAGAGTGGGTATTCAACATCTTGTTATCTCTTCCTTTGGTCTATTTGTTTGGAGTTTCCTTGTGCTGCATGGGTGTTGGAGACCAATTCTTTTCAGAATTTCTTTTCTCCTTCTCACTCCCATCAGGTTTCTCATTCTTGCTGATACAGATGGGTCTCTTGTGCTAGGCCTTCAGGGAGCATTCTTCAATTATGATTCTATAGGCCGTGAGCGTCTGCAAGATATTCGACTGTGGAGGCCATCACAACAGAGCCCATTCCAAAGGAGATCACTTTTCCACTACTCCCCTTTTTTGGCTATATTTAACTTTGGAAACTTGGGAAATGGAGTCTTGACCTTTGGGAAAGTGGGTCTTTGTGTTTGGGAAATGCAGACCCCCAAAGACTGGGAAACATGGTCCTGGAGTCTGGGAAGCGCAGCACTGAAATCGGGGAAATGCAATCTGGAAGTCTGGGAAACGCGGTCCCAAAGTTAGGATAATACATTCCTGAAATTTGGGAAACATGGTCTGGAGTTCTGGGGAAGGTGGGACTGATGTCACATGGCGAGACTGTTTTGGGTTGATCATGGTCTGTTCAGAGTGGGGTATTTCCCAAGTGGGGTAATATGCTGTCCCTATGAATCCAACAGGAGGAAGAGCTGGTGGAAATTGCTGCTAAACATTACTGCATGAAATTTGGAGCAAGTTCTGACCCTAATAAAGCCCTGGAAGTCGTCAATGACTGTATCCCTGAAAAACTCCGCAAGGACAAACCCCCTGAGAAATGGTGCCAGCTGATCACAGGAAAAGTCAAGGTATGTGAGCCACTCCATTGGCCAAACTGTGTGAGTGAAGTCCAGGGAGACAACAGGGGGATTGCTAAACAGCGAAAAGTTACAGATTGCCGTCGAGATTAACCCCATCTCAATGACTGGTGCTGTCATTGTGAGCTATTGGAGGTCAGTCCTCCTAGCCTCAGCACTCTCCCTGGCCAGGGGATGTGGAAGGACCGAAAGGTCAAGCCCTCTGAATGGTCAGGTCAAAGGTCACACACATTCCTTCCCACTGACCCTTTCACTCTGGAAGGGACAGGCTCCAGGTAAGAGGCAAAAAACTATTGTTCCAGTCAAGTAGCACCTTAGCTGAGCTTCAACGTGTTCCACAAATAATCAAAATGTGCTACGCTCCGAATCCCAGTCACAGAAGAGGCCCTTCAGCCCATCAAGTCTACACTGACAATAACTACCACCAAAGTTATACTAATCACAATTTCCTGCCACTTGTCCCATATCCTTGAATATGATCATATTTAAGTGCTCGTCCAAATGTACTTTTTTAAAGGTGTGTCGACCAATCAGGATGAGGCCCAGAGAATCTATTTGTGATATTTGATCCCATTTTGGGAGCAGAGGCCTTTGTGCAGCACACACGTGGCACATCAGCTCACTGCTCTTGTCCTGGTGGAACGGTGATGCTCGAGGTCCTGATATATCGGGGAGTAATCATTCCATATCTATCCTTGCAAGCTCCTTCAGAAACCTATGATCAGAATCTTAATGAGATCAGCACAGACCCAACTTACTCAACCTCACATCATAAGAAAACACATTCATCCCAGAAACCAATTGAGTGAACCTTCACTCTACTACCTCCAGTGCAGGTATAACCTTCCTTAAACATGGAAGCCAAAACTGTGCACACTATTCTAGGTGTGGTCTCAACCAAGTCCTGAAAGATTGTACCAAGACTTATTTATTCCTATACTCCAACCCCTTTGCAATAAAGGGCAGCATGCCATTTGTCTTCCTAACTTCTTGCTGTATCTAATAGTTAACACTGTGTTCCTTGTTTGAGTACACCTAAGTCCCTCAGAACAGTGATGTGTGCCTGCCTTTTTCTGTTTTTCCATTCTTATGACCAAAGTGAATCACTTCACACTTCCCTACATTATAGATCGTCTGCCACTTTGATGTCTACTTATTTCGCCTTTTCATATCTCTTTGGAATCTCTTTGTGTCCTCCTCACAGCTTACATTCCCACTCAGCTCTATATCACCAGTAAATGTGGTCATTAATATTGATGACAAATAGCTGAGGCTAACCCTCTGCCCATTCTATTACATAACCCCAACCTGGCACAAGCCTTCCTCTTGCATATCAACCTGTTGTTTACACCTTACCCACGGATCCTGTATTGAATGGGCCAACTTATTCACCCTGCTAGTTGCATCCTCAAAGAAAGCTCTAATGAATTTGTTAAACAGGATTTCCCTTTCACAATACCACATTGATTTGTCCTCATCATACTGTGGCATTCTAAATGTGTTGCCGAGACTTCCTAAGTAATAGATTCTAACACTTATCTCACTAACAGATATTTGGCCTAAGATTCCCTGTCACTCTCTCTTGCTCCTCGTTTGAATAATGGGGATACATTTGCCAAGCTCAAAGTCTCCGGGACTAGTCCAGAACCTAAGAAATTTTAGTAAAAAATCCTAGCAAATTCATCCACTACCTCCGCAGCTACGTCCTTTAGAACCGCTGGATGAAAACCAAGTTTCACACAACTTGTTTCGAATTAGACAGCGAAAGATGTTCAGAGATTTACAGGTGTTTATTGTAAATCTGTAGTTTAACACAAACATCAGTTTCCCTTCGAGATCCTTTTATTATCCAGAAGCCAGCTCCCCACTGGCGAAGAACACAGCTCTATTCTTATTCATAAAATAAAATAAATTATCAATGACCAAAAGGGAGAAACAGAAAGGTCAAAATCTCATCAGAGGGGGAAGTGACAGACCCCAGCCCATTGCAGTGCCTGTCTGTCTAGAAGGATAACAGTGTGATACAGTGTGCTCCCTCTCTAAGGACACCCGGGTATTGATGTCGCTGTGAAAGGGGGGCAGTCGGCTGGGAGTTACAAACCCCCCTCCAGAGCACTGCTGCCTACACCTGTCAATGGTTACTTTAGCCATGTTCGTGAGGACCTGCCTCTCCCTAAACTGGGTGACCGAGGATCAGGAAAGTGTGGGACTTATGTGCAAATAAAAGAACAATAAAAAGAGGAGTGCAAACATCTTAACAACTGGGATGTAAAGGATCCTTGGGCCCGACAGTTGGTCTGGGAGTCCCATAAACCACTACAAGTTGCAGTTGTAAGGGACTGCTGCATGTAACACCCTCCAGCCCAGGTCACCAATGGTGAATCCACTCTGTTTTTAATAAATGGAGCCACCAGCTAATTACCAAATCGACACGGTTAATGATATAATCACCAGGGGTTGCACATTCATGACTAAATCAAAACCGGGTAAACAAAGGAGGGGGACCACTTTAAAATGGTGTTGGTAGGTGGAGCGGGATAGATAATGCTCTCCAGACTCTGTGGGGCACACTTCACTATAAATATTTTGAGGATACTAGTGGAGACTGTGTGTTCTGTCTCTGGGCACAGACATAACCACAAAGAACCCAGCTCTTTCTCTCTTTAACAAAAAAAATGAACCCATTAACAGCCCACTAGAGGCACAGTAACATAAGCCACAATTTACCTGCCCCCATACCTCCTCCCTCACCCCCATCCCAGGCCCCAAGAAGACTTTCCACATCAAGCAGATGTTCACCTGCACATCTGCCAATGTGGTATACTGCATCCGCTGTACCCGGTGTGGCTTCCTCTACATCGGGGAAACCAAGCGGAGACTCGGGGACCGCTTTGCAGAACACCTACGCTCGGTTCGCAACAAACAACTGCACCTCCCAGTCGCGAACCATTTCAACTCCCCCTCCCATTCCTCAGACGACATGTCCATCCTGGGCCTCCTGCAGTGCCACAACGATGCCACCCGAAGGTTGCAGGAACAGCAACTCATATTCCGCTTGGGAACCCTGCAGCCCAATGGTATCAATGTGGATTTCACAAGTTTCAAAATCTCCCCTCCCCCCACCGCATCCCAAAACCAGTCCAACTCGTCCCTGCCTCCCTAACCTGTTCTTCCTCCCACCTATCCCCTCCTCCCACCCCAAGCCGCACCTCCATCTCCTACCGACCAACCTCATCCCGCCCCCTTGACCTGTCCGTCCTCCCTGGACTGACCTATCCCCTTCCTAACTCCCTACCTACACTCACCTTTCCTGGCCCCATCCCCGCCTCTTCGACCTGTTTGTTTCCTCTCCACCTATCCTCTCCTCTATCCCTCTTCTATCCGCCTCCCACTCTCTCCCTATTTATTTCAAAACCCCCTTCCCCTCCCCCTTTTCTGATGAAGGGTCTAGGCCCGAAACGTCAGCCTCTCTGCTCCTATGATGCTGCTTGGCCTGCTGTGTTCATCCAGCCCTGCACCTTGTTGTCTAGAAAATTCCTGGGTGTTTTGCTGGGGTAATAACGTCCTCAGCCTGATATGAACGAAGGATTACCTGCTGGATTAGCTGTCACTTTAAGACAGTCCCACTCAATCTTTATTGATGTGTGTGTTTTGTTCAAGGATTTGTTTGTCAGCGAGAAGCCCGATGCTCTCAATCTGAAAGAACATCTTGTCGATTTTGCTCGGATGAAATGGTCTCATATGTTCTCCAAGTTTTTTGAAGCTGCAATATTTTCAGGTACTGAGTGCAAGTGGGTTTGTACGTGTGTGTACGTGTCCTTGTCTGTGGTGTGTGTATTTCTGTGTGTGTGCATGTGTCTGTATGTGTTTGTGTGTGTGCACATGTTTCTCTGCATGTGTACATATGTCTGTGTGTGTCTGTATGTGTGTGTGTCTGTGTGTGTATGTGTCTGTGTCTCTGTGTGTGTGTGTGTGTGTGTGTGTGTATTGTGTCTATGTGTGTGTGTGTGTGTGTGTCTGTGTGTGTATGTTGTATGTTGTGCATGCATGGGCAGGTAGGAATAAAGAGTGCTCCGATGTTTCTGCCCTGAATCACCAACTGTCTGAAGATATTTAAGGATAGCATCAAACTGAATTGTGATGCCCCCCTCAGTCAATCAACACTGCTGTGTTTCACCGTTGAGGCCCACACAAAGCAAGCGGGGAGGAGGGTGGAGAGGTTACTAGAGCTGTTGTTTGGGGTGTTGGCTGTGGAGAAAGTGAGGAATATTGCAGGACAGTGAAATTGAAGAAAGCTCAGGGCCTGCCTCCTGTCAGTGGGAGGATTGAGGTCTCTGTGCAGTGACTCCTGCTGTTTTCCAGGGCCCATTTTACCAAAAAACCTGCTGGTGTTGGTGGCGGTGAACAGCGTCGGCATCAGCTTTGTGGACAAGAGCGAGAAAATCCTTTTGAAATGGTCGTACGCCGAAATTACTGGAATAAACACCAACAGGTAGGTGAGCGGTCAGTGGGTGTTTGTGTCCTGCTCGCTTCAGCCCATTCAATTGCTGTGAATCTCCACGTCGCTATATTGTAGAGCCTCCTTCTCTTTCAATCCCTCTCTGCTGTGCACTGCACTCAACTCCCAGCGGTAACGTCCCCAACCACCAAAACCCGAAACCCCGCAATCCCTCTGCAATCTCTCCTCGCAATCCCTGCTCCTCAATTGCAGTGAGAGTCTGGGCTGAGATGGTAGCATCAGTCGGACTTGGTGGGCCAGCCATAAGTTAACATGTGCCACAGAAACAGGCAAGCGCCACCATTAGTGAGATGGTGCTGTTGTAGTCACGTGACTCAATCATCTCACGACCCAGACTAATGCTCTGGGGACCTTGGCATCTGGTGGCATTTCAATTTCATTAATTAGTGGATTTAGAATTGAAAGCCAATCTAATGGTGACCATGAAATTGTCACTAGGCAGTAGTGGTACTATCGCTGGATTATTAACGCCTGGTAATGTTCTGGGGACTTGGGTTCAAATCCCACTGTGCCAGGTGGTCAACTTTGAATGCAATAAAAATCTAGAATTAAAGGTCTAACGATGACCATGAAACCATTGTCAAATGTCATCAAAACCCATGTAATGTTTCTTAGGGAAGGAAATCTACTGTCCTTACCCGGTCTGGCCTACACGTGACTCTAGACCAATAGCAATTTGGTCGATTCTTAACTGCCCTCTGAAATGGTCCAAACCAGCCACTCAGTTCAAGGGCAGATGGGCCTGGGTGACAGATTCAATGATGCCCATATTCCACAAAATAATGTTAATTTTAAAAAGACTCAGTTGAACCCTGTAGCCAGGTCAAAGGGTTTGAGAGCTATCAGGCCCTGTTGAAGAAGCCAGGTGGTGGATTCTGAGCGGATGGAGGTTGGTTTTTGGAAACTCGATTGAGATGATGGCAAGTTGGATGAGTATGTCATGACATGTTGCAGAGAGCAAGGCAGTGGTCAGAGTCTGAAGGGAGCTGGCTGCAAGTATATAGAGATTAGGGAGCAGAATGGAGATGGAACTGAACATTGAGGGGAGGTTGGCAAACATGGTGCCAAGATGGCTTAGTCTGGTTGACCACGAAGTGGGCTAGAAACAAGGTGGAAGGAACATCCGAGGCTTTATTGTGGTAATATATCAACGGAGTGAGCGCTGATTGAGAAATTCCTGCTTATCATCCGAACATCTGAGCATAGCATTCAGGAATGGGAGTAGCCCATTCAGACCCTTGAGCCTGTTCTGCCCCATTCAATCAGATCATGGCTGAATGGGAGCTGGTTTGTGTACTATCAGGCAGATTGTCCTTTGATGTTTGCATTCATTCTGCCTGCTGATGTGTGCTGTCCACTACAGGGCTTCAAAGCTGTACGGCCAGAGCGTGACAGTGACCACCCTGCAGGGCCAGGAATACACACTGACCAGCAGGCATGCTGCTGAAATAGCTGACCTGATTGTTCTGTTTCTGAATGGCCTGAAGAGGAGGTCGGAGTATGCGATTGCATTACACAGCAGCTCCAGGCAAGGTACGGGAGGTCACTGTCCATGTGTGTTCTCCTCACTCAGACTTCTACAGTCACATATCTTCAATCAGTAATATTTCCCCATTCACCGGGTCTGCCATTAGCAAATTTGCTTCTCCCTCAAAACACACCGTACACCTTTTTGCCTGCTGTGAGTTCATTCTTTGCTTACTTGAGGTCTTTGAGAAAATAAACGCCAGGAAAACGCACTGTTTTGGAGTCAATGGTCACACATGTGCCTCACATGGTTGCTGTTTGCATTGATAAGATTTTCAAGGAATGGACAATTACAAAGGCTGATGGTCCTGAACTCCTGCCTCTGCACGTTCCCCCCTCCCTTACCTGCCTCACTCACAACCCATACTCTCCTGTCCATCGATACTGACCAAATCAGATGACCCAACCCCAAGAGGTGTGAGATCTTCTGCAAAGAATTCAGGTCATGTTCGCCCTCCCTGATGCATTGCATTGTCTGTCGTTCCTCCTCCAGCTCATAACCTTTGAGTCAAAGTTGCTTGAACTTCAAACACTTGCTGCAAATGTTTGCTATGGGTCAAACTGGCATCCAGAAACTCCCACACGCTGCAGTTGTGACACATCAACTGTCCTGCCATCCTCATGTATTCAGTATTGTACTTAATTTCATATTTAGTTATGTTTTTTATACATTTGATTAACCTTTCCACCAGTTTTAAAACTTAGGTGCTTACAGATGCTCACCAAATAACTCATTTCTTCTCCTGTAGCACAGTAAGACTCCATGTCCATTACAATCTCTAGAATCTAAATCAGTCTCTATTGTTATCACTGTAAACTTGCATAACTTCCATTCTAGTCTCTATAATCTAAATCAGTCTCTTCCAGCCTTTATTATCTAACTGTACCTCTATTACAGTCTGTTTGATATAACTATAATATGTGTATAATATAACGCACAGCGTGAGCCTCCAGTGCAACGTTTAATTTGCCACTCACTCTCCCATTCCAGTTGATCCTATATTCCTCAAATATGAGAAGGGTGATTTGATAAAATTGGTGAGAGATAAGGAAATCACTGAAGACAACGGTTGGATTCAAGGACAGAATGAATGCAGTGGGAAGACGGGGAGTCTGCCCCTGTATTCCGTTTATATCATTCCTACCCTTGTGAAGCCTTC
>NC_063344.1:67359832-67369014 GCF_021869965.1 Rhincodon typus | reverse complement strand
ATCTGAAGTCTGGATGCATGACACAGGCACCATTTTAGTACAATTTGATTTTATTTTTGCCTGAGCAGGATTTGGAGACAAACTTATTGAACATCTGGCATTTTCCACTCAACCTTAAACACTGAATCCCAAAGGAGGCAGCTCTAACACTAGATCACACTCTGTTGCAGGTGTTCACTGAAGTTGCTTCTTAAAAGGGACCAGAAGCTGCTGACAGGGCCTTGGACTCTCCTGAATCAGACCTACAACATAGTGGGTACCATTTGACCCACAGGTGGACCCTGGTTTATAAATGCCAGAGCATGTACACAGCTTGGTGATGGTATACATCACCGCTCTGGGCACCAAGGCCCTTCCAAAATCTACTGCAATTAGCCTAGACGCATGGCATGCTTGACTGCAGTCTGTCGCTGCACTCTGCAGAAGGTGTGATGATGCAGAGGCTGTGTACTGACAGGACTGTCTAACAGACCAGGTTCCATCTTTGCAGGAAGCTATACAGTGGCAGTGGATCATGCAACTTCATTTGCTTTGACATCAAACTGTGAAAAAAATATTGGCACACAAAAATACAGGGCTATGAAAATGAATTTAGTGGTCTGTCGGTCTTTCAAAGCACTCAAACCTATTGCATTACACAACACAGGGGAACAATTTTTTCACACTTGCCAACATGATTTGCAATAATGCAACAGCTGTAAAGCACAAGAACAAGTCATCAAGACGGTAATTGAGACCATGAGAATTTTCAGGCACTGTAATTTAAGCCACATTACATTTTATTTAAATAAAGTCAGTAGCACTGCTGCTCAATGTAAACTAAGATGTAGCAAATTACTTGTAAATTTAGCCCAATATCCTCATGGCCCAGCCTTCAAACGGATTTGTCTCAAATATTACCACAGCACAACTCTTGAATTCATCAAGACATTTGTTAGTACTCCAGTGTCGCATCCCTTCTTTGTTACAAATTCAGTACAAAATAGGTACATTTTACAACTGTTCAATAATGAACTAAATCACACTTTATGAAACAAAAGGTGTCACTTAGTGGATTTTTAAGACAAATCAGCTCCAGTAAGCTGACACTGAACATCCAACTGAATCATTACCATTATTAATAAATACGGGATACTGAATTTGCATATTTAGCCATCCTATAATTTGACACTGCAATTATAAACCATCCTAGATAGAAAAGCTACCGCCACTTCGGAATTATCCTTTGCAAAGCTCCAGACAAATACCAGCATATTACTTCTTATTGATAATATGTAATACTCAATATAAACCATGCAATCTTGTTTGCACATACAAGATATAGGCTGGTCTTGATAATACCAATTGTATATTTAAATGACCTGGGCTCAAACCAATCTGTTTACAAAACAGGATAGCTGCTGGATAGCAGGAGAAAATAATGAGGTCCACAGGAATACTGTGTGCGCTAATGAGATTGTGCACTTATTTTTCAGAAAAATAATAAACTTGATTTGAGGCATGATAAAGCATAACCTGGCAGCCAACAAGGATATTCCGTTACTGTGACTGTTAATGTTGACAAGAAAACATGCACTTCAGTCCCAAAAGCACACAACTTTTTTTTAAGATTTATTCAACTTACTCCTTCAAGTCCATATGTTGTGAAAGGCCTTCCACTTCTACACTGTTACAGTCAGCACGCCACAAATTCTATTTCCTTACAAAAGAAGAAAGCAAAAAGAGTAATTCAAGGATAGAGCTAACCAACACTCATGGTTTGCAGCCTCAGAAAATGAACCAGCAAATTTAGAAATGTTTTATGGTAAGGAGCTGATGAAGGCACCAGCAAGTTAAATAAAGGAAAAGGGAAAGAAGGTATAGGATGGGGGACAAAGGAAAGGGGAATGGGATACAGGAAAACAGGGGGGGGGCCTGGTGAGAGGAGGAAGAAACTGGCAGGTGGGGAGGGAGAATGGGATGTCAGGGAGGGAATAAGTTTCAGGAATGGGGAAATGTGGAGAAGTGAGTGGAAAAGAGAGAAGGAAGGAAGAACAAGTCTGTTAGTTTACAATCACTGCAAGTATGCACAAGTGAATACTGAACAGAGTATTGCTCAGCTCTTAGCCACATCCCTTTTACTTTATATATTAAATACAATGCATCAGTATCAAAACAGGTATGTCTCGCAGAATAGGACGGAGGAGTAAAAGTATAAACATGGAGTATTAGTTCCTCCAATTACATTTAGGAAGGAAACATGTAACCCTTACTTTTAGACAAGTTGTAAAGAAGAGCATCGCACTTCAGGCAGTGTAAATATATTATGCAAAGCTAAAGATGTGAAAATTTCAATGGATAAATCCTGCACGAAATGTACAGAATGGCAGAATACTGTAGAGCTCCAGAACTATTTTGGATTATCTTTAATGTAGAGATAGAGGACAGTGAATGATGCAATTAAGATAGCATGCATTCCACGACATCATAATCTCATTTTAGGGACTCAAAGAGTATAAGCCAAGGTTTAAAAGACACCCTGGACAGGCTGCTGCTCAAAAAATGGAGTAGACAAAGAGATTGACTAGCATAAGCAAAGGATGGTTATGTCAAAACAATGTTACAGATGCTCAAAACCAGAAATAATAGAAATTGCTAGAAATATTCAGCAATCCTGGCATCAGTGTGGGTACAGAGTTAATACTTCATGTCAATCACCTTTTGGGAGATTCTTTTGAACTTGGAAATCAATCACATGCTAAGAGATGGCATAGGATCCTCCTCCCATACTTCACTAAACATCTAAATGTGGAAACTTCCCCTCAGCACTCCGCTCATCAAACATTAATACGAACCTGTTAAAAACAGCTTGATTTAATAGGAGATTGATTCTCCTATCTCCGTATGTTTAGGAATGTGACTAACCATCTGTACAACAGAGTAGCCTTGAAAGAATTTAAATGATTTCTGTGATGCATGAATCTTTATATTCAGCCTCAACTACTTCTGCATTTCTGCAGTGATTTGAAGAAACAGCAGTTACTGTGAAACTTTAATGGTTTGCAATTGTACTTGGTACAAATGTAGCCAATAGATGCGACCTCTTCGCTTTACTCTTGCATCTTCATGCACTGACATTCTTGACTTCCATGTTGCTTCTTTCATAATTCTCTTCAACTGTGAACGTTCACTCTGAAAAACATCTAACTTCTGTGCCAAAGATTCTCCATCTTGAACAACTGTTAACTTTCTCTTCAGTCTTCAGATTTTTGTTCCAATAGGTAGGATATCTCCAAAACCTATGTGTTTGCCTGGACAGGATGCGAGAAAAAAAAAGCGACCCAACCGACAATCACTTCATTATTAGCATCCAACCTCCTTTTCAATTGCTGCTTTTACACTAGAGTTAAATTAGCTCATCCACCTGACATTCATGCAAAAAGCTGCAAAACTTTCAAAGTTGTTGTGACCTGATACCCACCAAAAAGGCTAACTTGTCTCTACTAATCAATGAGAGCATTTTCGGCATTTTGTCCCAAAGAAAGTTTGCTGACCTAACTAAGTCTAGCTACCAAGATGACCGCTTCCAGCATCAAGGCCTTGAAGTCCATTTTGAGGATACTACTCACTGCACAAGGCAATTTGTGAGGATCCAGCAGCACAGGCACAGATCTCGCACCCAATGTGCCATTTCACAGTCAGTATGTCAGTACATCTTTCATAGACATGATCACAGTATAATCACTGAAACATACCATGTAACCGGAGGAGAAAAGGATCATTTATGCATCTTCCCCAGGAGCACTTGAAGTGTGAACTGTTGGAAGCATGCTGCTCTGTGTATCCTCATGGCTGAATGTTAGCTCAGACACTATTGTGCCTGTGAATATAGTTAATTGTGGTAAATGCCTGTTGGATTTTTCAATACCACAAATATTCAATCCCAGTTTGTGTTTCAGGAGATAACAATCTTTGCCATATCAGGTACAACGTGCTGCTGATGCAAATTCTCAATTCATAGTAATACTGCCAAAACAGAGTTATGTTCATTATTTTTTTGAAATTTACTCTTTCATCCAATGTTCTAAATCTACATGCTATCCTGTCCTTTCTTAGCTTCACTGTGTTGCAGTCACATTTTCATTAGTTTTCCCCTTGAATTAGTATCCTTGCAAATTGTCCTGATAATTGCAAGATAAATAGCTTTGACAAAATGTGTCCTGATTCAGCAAGTCATTTATTTCTGCTCTAACTTACTGAGTCCCAGATCTTGAATACTGTGGCACTCACACGTTTTAACATTTGACATTTTACAATGCCATGTTTACCGACAAATTATTCTGATTACTTTATTTTCTATCCTAACCTTTTCAGTCCTGATGTCCAGCAGTACGGATCATTTGCCCTTAAGACAGGTTGCTCAATAAAATAAATGCTTCCAGTTGCCTTTTTCCCAGAGCTGGTAAGGACAGCTGTCACGCTTAGCAAATCCAGATAATAATAGAGTATTTCCAACAACTCACTGTGATCTACTAATTGCTTATAACAGAAATAGTTAGGAAAAAAAAGAGGTTTTCAAATTGATTCAAAATTACCTCCAACTATTTTCCTTTGAAAAAGGGCTCTCGACTGAAATACTTCCACATCAAAACATTCACTGTAAGCCAAATCACAGCACTACCATTATTCACCTAGATAACTAAAATTCACACAAAAATTGAAACTTATGATTGAACATTTCTGACACTAAAGCATACGTCTGCATTCCATAAACAGAAATAAAAATATCAAATGATTAATTTTTATCCAATGCAAAACTTCTACCGCTGATAAATATGCATTCAGATTTCATTCACTGTGTTTGGGTATAAAAGGCAGGGAACCAAGCAATATAAATTCATCCATTTATCGCAGAAATTCAACTCGATTGGCACATTTTACAAAGAAATTCAAAATGTTACAATCCAATAAAACACAATAAAAACAATTACATTAGATGCAGAGTACCACTCTTATATCTGGGCTTTTGTGTGAGGACAAATTGAATTGTCATTGCTTATTTTGACTACTTGCTGTTTGATTTTAAATTCCCAGGCTTTGTGTTTTAGGCAGGATATATACCAATTGGAGGAATTGTCTGCAATCTGTCCTGCCTTCTATCTTATTTCCTTTCAATTATGTTCCCCCACCCCTTTTCCTGCCATTATACTGCTTAACACCTGCTTATACCACTTTTCCAGATGCAAACTCATTAGCCAGACTCGCTGAGTATTCCCAGCATTTGTTTTGTAAAGAACACAAATTTTTTATTTCTCGTAACTTTTGAACAGGGAAAGGACTGTTCTACAGCAAAGAAATTGCTGTACTTTTTTTCAGAAGCATCTAATTGAAACTCTGCTGTGTTTACACTGCTGCTTTGACTAAGCTTGAAGGAAGAGGTACAGATTCCCGGGACTTTGTACAATGTGAGCTTTGACTGGCAAGAGGTTGCTGATTGGTTTGTGAAATTATGATCAGTTATGGATGCCAAAGGCCATCAACCTGACAACTTTCTGACTGGCTCCTGGGTAGCTGAACAGCTTGTTGATATGAGTGATACTTGCAGAAGCTGTTGATAGGGCAGGTGGTGTGCTTCTCTCACTAGCAAAATTTCTCAACTCTTAACAAAGTCAGTTTATTTTCTTCCAACAGTTGTTTTTGACAAATAAGTTGAAGAGTCTATAAATCATGAATGAGTATCTTGTGTCTCACGTCAACAAGTGAGAGAATCTAAAGGAAAAGAGCTGAGAACAGAATGATTTGGTAAAAAACAATACATCAAGTCCCAATGACAAGTGCTATTAAACTGATTCCCCAGTAATTTTTTTGCCTTCCACCCATAACACCAATTTCTTTTGTCTCTCTGTGTGTCGTGGATTTTTCAGAGGTTGTTTGAGATTTAACTAGTAGTAGAGAGGTTTTTTGTCAACAGTTCATTTCAATTTTCTGTGGTTAGAATCTATTTCTTCCTAACAGTCATTCTTGTCAGGTACAGAAACCTAGTTTGTGCTTTGTGTTAACCTGAATTAATCAGACAAGAAAGAAGTTTTAACTTCCGTGACAACTCAGTGTCGCCTGGGTGAGTATCCATTCGCTCAACAAACCCGGAAATTAATTTCTCCTCCACGTTTTTCACACAGAGAAAGGATCTTGCCCCAGGGAAATGTGGAAATAATTCCTGGATCAAATTGTTGCCAGCAGGTAATAATTCCAAATGGTACATCATAGAATCACAGAATCCCTACAGTGTGGAAACAGGCCCTTCGGCCCAACAGGTCCACACCGCCCTCCGAATAGCATCCCATCCAGACCCATTCCCCGAATTTCCTACGTCTAACCGACATAACCTAAACATCCCTGGACACTGTGGCCAATTTAGCATGGCCAATCCACCGAGCCTGCACATCTTTGGACTGTGGAAGGAAACCGGAGCACCCAGAGGAAACCCACGTAGACACAGGGACAATGTGCAAACTCCACACAGACAGTCGCCCGAGGGTGGAATCAAACCCGGGTCCCTGGCGCTGTGAGGCAGCAGTACTAACCACTGTGCCACCATGCTGCCCATGAACACTGTCAACAATATTAATTGTGTTGGAATTGGTACATTCACAGTTTATCATTTAAGAAACTCACTTGAAAGCTGCTGCACCATAAACCACACAACGGCTAAAAATACCATACAGGGAGGGAGACTACCAGGCCTGAGTGCGAGAGGGCACGCGGGAGAGAGTGAATGAGTGGGAGAGTTTGTGCACATACGCACGTGTGGGAATGCTGCAAATGGGAAGAGGTTGTCAGCAAAGTGGAAAGGGCAATAAGAGTCTGCAAACGGAAGGAGAGAGGCTAAAAAGAGGATGAAATAGGAGTTGAAAAGGGAGAGAGCAGTTTTAAACGTTTCAACAAAATACTTTCGTAACTAAGAACCAGAAAACCAAGGCAATGAATTCCTCACAAATGCATCTATCTCAAGACTGCAGTAGGTCAACAGCTGCTCGATGGGGCAAATAGATTCATTACCATTTTAGTGGACTCCACAACAATTGGATACTGTAAATTTTCATTTATAAGGATTTGTTTTTGCATGTTATAATTTCTCACACAATGTAAATTTTTTGAGGTACAGTGACTGTGTTCAAGTCAAAAATGCAATTCTTGAGGTGTGACCTAACCAGTACACAGTCTGTCTTGACAGATGACATGTTAAAAAATAAATTTGCTTCTAACTTATGCGACAAAAAAATAACTCCGTACCATCCAACATGCCGTAAGGGGAAAATTCAGCTTAAGTAGTCAGCAACTCCAGCATATCATCAATGAATCACATACTATTGTGCAGCCCACCAAAACACTTGAGCAAGAGATAGATTTTACACAGAGGAAAAGATGGAAAAAAAAATTGTGCATTACCTGGAGGAGTATTTTGTGTCATTGGGATGTTTATATTTAATTTTCCATGAAGCATCAGAAATGTTACTGCAATGTCTCGTCTCTCTTGCACCAAGAAGCAAAAAAGTGTTGTCTTATTGCAACGCGTTGAGATATTTAAAATTAGGTTCAATGAAAAACAAATCATTTTCAAGTTTGTGAATGTGATACATTGTAAATCACAGATACGAGAGGGATTGCAGTCATCTAGCTCGAGCATATAAAAGACAACCGTATACAAACTACACAAGTCTGCACAGAAAGAAGTGTAATTTATTATCAGAATTATCCACACTACCTGTTTTGGCTCCATTAAGAATAAAGGTTAAACAAGGAATATTAGGTGCAATGTGCAAAATCTAAATATATAAATAACAAAACAAGCCACAATAACAAAATAAAGCAGAGTTTCAGAAACTGGGATGCTCTAGCAGAAGAAAATAAACTCTATTTCGATGCAAAATGCAAACACACAAAACAGTTGGCTTGGATAGCCTGACATTAAGGCAATAACACAATCAGGGGAATCAAATAACTTTGAATTGTGAACAAGCCACTTGTGAGCTCACCTCAAAGCCAAAGAAATAATAAAGAGTTGTGAATTTGTGAAATAACGGACATTTAATCTGTTATAAATCATTCAAGAGAGTGAGAGAGAGAGAGAGAGAAAGGGGAACCTCAATATGGATTGTATGGAAGATGATAACATACACCAAAACTACTTCCTGTCCATACTGATCGAAACTCTAGTTTGCTGACAGAAAATAAATTGCTTCAGTCTTCAAAACTGCAAAACCACAAATTCACCTTCCCACGTCTTGTACTGGTATTAAGTAAAAAAGAGGAACAAAAGAAAGACAACGTTATAAAACTTTTTAAAATCCAAAATAATCAGGCGTGCTCACTTTCCTATCAACAGAATGTGTGGACTCAACTGAAAAAAATGAAAGATGAAAAATATATCTATGATGAGAGGATAGACACCAGGGAACTGTTAGATATGACACGAGTTATCGAAAGGAAAACCAGAACAACAATGAACACCAAAAGTGAACAATAAGATACGACACTGCATCAGTCTGATGGATAAATGACTCCTGTGTGAGTATGAACAGATTTAATACTTTCCAATTCAGGCTAGGTTGGGTTTTAAAAATGATGCTGCAGTTGTTGTCAGATTACAGATTGTTCCACTTGGCTTGGAGATGTTCATAATTACTAATAAGACCACAAGACCATGAAATTCAGCAGGAGGCAGTCAATCAGCCCATCGAGTCCAGTCGCTTGAATCAGAGGCTGAGTGTTCCAGACAACTTTATTGAGATGAGACTTTAAGATTTACTTTGTTATTGTAGCTTGTTTTGTTATTTATATATTTAGATTTTGCATATTTTCTTTCTTCTGGACATTTTTTTCTTTCCTTTTGGCTCTGTTTCTTATATTTCTATTGTCTTTTTAATTCTGGTTTTTGTAACCAAGATGGCATTGGAGAATAGCAACTTTGTACACTTTTCACTGGACTCCTGTATTCCTATACTTGAGTACACATGACAATAAAATCTCATTCTAATTCTAATCATGACTGATCTGATAATCCTCAACTCCACTTTCTTGTCTTTACCCCATAACCCTCTATTCCTTTACTGCTAAAAAATCAGTGCATCTCAGCCTTGAAATTACTCAATGATCCAGCACTTACAACTCTCAGTGGTAAGGAATTCCATAGATTCATTACC
>NC_063344.1:67358363-67358925 GCF_021869965.1 Rhincodon typus | reverse complement strand
TCCCTCCAATGAGCAATCCCTTCTTCTGAAATCATATCTCTGGTCCTGGACTCTCCAACAAGGGCCAACAACTTTTCCGCATTTATCCTGTCAAGACCCAAAGAATCTTATTTGATTCGATACAGTTGTCTCTCATTCTTCTCAACTCCAACGACTACAGGCTCAATCTCTTCTTATAAGTCAGTCCCTCCATTCCCAGGGTCAATGAACCTAATTGCTGATTGCTTCCAATGCCCGTACATTTTTCCTGAACTAAGTGGAATTCAAAGAAATTTGTTCAGCACGATTTCCCCTTCATCAAGTCATGCTATGTATTTCTAAACACTCTGCTATTACATCCTTTATAATAGACTCTTAATGTTTGTTAAGCTAACAGACCTATTTTTTGTTTCCTTCCCCTTTTTAAATAAAGGTGCTACATTGGTTATTTTCCAATCCTCCAAGACATTTTCAGAAACCAAGGATTCTTAGAAGATTATCAATCATCTCAGTGTGTCAATCATCTCTGCAGCTGCTACTTTTAATCGTAGGCTACAACCCATCATGTAGAGAGGACTTTGGA
>NC_063344.1:67314863-67357863 GCF_021869965.1 Rhincodon typus | reverse complement strand
GCACCCACTGATCATGGGGGTCCTACAGTTAATGGACACTCCCAGGAGGATTAATTGTCTGGAAAAGACTTTATGCCCTTCACGGAGGAGGAAGTACCACCTCAAAGCACCTGATTGGCCAGTAGCTCTGTAGGCCGCACAGTGCCCACCAGGAGTATCGTCCACTCCTAGAACAACAAAGAGCCCCCACGTTCCAAAACACTGGATTTGCTGGGTATGGCATCTCATGGCAGGGACTGAAGGGGGCTCATAAATTGTGGGGAGGTCAGTGTTTCAATCTCTATGGAGTGGGGCAGAGTGTTCAGATCTGGAAAGGAGACCAGTGGTGCCTCTCCCCTTTAGTGTCTATGGTCCGAGCAAGGTGACCCGCCTTCGTTTTTCCTCCAGTTATGGCTATGCAGGAAGCAGCTCTTGAGTAGCCAAAGGGCCTTAACCACGGTGAAAGCTAGTGGGCAAACTTGGGATGTACCTCCCTCCATGTAAAACTGCACACAAGTCAGAAACATGCAACAGGGCGAAAGAGAGGCAGCCTGGGGAGTTTTATGGGTTAGCCTGCCTGGTGTGTATAATTCAGCCCTTAGTACACATAATAAAGGACCCCCTTGGGAAGAGTGACCATAATGTGATGGATTTCATATTGATTTTCAGAATTACGTACTCAAGTCTAAAAACAAGGGTCTTACACTCAAATGAAGCCAGTTACAAAATTGTGAGATTGGGTACGGTAGATTAGGAAAATAAGTTAAAAATTATAACAGTAGATGGAAATGGCAAACATAAATAATACATAGAAATATAAGAGCAGGAATAGGACATTTAGCCCTTCGAACGTGCTCCACCATTCAATATGATCACTTCACTCAGTACCCTGTTCACACTTTCTCCCCATAACCTTTAACCCCTTTTGCCCAAAGAGCTATATCTATCTTCTTCCTTAAATATTCATTGTTTTGGCCTCAATTGCTTTCTGTACCAGTGAATTCCATAGGCTGACCACTCTCTGGGGTGAAGAAATTTCTCTTCATCTCAGTCCTAAATGGCCTACCTCTGTATCCTTAAACTGTGATCCCTTATTATTGGGAACATTGCTTTTGCATCTGTGCTGTCTAGTCCCGTTGGAATTTTATAAGTTCCTGTAAGATCCCTGACCATTCTTCTAGTTCCAGTGAATATAAGCCTCACTGATCTAGTTGGTTAGTTGAAACAGTTGACAAATTCCAACGATCATACATTTCCCAAAAGAATGAAAGCCCCCATTAGGAAAAGGAGCCAGGACTACCATAGAGAAGTTAACAATAAGTCTGAGTTGAAAGAGGTTTGCAATATTGCCAGAAAGTGTCGCGAGGCTGAGGACTGGCAACATTTCAAAACTCAGCAAGGTACGATAAAGAAATTGGTAAAGAGAGATAAACAGAATGAGATCAAGCTCACAAGATCTATAAAAATAGATTGCAAGACTTTTTACAAGAATGGAAATAGGAAGAGATTAGAGAAGTGTAAAAATAGGCCTTTGAGGCAGAGATAGGAAACATGATAGTGAAGAATAAAGAGATGACAGAGAGGTTAAACAAATGCCCTTATTAGAAGACACAAAGGACATATTGATAATTGTGGGGAATCAAGGGTATAGAGTGTGAGGAACTCCTTGTAATTAATAACTATAAGGAAACTGTACTGCAGAAAATAATGGGATGAAAAGCTCAGAAATTCATAATGTCCTATACCCAGGTTTTAAAAGAACAGTTTGCAGAGAAAATGGATACACTGATATTAACTTTTCAGAATTACCTTGATTCTAGAAGGGTTCTTTTCTTTATAATTCATTCATGAAAAATGAGCTTTGCTGGTTGGACCAGCATTTATTACACATCCTTAGCTGCCCTTCAGAAGGTGGTGGTGAGCTGCCTTCTTGAACCACTGCAGCCTATTTGGTGAGGGTACATCCACAATACTGTTAGGGAGAGAGGGAGGGAGTTCCAGGATTTTGACCTAGCGACACTGGAAGAACAGCGATATATTTCCAAGTCGGGATGGTGAGTGGCTTGGAGGGGAACTTGCAGGGGGTGGTGGTCCCATGTATCTGCCACCCTTGTCTGTTTAGGTGGAAGTGCTGTCTGAGGATCTTTGGTGAATTTCTGCAGTGCATCTTCAGTGCTTTTTGCATACAATTCATACCTGGGTAATTTTCCACATTGTCAGTGTTGTAACTACTGGAGTAACTTGGCTAGGGGAGCGGCAAGTTCAGGAGCACAAGTCTTCAGTACTATTGCCGGAACGTTGTCAGGGCTCTTGGTCTTTGCAGTATCCAGTGTCTCCAACTGTTTCTTGATGTCGCGTGGAGTGAATCGAATTGGCTGAAGACTGGTATCTTTAATGCTGGAGATCACTGGAGGGGGCTGAGGTGGATCTTCCACTCGGCACTTCTGGCTAAAGATTGCTGCGAAAGCTTCAGCCTTATCTTTTACACTGATGTGCTGGGCTCTTCCATCATTGAGGATGGGGATATTTGTGGAGCCTCCTCCTCCAGTGAGTTGTTTAATTGTCCCCCACCATTCATGACTGGATGTGGCAGAAACATAGCAACTGGATCTGATCGATTGGGTGTGGGATCACTTGGCTCTGTCTATCACTTGCTGTTAATGCTATTTGACATTCAGGTAATCCTGTTTGGTGGCTTCACCAGGTTGACACCTCATTTTTAGGTATGCCTTCCTGCACTCTCCATTGAACCAGGTTAATTTCCCAGTTTGACTGTAATGGTGGAATGGGCGATCCCCTGGGCCGTGAGATTACAGATTATGGTTGAATACAATTCTGAAGCTGATAGCTATGGAACCTCATGGATGCCCAGTCTTGAGTTACTAGATCTGTTGAAAGTCTGTCCCATTTAACACAGTGATAATACCACACAACACGATGGAGGATATTCTCAACGTGAAGACAGGACTTTGTTTCCACAGGGACTGTTGGTCACTCTTACTGATACTGTCATGGACAGATGCGTCTGTGATAAATAGATCAATGGGAATGAGATCAAGTAGATTTTTTCTCTTCCTGTTGTTGGTTCCCTCACCACCTGCTGCAGACCCAGTCTAGCAGCTGTGTCCTGTAGGACCCAACCAGCTCGATCAGTCGTACTGCTGCTGAGCCACTCTTGGTGGTGGACATTGAAATCCCCCACCCAGAGTACGTTTTGTGTCCTTGCCATCCTCAGTGCTTCCTCTAAGTGTTGTTCAACATTGAGGAGCAATGATTCATCAGCTGAGGGAGGACGGTATGTGGTAATCAGCAGGAGGATTCCTTGCCCACGTTTAACCTGAAACCATGAGACTTTTGGGTCTGGAGTCAATGTTGAGGATTCCCAGGGTAATCCTTGCTGACTGTATCCCACTGTATTGCCACCTGTGCTGGGTCTGTCCTGGGCATATCCAGGGATGGTGATGGTGGGGTCTGGGACATTGTCTGTAAGGTATGATTCCGTGAGTATGACTGTGTCAGGCTGTTGCTTGAGTAGTCTGTGAGACAGCTCTCCCAATTTTGGTACTAACCCCCAGATTTTGATAAGGAGGACTATGCAGAGTCAATAGGGCTGTGTTTTCTGTCATAGTTACTGGTGCCTAGGTCAATGCCAATTCACCTTCCTTCTCTTCGTTTAGACTTCATGGTAGTTTGATACAACTGAGCCGCTTGCTAGGCATTTCAGACAGCAGGAACAAGAATCGACCACATTGCTGTGAGACTGGAGTCACATGTAGGTCAGGCCGACTATGGATGGCAGTTTTCCTTCCCTAAAGAAGATTAGCGAAGCAGGTTTTTAAAAATTTTTTTTAGGATAGATAGACTTATGAGGTCACTGTTTGAGTTTAGGTGGGTTAGCCATGGGAAATGCAGGGTTACAGGGATAGGATACAGGGTGGGATGCTGTTTCAAGGGTTGACGTAGACCCAATGGGTGAAATGGCCTGCTTCCACACTGTAGGGAATGTATGATTCTATGAGGGAGGTGATGGCCTAGTAGCATTATCGCTGGACTGTTAATCCAGAGACCCAGATAATGTTCTGGGGACCTGGGTTCAAATCCCACCACAGCAGATGGTGGAACTTGAATTCAATAAATATCTGGAATTAACAATCTAATGATGATCATGAATCCATTATCGATTGTTGGAAAAACCCGTCTGGTTCACTAATGTCCTTTAGAGAAGAAAACTGCCATCCTTACCTGGTCTGGCCTACATGTGACTCCAGGCCTACAGCAATGTGGGTGACTCTTAACAGCCCTCTGGGCAATTAGGGATGGGCAATAAATGCTCCCTAGTAATGACACCCTCATCTCATGAAGGAAAAAGAAATGACTAGTCTTTAGTTACCCTCTCTCTTCTCCTCAACAATCGCTATCACTTCCACAGAACTGTGGAATCATAGAATCCCTATGGTGCAGGGTGCCATTTGGCCCATCGGGTCTGCACTGACCTCCCGAAGAGCATCCCACCCTACTCCCGCAATTCCCACAGCCAATTCACCTAACCCGCACGCCTTTGGACTGTGGGAGGAAACCGGAGCACCCGGAGGAAACCCATGCAGACACGGGGAGAATGTGCAAATTCCACGTGCACGAGGCGGTGGTCCCTTTCGTAATTTTGCTTTATTCCTTTTCCCGTCTCCCTTGCACCCCCATTTATCTGGATTTTTCATTCCCCCTCGTGATGATTGTATGTGAGATTCTGTCACATGTGGGAGCTTTCAAAGCTGGGCCATGGACTTATGAGTGTTGGGAGCTTGTGCTGATTTCCAAATACTCGATGCTGCTGATTTGAACAGAATGTGCTTTATTTGAGTTAGTCAGCTCGGAGAGTTGATTTATGGGAATACAGATGTTTTCGTACAGAGAACTGAGGAGAGAAAACAGCAGCTGTGAGCAGGACTAAGCGAGAGCCATGAACCCGATAACATAGTCACAGAAAGAATATCTCTATCAATTCATCCAGGCAGACACAGGGAGCATTTTCTGCATTTCAACAGCACCCATTCAGTCCTTTAACACACTGACTTTGATTTTAACTGTGAAAAAATGGCCAATTTAAACAAAGCTCCTGGCCTATCCAAACACCAGTTAGTATTGGATAACTAATTCCCTTAAGGGATAGTTGAGATGAGAACGCAGAATCTAAAGTAGAGCCATACAGCCAGTAGAGACAAAGATACATATCAAGAAAGGAATAATCTATTCGGAATTATGCCACAATGTCAATTTTAATCAGTTCACAAAAGAACTTGTGTTTAATCAACATGCCTTATAACTGAGGAATATCCCAATCTTAATTGAAGCCAGTAAGATATGTTTTGAAGTGTAGTTTCTGTTGGAATGTCATTTAATTTCTGTTGTTATGTCATATATATATATGAAAAGAATAAGGATAAGGATAGGTTTGAGACCAGTGTTTTTAATCAGGCACCTTTTCAAATGGAGTTTTGGAAGGCTCCCCTTCAGTTTGTGGTGTATATGTATCCATCAATTAGAATTAAATATTGAGGAAGTGATTAAGAACTTTTGGAATGGTAAGTAGATTGATAGCTTGGCTGTAGACTGTAAGAAAATAACACTGGACTGGTCAGATGGGCAGACTAGTGGCAAATAGACCAAAAACAGAAGTTGCTGGAAAAGCTCAGCAGGTCTGGCAGCATCTGTGAAGAAAAAAATTTCAGAGTTAACATTTCAGGTCCGGTGACCTTTCCTCAGAATGGAATTCAATCCAGGGAACAAGAAGTGATACATTTGGGAAAAGGGGAACAAGCCAGGGAACGCACAATATGTTTAGGAGTTCTGAGAACTGTAGAAACACAGAGGAATCTTGGAATACCTGTCCACAGAGTTCTGAAGATGGCTGAAAAAGTGGTTAAGAAATAAACACATTTTTTTCTTTCTTAGCCAAAATAGAGAATAAAACTACAGCAACATAATACTAGAACTGTACAACACTATATATTCACTGTTCCCACCACCGACGCTCAGTAGCGGTGTGTATCATCTACAAGATGCACTTCAGAAATTCACGAAGTGTCCTTAGTCAGCACCTTCCAAGCTCACGACCACTTCTATCCAGAAGGACAAGGGCAGCAGATACATGGGAACACCACCATCTGCAAGTTCCCCTCCACGCCACTCACCATCCTGACTCTGAAATATATCGCTGTTCTTTCACTGTCACTGGGTCAGAATCCTGGAATTCCCTCCCTAAGGCATTGTGAGTGCAGTTGCATGAGATGGATCTGAGTGTTGAAATAGCTCAATACCACATTCACATGGGCAAGAGGGGGTAGAGAGTGGTCGAGCAGAATTAAACTAATAATTCAGCAACCCAGGCTAATTCTCCAGGGATATGGTTCTACAATGGTGGAATTATAGAATCATAGGATTCCTACAGTGCAGATAGAGGCCATTTGGCTCATTGAGTCTGTACTGACCCTCCAAAGAACATCCCACTCTATCCCCATAGCCCTACATTTCCCAAAGCTAACCCACCTAACTTGCACATCTCTGGAACCCTATGGTCAATTTAGCATGGCCAATCCACCTAATCTACACCTCCCTGAACACTAAGGGCAATTTAGCATGGCCAATCCACCTAGCCTGCACATCTTTATACTGTGGGAGGAAACTGGAGCACCCAGAGGAAACCCTCGCAGACAAGGGGAGATTGTGCAAACTCCATGTAGTTGCCCAAGGGTGGAATCAAACCCATGGAGTTTAAGTTCAGTTGATAAATCTGGTTTGGAAAGATTTTCTCAGTAATGGTGACTATGACAAAAAGCCCTGTCTGCTTTCAGTAATGCCCTACTGCTGTTCTTCCCTGACCTGGTCTATGTGTGACTCCAGACCCACAGCAAGAAACAGACTCTTTCCCCTGAAATGGCCTAGCAAGCCATTCGGATCAAGGGTGATCAGGATAACAAATGCTGGCCTTTTCAATGATATCCACATCCCATGAAAGTATCAGAATCAAACACCAGTTAAGGAACAGCTACAGTACTGTTTACAGGTCTGCTTACTGTATAACAGGATGGACATGATCATTCTGGTCAAGGTACCGAGGGGATTGAAGAGGATGTTGCCAGGAACAGAGAATTGTAACCATGAGGATAGATTCAATAGCCTGGCGTTGTTTTCCTTGGTTTAGAGGAGGCTGAGGGGAGATTTCGTTAAAGTTATAATATTATTAGGGACATAGAATGAATAGGAAGTTCCTATTTACCTTAACAGAGAGCTCGATAGCCAGGGGACATGGATTTAAAGTAGCAATTGGCAGAAAGGTTGGAGTGCACTTGAGGTGATTTCTTTGCACCCAGAGGTGGCTTGTAAAATTCAGCACCTCGAAGGATGATGGAGGCAGGAACCCTCATCGCCTTTAAAAAAATCCTTTGATACGCACTTGTACCGAGAGGTACAGACCAAGAGGTGGCTAATGGGATGCGACTGGGTGCAGATGAGATGAGCCTAACTCTGTGCTGTAAACGTTCCACGTATATCAAGAGAGACTTACATTTATATAGTGCCCTTCACAACGTTGGAATATCCCAAAATGCTTTACAATCATGATACATAGACACTGTCGTAATGTCGGAAGTTCAGAATTCCAGCTGCACTGAGAAAACGCCCTCAAACAATCACCAGATCACCATCTTTTTATTTTCACTGATGTTGTTTGAGAGATAGACAGTGGTGAGCCCTTTGAAATTAATCACGGGATCTCTTCCGTTGACTTTACAGAAAAGATTTACATAAAAAGTGTGCAGCACCTCCATCAACAAAACCCTGAGAGTACCAGCCTTGATTTTACCGTCAAGCCTCTTGAGAGTGGTGAGGGCATGTACACACTTGGCTGGGACTGGCATAGTCTCTGCTATTCACGCCAGCTCCCTTAGTAGTCTCATCTTGCTAGGAAAGGGGATTAAAAAGCCAATTAAAACGTCTTGGAGAGGGCAAGATTCTCCGAACCTTTTGCAATCCTAACCCGAGGTGCACCTGCAAGACATCAAAAGCCTTTGCCACCAGCTAAGCAATTCGGATCAACATCAAAGTCCAGCCAGATTTGACCCTGGGAAAGGAATACTCTGATTGACTTTCTCCTGGGAAGGTCAGGCAATGTTTACAGGGCACTGCATGTGGAGGGTGAAACTAATTGTCCTCGTCTAGTCTTCAGTGTTCGGGTTAAAGGGATCCTCAGGTTATGCAAATAGAGACGGATAAAAAACGTGTCTGACATGTGACCCTCAAGGGGCGTGAGATGTCGAAATGTAATGAAGACAAAACGATGAAAGTTGTTTAAGTAGGGTGCAGGGCTAGCACTGGGGTAACATACACCAGGGTCACAGATTGTTTGAGAGCAGAATGTGTCACAGAACATAGAAAAGGTTCAACTCCCATCACAGGGGTCCATGAGGATAGGGCTGTTGTGAAAGACATTAATATAATGAATAGGGAGGCCACCTGTCGTGAGTGGGAACCCAAAACAATATTCTGCCTTGTCTCAGTCAGGCATTAACTCGTTTCCTGGTCTCACTTCCAACATTACGCATTTTGTAGGGTCTCAAATCCATTCCTTCAGTAAAACCACCAATAACAGGAAATGTGAGGGCACACAATCCAACACTTCTTTCTGTTTAACTCGCTGCGAAACACATTTCCTCCGGGTGCTCCCGTTTCCTCCCACAGTCCAAAAGATGTGCAGGTTAGGTGGATCGACCATGGCAAATGCAGGGTTACACGGGTGGGTCTGGGTGAAATGATATAGGAAGGATGTTATTAAATTGGAAAGGGTGCAAAAAATGATGTTACTGATCGTGGAAGGTTTGACTTATAAGGAGAGGCTGGATAGACTGGGACTATTTTCTCTGGAGCATTGGAGGCTGAGGGGTGACCTTATAGAAGTTTATAAAATCATGAGGGGCGCGGATAGATGAATAGCCAAGGTCTTTCCCTAGGGATAGGGAGTCCAAAACTGGAGGGCATAGGTTTAAGATGAGGGAGAAACATTTAAAAGGGACCTGAGAGGCAGTGTTTTCATACATAAGGTGTTGCATGTATGCAGTAAGCTGCCAGAGGAAGTGGTAGATGCAGATATAATTATAACATTTAAAAGACATTTGGACAGGCACATGAATAGGAAAGAATCTAGAGGGATATGGGCCAAATGCAAGAAAATGGGGCTAGTTCAGCTTGGGAAATGTGGTCGGCATGGATGAGTTGGGCCGAAGGGCCTATTTCTGCGCTGTACGACTCTATGACTATCAGAAATGATTCTTTGCATTAATTTGGAGGGGTTTGTTTGGCGTGAGGACAGGTTTTGGGATAGAATAGGAGACTGCACTGTAAAGTTTCTTGGCCCACTGAAATGGTCCACGGATGGAAGCGTACACGGGATGTTCAGTGCCAACCTCATCAGGCACTTGTGTGTCAGGAGCAGATTGTTCAGTAAAATTGGAGACTTGATGTTGGAGTGTGGATTGGTTACAGGGACTAGAGTGTGCACTCTGTGAGGTTTTGTTGGCTGTACCCCCTGCTCTGTTTGTTGACTCTAACAATCCAGCTCCACAGGTCTTGAATTTCAGCTTCTTGAATCAAAGCAGTTTCAAGTTCAAACACAACTTTCACATGGAAGAGCCAGCCAACACCTGTTGTCAGGCTCAGTTACAGCCTGACAGAAAAGCCTACTAGGAGCGTCCTCACTGTGAACATTTACTGAGTTAGTTTACGCTGAGAAAGCTGCTTGCTCCTTAGTTGGATTTACGGAATAAGAGTAGATCTCACTTTATATCTACATTGTCAGCGTTCCCAGGGTTAACACCCACACACATACACACGCCTATAAAAGTCACACAGATGAACACATACAGATGCACAGCCACATCTACATAATATCTGACACTGCACACGCACACAGATGAACACATACAGATGCACAGCCACATCTACATAATATCTGACACTGCACACACACAAATACACTTCCAACTATTATTCACTGATTCTACAATCTCTAACAATCCCTTTCTGTGTCACATATTCCTTGCTCTTTCCGTTTAAACAAGGCAAATCTGTTAAGATCCTAAATGAGTACAGTGATAAACCTCTAATCAGATTTGTCAGTTTATCAAGCTAGTTCATAGGAAATTCTTTTAAGATTCAAAAACAAACATCATAATCAGAAGATGAAAAAATAAATTTCCCATGGAAAATGTGTTCCTTCAAAACACTTGCTCAAAAATGAGCTCTTGTGTTAATTACTGGGAGTAACGATGTCAGCGAGACATTCTGAATCATTTGAGAAGTAAACTAAATTGAACAAAACTGGAAATGTTACAGAGCACAAGTAAGGTTTTGGGTCGAGAAATACACTTCAAGTCCGTTCAGAATTCTAAAAGAGTTCAGTAAATAATGGCTGCTCATCATAAACTTCCCAGGAGCTGAGCAAAGAGTGGAACTGCCTGAGAGAACCAACAGGGAATTAGGAATCAAGAGCAAGGCTTTTTCACTCAGCAGGTGGTGGGAATCTGGAATGCATTGCCTGGGAAGGTAGTGGAGGCCGGAAACCTTACAACCTTTAAAAAATATTTGGATGAGCACTTCAAATATCATAACTTTCAAGGATATGGGACATATGCAGGAAGTTGGGATTAGAGTACATTTGGTGTAGGTGCAGACTCAATGGGCTGAAGGGCCTTTTCTGTGACTCTATGACTCTTCAGGGAAGAGTAAGTGGATAACAGGGAATAAGGAACATGAAAAGGACAATTGAACTCGGGGAACAAGGAATAGTGAATGGAGAACAGGGAATAGGAAATTGCGAATGAGGAGCAGGGAATAGGGAGTGGGAAACAAGGGACAGGGAGCTGCGAATACAGAGTAGGAACAGGAAATAGGGAACGGGAGACATAGAATATGAAGCTGGGAATAGGGAATATTGACTGGAAAACAATGAATATTAAACAGGAAATAACAGGCAGGGGAACAGGGAAATGTAGCAGTGAATTGAATGGGGAGCCAGTAGCAAGGAGCAGAGAACAGATTTTAAGATTGAATGTTATCTTTTGTGATTTTGAAAATGATGAAATCATTTGAAAAGGATTGCAAGAACCAGCCAAGGGGTAAATGGCAGGTAGATCATTGATGTGTGGCCGGTCTGCAGATTAATCTCCAGCATGTGGTAATAAAACCTGCCCATTGTCTGAGGCAAGGTCAGTTCTAAACTTTGTGGTAATCTAATTCCTACCAACTGGAGGGGAACGCAGTACATCTCAGTCAATGCAATCACTGAGTTTGACAGGGCAGCTCAGACTGGTTTCAGTCAATAAATGCCAGCGAATGTCGGGCAGGTTATTCCCTGATCGTTGACAGTAATCAGGAAAACCTCCCAATACCCAATGACCCTTACGTTGCCAACTGATTGGGGTCAACAGACTACTTTCAAACTGATGTAGTGTAGCCCACAGACTGGAACTGGAGGAATCCATGGATTTTAGGTAGATTGATCTCTCTAGTAGATTGATATTTATAGATTGGAGTGAAATTGAGCGACACATTTTGGAAAGATTGAGGACTGATTGATCAATGTTGAATAACTGTTGTTGAATCCTTGGGGATTTTACAGGGGAAGCGATGGCCAAGTGGTATTATCGCTGAAATGCTAATGTTCCCCAGGCAATGTTCTGGAGAAATCTTTTTTTACCAGTTTCAAAATCTCCCCACCCCCGGCCTCATCCCATGACCAACCCTCCCTCTCATCCCCACCTCCTTGACCTGACACAACCTCTCCGTCTTCTCTCCCACCTATCCGCTCCTCCCACCTCACTGTCCAATCCCCACCACTCCTTACCTGCACTCACCTATCACCATCCCACCGACCTTCCCCAGCCCCACCCCTCTTCCCTCTATTTATTTCCCAGCTCCCTCCCCCTCCCCCATTTCTGACGAAGTGTCCCAATCGGAAACGCCAGCTTTCATGCTGCTCTCATGCTGCCTGGCCTGCTGTGTTCCTCCAGCTACACACTGTGTTATCTCTGGGGACCCTTGCTGGATGGTGGAATTTGAATTGAATAAAAATCTGGAATTAAGAGTTTAATGATGACCATGAATCCATGATTGTCAGGAAAACTCACCTGGTTCACTATAGGGAAGGAAACTGCCATCCTTACCTGGCCTGGCCTACATGTGACTCCAGACCCACAGCAATGTGGTTGACTCTTAACTGCCGTCTGGGCAATTAGGGATGGACAATAAATGCTGGCCTGGCCAGCAACACTCTCATCCTGTGGATGAATAAAAAAAAACTGCTTACAGTGAAACTTTTGCAAATGTTTCTGCAGACAGGTGTTCACACTGATTGGAAGGAGATGAACTTCTATAAATTTGAGATTGATCCCCTCATATTAAGGGTTTTAATGGTGTGTAACTTGGTCTCTGCAGGATGGAATGATATTGAAGGTCACAATTTGGGAGGGTAAATTAGGAAAGTGATCCACACCCACATCGTAGATTCCTACATCTGGTTTGGGTAAATGAGTTGTGCAGTTATAAGATGGAAAACAATTCTATTGCCAACAGAAATAGGAATTGTTCAAAAAAACGGGTGGACACAAGTTCATTCATTTCCCTTTAGACTCCATTTAGGCCAAGAACGGAGGGCTCATCTGGAATAGGATCTTAAACTCAAATTCAGGATAAAGTCCCAAAGTGTACGCTTTCTCTTAATGCCACCTGAGTTTGCCTGAGATATTGGAGTTCAGTCTCGATTTGTATCACTCCTCCAATCAGCTTTCAGTGAGTACAGCAGATATCTGCTGCAGCACAGTTACACTGAGGAATGAGAGTGCGGGGGTGTCAAGTGTCAGTTGGATAGAAATCTCTGCAAAGACTGTGTGCAGCTGTGTGAGGGTCCATACATTTCTGCCCCATAGTTTGAATGTTTACACCCAGCAAGGAACCAGGGGCAGGGGTGTCTGTGCTTGTATGGAGATGTTCCAAGATTAATTTTGACTCAGAGGATTCATTGAAACACCCAGAGCAGCAGAATCCATAATTGCTTTTTAAATGGAGTTTGATATCTGTACGGAGAAGGAAAGGAAATGGGGAAGATACATGAAGATGAAACAAAGTGGAAAACTCATTCAACAAATTATTCACATGCAAAAACAGCTGAAAGGTCCCCTTCTTTACTGCACAATTATTACAGTTTTTACTCTGTGTGTGTGTGTGTGTGTGTGTGTCTGTGTCTGTGTCTGTGTGTATATGTGTTTCTGTGTGTCTGTCTGTGCATGTATCTGTGTATATATGTGCCTGTGTGTGTGTATGTGTGTGTGTTTGTGTGTGTTGCTGAACTAGGGAGGCATGGGTTCAGATCCCACAATGGCAGATGGTGAAATTTGAATTTTAAAAAAAATCTGCAATAATGGCAGCTGTGTAGCCACTGCTGTTTGTTGTACAAACTATCTGATTCCATCAATCAGTTTGAAGTCTGTGCCCCTACCTGGCCTCGCCTACGTAGATATGATTCCAGACCCACAGCAATGAGGTGGACTCAACCTCATGTATGTGGTTGTGTGCATATATGTGGTTCTGTACATATATGTAGCTGTGTACATGTATGTAACTGTATACACGTATGTGTGTTTACAGAATTCCTGCATGTTTACATAAAACCTGAGCAGCTCCCATCTGGGATAATAGTGGTTGACAATTCACTGACTTTGACATTACATTCCTTTGATTGTTGATATCACAAATCCAATGCTTTCAAGCACATTAAGTATTTATTCACTAATATTATAACCGTTTCTCAGTGTTGTGTAGATGCTTGTATATTATACTGTGAGTGTACTTTTATAGAGGTGAAGTGTATCTGTGACAGACATTCAGTCGAGCCTATTGCTTAACCTGGTGTGTTTGTGTGTGTGTGTGTGTGTGTGTGAGTGAGACTGTGTGTGTGTGTGACTCTGTGTGTGTGTGTGTGCGCGCGCGCGCGCATGTGTGTGTGAATGAGACTGTGTGTGTGTATGTGTGCATGTTTGTGTGTGTGAGTGAGACTCTGTGTGTGTGTGTGTGCGTGAGACTGTGTGTGTGTATGTGTGTGTGTGTGTGAGTGTGACTGTCTGTGTGCGCGTGTGTGTGTATGAGTGAGACTGTGTGTGTGTTTGTGTGTGTGTGTGTGTGTGTGTGAGTGAGACTGTGTGTGTGTGTGTGTGTGTGTGTGAGTGAGACTCTGTGTGTGTGTGTGTGCGTGAGACTGTGTGTGTGTATGTGTGCGTGTGTGTATGTATGAGTGAGACTGTGTGTGTGTGCGTGCGTGTGTGTGTGAGTGAGACTGTCTGTGTGCGCGCGTGTGTGTATGAGTGAGACTGTGTGTGTGAGTGAGACTGTGTGTGTGTGTGTGTGTGTGTGTGAGAGTGAGACTGTGTGTATGTGAGAGTGAGACTGCATGTGTGTGTGTGTGTGTGTGTGTGTGTGTGTGTGTATGAGTGAGACTGTGTGTGTGAGAGTGAGACTGTGTGTGTGTGTGTGTGTGTGTGTGTGTGTGTGAGAGAGAGTGAGACTGCGTGTGTGTGTGCTTGTGTGTGTGTATGAGAGACCTACAGGAAGACATGGTTTCTGATCTGAAGACCTTGATATTTTCTTTCACCAACAGGCATCTCTGCAGACCCTGTCACAACCGAGAGAAGGCGAAACGCCTTGGCCAGTACATCTGTCAGAAATGCCACCTCATCATCGACGAAGTGCCACTCATGTACAAGAGTGATGCTTACCACGCTGATCATTTCAACTGTACCCACTGTGGGTGAGTCAGAACAACAGCTCGACCATTATGCAGGAGTGTGGCAACAAAGAAAACAGGACCAGGAGTACGCCTTTCGGCCCATCCGGGCTGGTCCACCATTCACTGATGATTAAGGCTGATCATCTGAGCCAGTGCATGCAGTTGCTGGGGTGTAAATGGATTCTGTTCTTGAGTTTGTTCATAAGTTAATTTGTACATACAGTGCTGGATAATATCAAAAAGCTGATTGTAAGCATGAGGAAACATTAGTGTGCCCGATCTTTAAAATTACACCCCTCCCACACCTCCATTTGGGATCACAATCATAAGTAGGAATGTTTGTAAGTTGGTCATTCATAAATCAGGGATTCCCTGTACCTTGTCCCACTTTTGTCCCAGTTCCTTTGATCCCTGTAGCCCTAAGAACTGTATCTCTCTAATGACTGTGGATCATTTAGATTACAGATCAAGTAATACTCACTGCACGCATTGTGGATCAAATACCAGTCAATGATTATCTCTGTAGCAAGGAAAAATCAATCTGTTGCCCCTTGACATACCATCACTGAATCCCCCCATCATCAACATCCTGGGGGTTACCATCGACGAGAAACTCAACTGGTCTCACCGCATAAACACAGTGGCTACAAGACCAGGCCAGAGGCTAAGAATACTGTGGTGAGTAACTCCCCTCCTGACTCCCCAAAGCCTGTCCACCATCTACAAGGCACAAGTCAGGAGTGTGATGGAATACTCCCCACTTGCCCTGGATGGGGGCACTTCCAACAACACTCAGGAAGCTCAACACCATCCAGGATAAAGCAGCCCACTTAACTTAAACATCCTCAGCTTCTGTCACCAAAGGCCAGTAGCAACAGTGTGTGCCATCTACAAGATTACAATGCAGCAGTTCATCCAAACTGGTTCGACATCCCCTTTCAAACCCAGAGGCTTCGCCGTCTAGAAGGGCGGCAGATACATGGGAGCACCTGTAAACCAAGGCACGTTCAATCCTGACGTAGCAATACATCGTTGTTCCCTCACTGTTACTGGGTCAATTCCCTTCCGAACTAGGCTGTGGGTATCCCTACATCAGATGTACTGGGGGAGTTCGAGAAGGCTGTTCATAAACACCTGGTCAAGGCTGGGAAATAAATATGCACATCCCAGGGGCAACGTAGATGACCCACTGACTATTTGCATTCATTGTATGTTATTAAGGTGACAAGAAAACATTACTCTCTATACCGATTATGTCTCAGTGTTGCCCTCTGATTGTTACTCAGTAAAGGTAGCATAATGCCCGCAGATTACTGAATTAGCATCTTCTGGGAGCATGGAGTCAAAGGCACAAACAGCGGTATTACTTTTTGTAAAATCTGGAAGTAAAAACTTGTCTCAGTATGGTGACCCTCCTGTCAATTGGTTCACTGATGTCCCCTAGGGAGGGGAATCTGCTGTCTTTACCAGTTCTGGCCTACACGTAACTCTAAACCCACAGGAATGTGCTTGAATCTCAACCCTCCTCTGAAATGATACTCAACTACCCTGGTTCAAGTTCACATAGGGATGGATAACAACCATTGGCCTCGTCAGTAATGCCCACATCCCGTAAAAGAATAAAGAGAATTATATGTGTATATTTTTACCCCATGTGGGTTATGTAGGATACCTAGGACCACAGTATTGTTCCAGTGCAGAAGGTGACCATTCAGCTCCTTGTGCCTGTACTGTGGCACATTAAATGAGTGCCATTACCTTGTGCCAACCTCTTGTCCAAGCCCTAGCACATTATTTTTATCGGAATAATCACTCAACGCCCTCCGTTATTACGTCCGGTGCTCACAGAGATTAGCGATTGACAACTTTATCTGTTCCTCTCATGTTGCTGTTTGCACAGAGCAGCAATGACTTGTCGCTTAGGGTGTCTCTCGACTTCAATCAATGCTAATTGTATTTACAGTTATATCCATTTTCTGACACCTCTGTGTGTCTGCCACACCCAATCCTTTAGTTACTGTCCCCTGCTGCACACACAGTGACTGAATCGAATAATTGAGAATTTTGTTTTATCCCGTTGGCAACGGACGTATAGAATCCTTACGATGGGGAAGCAGGCCATTTGGCCCATCAAGTCCACACTGAACCTCCAAAGGGCATCCCACCCAGACTCACACCACTTCTGTATCCCTGTAACCCTGCGTTTCCCATGGCTAACCCACCTAGTTTGCACATCCCTGGGCACTATGGGCAATTTAGCGTGGCCAACCCACCCTAACCTGTGCATCTTTTGGACTGTGGGGGGATACTGGAGCAAACCCACGCAGACACAGGGAGAATGTGCAAATTCCACACAGACAGTTGCCCGAGACTGGAACTGAACCCGGGTCCCTGGCACCATGAGGCAGCAGTGCTAACCACTGTGCCACCCCTACGTCTGGATGGTAAATGTTTAAGTCTGTTAATGTTGGTAATGGGTGTGTGTCTGGTAATTTACAGGAAGGAGCTGACAGCTGAGGCTCGAGAGCTGAAGGGGGAGCTGTACTGTCTTCCATGCCATGACAAAATGGGTATTCCAATCTGTGGAGCATGCCGTCGGCCAATTGAGGGGCGAGTGGTTAATGCTCTGGGCAAGCAGTGGCATGTTGAGGTGGGTACTCCAGTGGCCGTAAACCCCGGGATACCCATCGAGCTAGAACCTATCGTAGGGAGTGGGTGCATGGACAAACTGAACACTCGCTCCCTTATCTCAGGCTGAGTCAGGTGTTTACCATTTAGGGTGCCCTGTCTGACCGAGCTTCCCATCCCACGTCTACCCCGTCCCCCAGATTGTCAGCTTCTCCGTGGCGCAGTGGTAGTGCACACATCAGTGGGCCAGGAGACCCAAGTTCAAATCCCTACCTGCTCCAGAGTTGGGTCGTAACATCTCTGAACGGGGTGATTAGAATATATCGACACTTCTGTAATGTCACTGCCCCACCTCAGCTCTTCCAGTGCTGAAAACCCTCATCCACAGCCTGATTACCGTTAGACTCAATTATTCCAGCCCGCTGATTGCTCATTAACTTCGGGGGGGAGGCTACTGCCTGTGTTTCTAATTCACACTGAGTCCTGATCATGCATCAACCCCATTCTCAATGGCTCGTGGTCCAGCAGTGGCTCCATTTGTTTGCAAATCCCCCCTAGCCTCACCTCTGTGATGTCCTACAATCACCCAGTTCTGGACCCTTCAGCACCCCCCACTTTAATCCCTCCACCGTTGGTGTCTGTCCATTCTGCTACCAGGACCCAACGTACTGGAGCTTCCTTTCTGAGCCTCTCTGTCTCTCTGCCTCCCTTTCGTTTCTTAAAAGCTAGCTTTTAGATCAAACTTTTAGCTGTCTGTCCCACATCTCACACGACTCAGTGTCAGGATCTGTCCCACAACACCATGGTGGGATAATTTGCTGTCTTACGGGTGCCACCTGGAAGTACCAGTTATTTGGGTTGTTGTTATTGATGGGAGATACTTTCAGCCTGTCTGGTAATCAGGAGGGGGACCTTTTGAGATCAATAATATACCCAGGGCTCAGAGAAAGGAAAGTTTTCAGTTTGGAAAATGTCGCTGTGCCCGCTGATACCCCAAACCTCGTGTGTTTTCTGAAGAGGCCATTGTAGCGAGCGCCAGCCACAGGGTGAATGGGGCACAATGGCCTGGCAGACCATTCGGCCCATTGCGGGACCGTCCTGGCAGGGTTGCCCCAACGTGGGCCTCCTCCTCTTCGTCACTCCCATTTATTCCCTTACAACATCCTTGCGGTGAAGGGGGTTCAGCTCTGAGGAAGCTCTTGTCTTGTGCAACTGAGATACTGAGTTCCTAAACAGGAGGATTCAAGAATCACAAGATGGTCCATTTGCTGGAGGGGTCACAGGTCAGGGAGTGTATTGGCTCACATGTGGTCCTCCTACCAAGCTGCCTCCTCCTGATGATCTAGTCACACTTGTAGGGTGGGTATAGAGCATCAGTGCCAGTCAGTTACTGCCACAGTATGGGAGCAGGCACAGCGCTGCTGCAGCCCTTCATACACTGCAGCACCTTCATGGTAAAAAGGAACATTCGAAATCTGCAGCTGTGGCCAGCCCTTTGTGTGTGACACCTTCGTGCTGTGGGGAATGGAGACTTCCTCAGGTGTATCGCAGGGCCAACTGAACAGGGTTTAAGCCCACTCCAGCCCCTCTCCTGCCGATGAGAGATTACCAGTTCACTAAAGCACCGCACCCCCACCCCCACCCCCCTTTGCTGAACCCTCAATGCGGGAGTTGGAGTGGAAGGAAGGAAAATCCGCTGTGGATTTGGAGCCTGTTCCTTTGGGAAGGGGCAGCGATCCCGGGTGACGGGGGACAGGGATGGTGAGGTTACTACCAGCCCTGTCGCCATCGACACAGTGCCCAGCAGGGGGAGGGGCACAGGCAGCAGGTACCCAGGGGATCACCGCCACATCGCCCGCCAGCCTGACCTGAAACCGTATCGCAGCTCTCACTGGCCCCTGCGTGCCAACCCAGCGGCTCTCCTCCTAGCGAGCACTTGTGGGCGCCTTGAATAGCCACAGCTCAGGAAAGCAGTTCACCACCAGGCCATAAGGGCGAGTAGCAGGGGCATTAAGGAGCATTGATGTACAGAGGGATTTGGGGTGCAGGTCCATAGCCCTCTGAAAGTGGCAGCGTAAGTGGGGAAGGTGGTAAAGAAAGCGTGCTGGCCTTCACCATTTGGGGCATTGAGTCTAAAAGATGGCTAGTCATGTTGCGGCTGTACAAAACGTTAGTTAGGTCAAACTCAGAGTATTGAGTGCAGTTCCAGTTCCCACACTATAGGAAGGAGGTGGAGATTTTGGAGCAAAGGTTATTCAGGATGTTGCCTGGATTGGAGTGTATTAGCTACAAGGAGAGGTTGGATTGTTTTCGCTAGAGCGTCGGAGGCTGAGGGGTGACCTGATAGAGTATGTGAAATAATGAGAGGCATGGATAGGGTGGATAGTCAGAGTCTGTTTCCTAGGGTGGAAATCTCAAATACTAGGGGACAGATGTTTAAGGTGGAGGGAGAAAGTTTGAAGGAGATGTGCGAGGCAAGTTTTTTTACTCAGAGGATGGGAGGTGCCTGGAATGCGCTCCCAGGGGAGGTGGCAGAAGCAGATATGATAGCGACATTTAAGAGGCATTTAGACAGATCCATCTAAAACCCATCTGGTTCAGTAATGTCCTTTAGGGAAGGAAACTGCCATCCTTACCTGGTTTGGCCTATATGTGACTCCAGACCCACAGCAATGTGGTTGACTCTGAACTGCCCTCTGGGCAATTAGGGATGGGCAATAAATGCTGCGTGGCCAGTGACACCCTCATCCTGTTGATGAATAAAGAAAAAAAGACGCAAGAACAGGCAGGGAATAGAGGGATACAGATCACGTGCAGGCAGATAGGGTTCGTTTAGAATGACAACATGGTCAGCACAGACATGGTGGGCTGAAGGGCCTGTTCCTGCGCTGTGCTGTACTGTTCGATGTTCCACATTGGACTAGGGAAGAGCCATAAGCACTGGGCTCACCAGTTTTGCCCACGTTCTGAGAATGATTGTGGAGATTGCCGAAATTAATGACTTTGTTTCTGTTCTGTCTCCCGCAGCATTTTGTTTGTGCAAAATGTGAGAAGCCATTTCTGGGGCATCATCATTTTGAACGGAAAGGACTGGCCTATTGTGAGAAACACTACAACCAGGTACTGACCCTACGCCTGTCCTTATTGTTCACTTGTGTAAAATGCTGTTGTCTCATTGTCACTGCTTGTTAGTGAATGTGATATTGCTATTGATTGAATTATTGATACTGAAAGCATGTTACATGTACAATAGGTTAAGGATGATAGCTAACCTATGACCTAACTCCATCCATATATAACCATTCTGGCACAAAATGAATCAGTCAGATTGAAAATGATGAATGGAGCTACAGTCTCTTTCTTTTGGTCAGAGAGAGTTTTGCACTTTTGCTTGATGGCATGTCTCATAATGTCCCTGCAGGGTTGGGATTTTCGATTCCTCTACTTTGTCCTTGATTAGCCATCAGGAGAAATCATTGCTAACCGTTGATCCTATCCGTTTGCTTCGAAATTCTTCAAGCTTCAGTCAAATCACCCCTTTGTCTCCCACATCTCAGGGTATACAAGTCTAGTTTACATAATCCCTTCATTTAATCTAACCATTGGAGACCTGGTAACATTCTGGGGAATCTATGGTGCGCAGGAACAGACCCAAGAGGAGGTTCCTCCAATCTGCCCACACCCCTTCTCACAGGGTGCCCAAAGATCAGGAGTGTGGGTCTGAAGTGCAACCAAAAATGCAACAGAAGATTTTTCACATAACTAAATCAGGGAAGCAGGCTTCACCCTGATACCCTCAATTACCCCGTCAGGCTCAATTAGACTCAATTAGATTGTTGCATAAAATTTGGCTGTTATTTTCAAGGAGAGAACAGGGATTATCTGTTAATTAAGGGATATTTGGATGAGAACAACGGGGACCCAGTGATCCGAGTGTTAAGAGTTCCGAGGAACAGTCACCTGGCCCGAAGCGTTAACTCTGATTTGTCTCCACAGATGTTAGCAGACCTGCTGAGTTTTCCAGCAATTTCTGCTTTTGTTTCTGATTTACAGAATCCACAGTTCTTTTGGTTTTTGTTTTGTTAAGAGTTTTGTGTTACGTAAGTTGAAATAACAGTGTCTGGCTGGACTCTGCCTAAGCAGCATTTAACCTCTAGTGTTTAACACTGACATCCTACAGGAAATTTACCATCTGCTCTCTAAAACACAGATCAGTCGAAGTTTGGCCCAGTGTATTGTTTATACTCTCATTGATTTTACTAAATATTCCTTAGATTGTTAAGAAAATACTCTGTGTACTGTCAATGCCCTGTAACTGTCTGTGGTTCTTTCATTTCTATGCTCTACCAGCTCCACCACCTTACATGGTGCTATATTTAGTCTCAATGGGCTGAATGGCTACCTTTGGTTCCATAATGGTTTCCTGATTCTATTGTGCCTGACCTCATTTTATCTAAATATTACACAGATTCCAGGGGGAAGTCTTATCTTTCACGACAGCACCACACCCTCCTCCCCCTTCACTCATCCATCCCATGTAGGAGTTGTTAATGTTCATGAATCCCGGTTCTGCTGTCTACCAGCTTCACACTCCCTCCTCACAATCCTGGCCCCTCGATCTTGGCACGCAAACAGTTCACCGTTTGTAGCGAAACAAACTCGTTCCTATCAATGCTGCAATGTTATTCCCAGATCTATCCTCCCTGAAATACTAAATCCCAAAAGTCCTTTCCGTTATCCTTCATTTACTCCAGTGTAACTGGAAACTGCCGTCCCCATTTCAATCTCATTCCAGCGTGGAGATATTCTCTCCTTTAGACAAAGGGCATTCTAATGATGACCATGTCGATTGTCAGAAAAACCCATCTGCTTCACTAATGTCCTTTAGGGAAGGAAACTGCCATCCTTACCTGGTCTGGCCTACATGTGACTCCAGACCCACAGCAATGTGGCTGACTCTGAACTGCCCTCTGGGATGGGCAACCAATATTGGCATAGCCAGCGACGCCGTCACCCCACGAATGAATATAGAAAAATAAAACCTCAGCGAATATTGTAACAAAAGGAAAGATCTGATACCAGAAGCCAACTTTCGAATCAAGGCATGTACCGGATATAAGATGAATAGTTGTGTAAAAGGTGTGTATAGCCCTGTTTCAGCACAAGATTGTCACCTTATTTTGTCACATTATGAGGAAACGACAAGAAACTTGGTGGAATTGAAAAGAGAAACGATCTTAGTTGTGCAGGAAGGGAATGGATTGCAGTCCTGTGATTGTAAATTTTGTACTTTTCCGAAGTTCCTATGTGTTTTCCAGTGCAAAAATCACAATATTTAACAAAACGAGTTGAAGACTTCGAAAAACTGAAGAACCTCCATCCTTGGAGAATGTTAGAAACGAACAGAGGCCATTATCAGTGCTGTCTCCTTCACAACAGTTAGAGCTCTAGCTTGTCCATAAGACTATAAGAAATAGGAACAGGAGTAGGCTATTTGGCCCCTCAAGCCTGCTGCACCATTCAATAGGATCTAACGTTCTCCTTGTTCACATTCCTGCCTTTTCCCCTGTATTCTTGATTCCCTGACTGATAAGAACCTATCTATCTCAGCCTTATATATGCTCAAGAACTCTGCCGCAGAGCTCTCTTTGGTAGGGAGTTCCAAAGACTCACAACCCTCCGAGAGAAGAAATTCCTCCTCGTCTCAGTCTTAAATTGGCCCCGTTATTCTGAGACTATGCGTTCTGGTCCTAGACTCTCCCATGCAGGGGGATCATCCTCTCTGTAGTTACTTTGTCAAATCCCTTATGAAGCCTACATGGTTCAATTATATCACCTCTGATTCTTCTAAACTCCAATGAGTAGAGCCCCAACTTGTTTAGCCTTTGCTCATAAAACAGCTCTTCCATACCGGGGATCAGTCCAGTGATCATCTTTGTCCATCGCATTAAAAGTTAAAAGTAGCTTTTCTCATTTTCACAGTTTTATGTGGTAGATCCAAGAAAAGTCAAGCCTTTTAAGACTTATATCAAGACTATATTAAATTGTGAAGTGTATTAAATTTACTTCCCAGATTTCGACCACCTTCATATTCCTTGATTCTGCTTTTTGTCACTCATACAGTGATATAACCTTAATGTAATTCGGTGTGATCATGTTAATGTTCCTCTCTGTGATACTGACAATGTTGCTGACTGAGCTGATGTTTTTAATAGAGAGCAGAGCCCAGTCCCCAGAGTCATATACATTTCTAAGTGTACTCATCCACTGCCTGTTTGTTTCCGCAGCTGTTTGGAGATGTTTGCTATCATTGTAACCACGTGATTGAGGGAGACGGTAAGTGCATCTTTCAGAGTCAGTGCATTGAACTGTGATCCTCACACAAACAGATCATCATTCTTCTGAGCATTATCTGTCTGCTTTATGTTAGTGACTCAATCATTACACTATGATGGCAGTTTCTAATTCTGTAAGTTCCCATTTCCACTCTTCATCCTGTTTCCTGTCCCCAGTCCTCATCCAGGGGTAACAGCATCCTGACCCACACCAGATGTGACAAGAAAATCTCATTGTTTTTCTAGGCCATTCAACCCATCACCTCCATACTGGCCCTCGGCAGGGAGCAGTTCCCCTACATTCCCAACCTCCTGCCTTTACCCAGTAGCCCTGCAACCTCCTTCTGTTCGACAGTGCTCCAATTCCCTTTCTAATGTCAGAATGAGAACCTGTCTTTACTATACTCGCAGGCATTGCATGCCAGGTCCTATTCGCTCCTTGTGTATAAAAGTTTCTCCTCGTGTCATACTGCTTCTTTTGCCAAACACCTTAATTCTCTGCCCTCTGCCTATCTGTCCTTTCTTTAAACAGACTTGACCCTTTCCACTCTGCCAGAGCTCTCACGATGTTGAATATCTCGGTCGAATGCCTCAAAGACAGCCCCAGCTTCTCCAGTCCATGCACATTAACTAATGTTCCTCATCCCTGGAACCATTCCCCTGAATTTTTTCCACATTCTGTCTAATGCCTTCAATTTCTTCCTAAATTGCTCTGAAAGCTGCAGTTGTAGAGCAAGCCAGTGTTTTGTAGAACAAGGAACTAAAACACCAGTGGATGCTGGAAATCCGAAGCAAAATCAAAAAATGTTGGATACAGACTGGCCCAAACACAGAGAAATTGAGTCTCTGCTTCAGCTCATGACCTTCTCATCAGAACACTATAGATAGAGTTTTACACGTTTGCTACAACTCCGTTTCTCTATGTCCCTATTTCGAAAATTCAAAATCCTTTATGGTTTATTAGTCATCCCTGTGTTATCTCACTCCATATTCTAACTCTCAACTTAACAACTGACTTCATCGAAGTGTTATCACCGTTTCCAATACTGTCACAATCTCAATACACTGCTGAAAGACTTTGGCCAATAATTACTCAATCAGATGATAACTTTGCTCAGGCCCAATTTTGTAGCCATTGTGCTGTTGCTGCTTTTATCTCAAGGGGGTTCAATTTTGATAAAATCTCTTCAAACGCCTCTTGAAAGTCAGATCCACAGCACTGACTGCCCTGTCCCTATCCAATCTCTCCGTCACCTCATCGAAAAACTCCATCAGGTTTGTCAGGCAGGATTTCCCCTGATCGAATCTGTGCCCCTGGCTTTGCTGGTGCTCTGGCTGTTCATTTTCCACTGGATGGTCGGTTCTAAAAGCTGCCCTGGTACTGAGACTGTATTGGCTGGTGTAAACCTCTAACACTTGTTTTGGGTCAGGACTGTAACGTTTACAATTCTCCGATGCTCTGGAGCCATCCCCATATCCGAGCTGGAGAGAGGATTTTGACCAGTATCTCCCCGGTTTCTGCCCCTTGTGTCCCTCAGCAACCAATAACGTACCACAGCCACAAAGGATGAGGTATGCATTCCAGATACTGCTGGTCTCTAAAGTATCTCCACTTTATCTACTTTATCCCAATCCATTATTTCGACACCTTGGAGATTTACATTAAATCTAGCAAGCTCCTCTTCCTCAGTAAACCCTGATGCGTTGTACCTGTTCAGAACTTTAATCATATCCCTGTCTCCACGGATAGATCTCCATTTTGGTATGTAATGAACCTTCTTGGCTCTCTGACATCACTTTCCCTGTTAATGAATCAATGGAAGATTTTCGGATTCTCTGTGATGTTAGCTGCCAGGCTGTTCCTATGCTGTCTCTTTGCTGCTCTTATTTCCTGTTTTACTCTCTCTCTGCCTCCTTCTCCCTTGTATGATCAACTTGACCAAATGTCTCCTTTTGCAGCTTATCCTATTGCCTAACTGTTTTGCCTCACATCGCTACTGTTGCCTGCCATTTCCCCCCGTTTGCGAATGGATCGAGACTATAGCTTAACCAGCTTCTCCTACTAGTTACCTTGGTTGTATTTCTGCTTGTCACATTTTGACTCAAACTCCTCCTCAATTTGCAGGAACTAGATCACCTCTGAGTAGGTACATTTTTAGGCTGTGTTACTCCTTGTCCTACTCCATAACTAATCTGACCGCAAAGATATGATCACTATTCCTGAGATGTGTCAATGGATATACCAATGAATCAAAGCGAAATACTCAATTGAATGAATGAATCAATACTTAGAGTTTCTCAATACGTGGTGTTGAACACAATGATTGTGTAATGTGTTAAAGCTGAAGGATTCAGGAGGGTATTGGATGATTATTTGGAAAGAAATAGTGTGCAAGGATATGGGGAGAAGACAGGAGATTGCTGCTAGGTAATGACATTCATTTGAAGAGCCAGTGTGGGCATGATGGGCTGAATGGCCTCTTTCTGCCCTGAATCATTTCTGTGATTCTGTGTATTGTGAAGAGGTGATAGATTTGCTCAAGGTGATTGAAGGAGCTATTTGGGGAGATAGCAGGAACTAATTCGTCTGGTGGGAGAGTCCAGAACAAGGGGCGATCACCTTGAATTTTGAGCCCGGCCAATCAGGAAAGCACTCTTCCCGCAAAAAGGAAGTGGAAATTTGGAACTCTCTTTGTCAAGAAAGGCTGGTGAGGGTTGTGGCTCATTTGGACATTACAAAAAAGAGATTCATGTTGAGTGAGTCACAATTTGCAGAACTGAGTGTAGCAATGGAGTTAAAATACATATCAACAGTGGTGCAGTTGAAAAACAGAACAGGTATGAGGGGGTGAATGGCCTCCTCCTATTCCCCTAAGCCATGAGACTGTTTCAAATGTAGAGATGGGTAATGAGAGTAGGGGCACTGATATAATGGGGTTATAATTGGATTAGTAATCCCAAGACCCTGGGGTTACAATCCCAGTGGAACTGAAATTCGTTGAATGAAAAATCCAGAATTAAAAACTCATGGTGCCTATTGATGATTGTAAAATCCCATTGGTTCACTAATGTCCTTTAGGAAAGGAAACCTGGCCTACACGCGACTCCAGACCCATACTAATATGGTTGACTCTTAACCACCTTCTGAAATGGCCCAGTAAGCCAATCAATTCAAGAACAAGAGATAACAGGATCTAGACCTAGACCTAGGCCCGAAACGTCAGCCTTCCTGCTCCTATGATGCTGCTTGGCCTGCTGTGTTCATCCAGCTCTACACCTTGCTATCTCAGATTCTCCAGCATCTGCAGTTCCTACTATCTCTGAAACAACTCAAGGACAACTTGGGGGACGGACAACAAGGTGCTCACCTAATATGGCTGTATCCTATGAAGGAATAAGCAAACAAATGTTTAAAGGATTTGTAAGAGTAGAAAGAGAGAGTCAAAGTAATGTCTACATGTCAAGATTGAACTATTATTTCGAAGAACAACATAATGGGACATAATGGAAAGCTGCATTGACATAATTTAATGCAGGCTTCAGCAGGGAAGACCAGGCCTTGTGCTGCTCATGACGATAGAGAGTGGGTGAGAGGCAGTGCCAATGATGGCTGTGGTGGAAGGTTTGAAAGCAGACAGTAACAGTGTCCTTCTTCTGTTCCAGTGGTCTCAGCTCTGAACAAGACCTGGTGTGTTCACTGCTTCACCTGTTCCACCTGCAATGCTAAGCTCACCCTGAAGTAAGTGGGTACCATTGGGCTCTTTGACCACCCCGGGCTGCCCCAGTGCTCGCTGCGAGCGAGGCCATTCCCACATTCGGCTCATTGTGTGACAACTCTGATACTTCAGCTGGAGAGACGGTATGGCTGATGCCTTCAAGGGTCACACAACTGTCTCCTCGCACTGTGGTCATCCCCCGTGAAACAGAGCAAGGCTCGATAGCTGCTTTGTACTGAGTTAACGCTCCTCGGAATTCTTAAAATCTCCCCGGAGTTTTTGAGCTCGGATGAAATAAAACCAGCCAGGACTCTAGCTGCCGATTGCTATCAAACAACACCCAAACTTCAGGACATGGAGTGAAAATGGGGCTTACAGAATCTTACAGAACAGGAGGAGTCCACTCAGCCCACATCTTGGACTTTGAAAAAGCCCCCACACTTTCCCCATTGTCCTGACGCTATTGTGCACCATGCCCAACCCCCCACCGGCTTTGAGTAGTTATCCACTTCCTTTTTGGAAGTTCCAATTGCAGCTGCCTTCCACGGCTTTTCAGACAGTGCCAGCACAAAATAAATACTTCACATCTCTCCCTCTGCTTTTATCAGCAACGCTGGTAAACCCATGCTCTCTGTTTATTGACCCTGATGCCGAAGGCCTCTATTAAATCTGACATTACCCCTCTCTGCTGTAGGCTGCTCCTGTTTCTCGGTGGAACTGAAGTCCCATATCCCTGCTCCCATCCTGGTAAATCACCTCCAGATCCTCACATCTTGGCATCATTCCTTAAAGTCTGGTGATCGCCCTGTGTATTGTTTTAAAGTCCTGTTTGGTTCATCAATGCCCCTTTCGGGAAGGAATCTGCCTTCCTTACCTGATCTTGCCTACATGTGACTCCAGACCCACAGCAATGTGTTGGCTGTTAACAGCCCTCCCTGGGTGACCGATGCTGGCTGATCTAGAAACATCCCTGTCCTGTGAGTGGATTTAAATAAAACCAGTGACTTAGTGTTTAGCACTGCTGCCTCACAGCGCCAGGGACCCGGGTTCGATTCCAACCTCAGGCGACTGTCTGTCTGGAGTTTGCACATTCTCCCCGTGTCTGCGTGGGTTTCCTTCGGGTGCTCCGGTTTCCTCCGGGTGCTCCGGTTTCCTCCCACAGTCCAAAGATGTGCAGGTTAGGGTGGATTGGCCATGCTAAATTTCCCGTAGTGTTCAGGGGTGGGTTATAGGGTGATGGGTCGGGGTGGGATGCTCTGTGGGTCAGCGTAGACATGTTGGGCTGAAGGGCCTGTTTCCACACTGTAGGGATCCTATGAAATTGTTAAAAGGTTTTAAGAAATTTTGTACTCTATGTTTCTAGTCACAAGGCCCAGGATACTTTTATAACTGAACTGGGGTGGACCCTACAGAGTGGGATTTAGAGGTAGGGGTCAGCCCCTCCCACCCACTCCACCATTTTTACTGACCTGTCCGTCCCAAGCCTGGCCAATTTTAGTTATCCCACAGCTTTATGGGAAGTGTCTGTGATCCAACTGTTCCTTCTGCCTGAAATCAGCGGCTATTGTACCAGACCGGGATCCTCGCTCTAACATCACTGCCCATATCACTGAAGGTACAGTTAGCCTATACCATGGGGTATAACCGTACTACTTACTGTTTATCAGGCAGCAGAAATAATTTCCTTCCGCATTCTCTGACTGTAAATCAGCTCTCCCTACCCTCCAGCCCACTTCCCAGCCTGACTTGTTCCATTCACATCAGTAATCAGCCTTGGTTTTCCACCCTCACAACACAGTCATAGAGTCATTCAGCCCGGAAACAGGCCTTTCGGTCCAACTCATCCGTGCTGACCACATTTCCTAAACTGTACTAGACCCATTTGCCTGCATTTGGCTCATATCCTTCTGAACCTTTCCTATTCATGTACTTGCCCAAACGTCTTTTAAACGTTGTAATTGTACCCACCTCTACCACTTCCTCTGGCAGCTCGTTCCACATACGCACCACCCTCAGCGTGAAAAAGTTGGATAAAGGGGTCTGTTTCTGTGCTGGATGATTCTCGGAATTAGACATGTCTAACTTCCTTCAATCTCCCTTGCTCCAAGGACAACAGTCCCAGCTGTTCCGGTCTCCCCTTGTGGCTAATAGTCCCTGATCCCTGGAATGGAAATGCTTGAGTTGCCATTTGGTTTGGAGTTAAACTGCCTTTGAATCTGATATTTGTAAACATGCATCAGGCTTTGAGAGCTGAGGCTGTTGTGTCTTTTTCTTGTTTGTGCCAGGAATAAGTTTGTGGAATTTGAGATGAAGCCGGTGTGTAAGACGTGCTACAAGAAGTTCCCTTTGGAGCTGAAGAAGCGACTGAAGAAAATGTCTGAGAAGGGTGGTCACAAATGAGGCCCTTGGTCTCAAGATCCAGTTGATTCCACATGATCTCTTCTGCGCTCCATAGCAACAGTAAATGATCGATTGTAGTGGATCGCAGAGGTCAGTGGGAGGCAGATGGATGATTAACTGAAACTAACATTTCATAATCATTATATATATATATATAATATATATATAGGCCAACATTGTATTTTTCGAGGGCTTTTCTTGAGGGCAACCTCTTGACTTTTGCCGGTTACTTTTTGGTTTTCGGGGGCTCCTTTTTCATTCTAACCAATTAGTTTAGTCAGTGATGCAATCACATTGTAACACCACCGCTATGTTTGTGTTGATGCACTGTGTATCCGATCCCCTACAGAAACAGAGTTAGAAGAGTTCATCAATATCCTCAATAATTGCTCACACTCCGCCAAACGTAAAGCCTCCATCCCACTGTATTTAAATTGACACAAACTAGCACTAGTTAGTAACAAACCTTGTTTTCAAACGAACTGACGTGTCACAAAAATAAATGCTTCACATCTCTCCCTCTGCTTTTATCAGCAACGCTGGTAAACCCATGCTCTCTGCTTATTGATCCTGATGCCGAAGGCCTCTATTAAATCTGCCATTACTCTTCCCTGCTCCTGTCTCTCAGTGGAACTGAAGTCCCACATCCCTGCTCCCATCCTAGTAAATCAGCCACAGGAGAGAACCAGAGCAGTTCCTCACAGTGTCCATTTGTGGCAGCGACTTTTCTCTGACTATTTTGTCTGTGGTGGAATTTTCCCTGGTATCTGGGGGTAGCATGGTGGCTCAGTGGTTAGCACCTCACAGCACCAGGGACCCTGGTTCGATTCCAGTTCTCGGGTGACTGTCTGTGTGGAGTTTGCACATTCTCCCCGTGTCTGTGTGAGTTTCCTCCCACAGTCCAAAGATGTGCAGGTTAGGTGGATTGGCCATGCTAAGTTGCCCTACGATGTCCAGGGATATGCAGACTAGCAGAGGCAATGGCCTAGTGGTATTATTGCTGGACTGTTAATCCACAGACCAAATAATGTCCTGGTCACCTGGGTTCAAATCCTGCCACAACAGATGATGGAATTTGGATTCAATAAATATCTTGAATTAAGAGTCTAATGACTGTGAATCCATTGCTAAATGTTGGAAAAACCCATCTGGTTCACTAATGTCCTTTAGGGAAGGAAACTGCCATCCTTACCTGGTCTGGCCTACATGTGACTCCAGACCCACAGCAATGTGGGTGATTCTTGACTGCCCTCTGGGCAATTAAGGATGGGCAATAAATACTGCCTGACCAGCAACACCCTCATCCCATAGATGAATATAAAAAAAAAGGTGGGTCAGCCATGGGAAATGCAGGGTTATGGGGACAGGGTAGGGGGATGGATATGGGCGGGGTGCTCCCCAAAAGGTTGGTGTCAACTCAATGGGCCGAATGGCCTGCTTCCACACTGTAGGGATTCTATGATCTGGGGAACTTTTAGGGCAAGTCTGTTCACCACCCCCATGTATTTTGTTCCTTGCTTTATATAGTATGTTGGGGGGAAGTGGTTGTGCAGGTTAACTATTTGCGTAATGCCTTTTAATAAGCATAAGCATCAAAATTCAAATTTTGCCAACGCCATTGGTAATAGTACAGATCCAAAATTACAAGATAACTTTAGCACTTCCATCTGGTCTGAACTGTTAACCTGAGATTCCCCCATCCACTGATCACCCAAACGCACTCCCCTCCCCAAATTTCTTAACACTTCAGAGAATGTAGTGGTAACAATAACTTGCATTTGAATAGCACCCTTAACATAGCCAAAAGTTGCACTTTTACCTGAGTTCCAGTGTCAGCAATTTTTGGGTTTGCTTTTTTTAATGGCTTGTCGGTGCTAATTAACATCCCCATTTCTAAAACCAAGAACAGTACAGCACAGGAACAGGCCCTTCAGCCCTCCAAGCCTGTGCTGACACATTTTGCCCTTTCATACAAAAACGGTCCTCACTTACAGGGTCCGTATCCCTCTATTCCCTTCCTGTTCATGTATTCATCCAGGTGTTTCTTGAACGCTACTATTGTGTCTGCTTCCAACACCTCCTCTGGCAGCATGTTCCAGGCACTCACCACCCTTTGTGTGAAAAACCTGCCTCGCGCATCTCTTTTAAAGCTACCCCCACCATTGTGGGAGGAAGGGTTTCGGTGGGACCAATGCAGTGGGAGTTAATGCTGATATATAATCCGTGACTTGGGGAATATTTAACTTGGAGGATGCTTTACCCTGTGTCTAATCTGCGCTACACCAGATGTGAGCTACCAAATGGATCAGAGTAGAGGGAGCTTAGATACACTCACTTTGAAAAGCCTAGCCTACCAGTACAGAAGCAGCTTCCCTGTGGGACTAACCTTACCTGGCAGTGAGTCAAGGAACTGATTCACTGGAAGGGTAGTCCAACCTATTGCTAACTTGGGAAGTCGCCAAACTGAAACAACTGGGACCACTTTGAACACAATACTAATATCAACCTCATAAAAGTCATTAAAAGCACAATCCAGTCTCAAGTAGCTGCCCTGCGAAGTTTGTGATATTTCCAGACAGCTGTTAGGGATTTGCTTTTTGGGTGAAAGGTGATTTCCCCAGGGCCCGAAAGGGGAGATTTAGCTGAATGAGTAAATCCAGAGATTGTCCGTCGGCCTCCTGAAGTCTCTGTGTCTAACGATTAACCTGGGCTGAAAGGCGCAGGCGAGCTGGTTAGAGTATGAGCTGTGTGATCCTTCACATAGCACTTTACAAAGGTCCCAATCTGCCAGCAACTGTGAGAATGGATATCAGATGCGGGAGGTATCATCCCGTTGACCTTAACCTTCCTTCGGTCATTGAAAGAGTCGGATTCAAGCAACAAGCTCTTGTTTAGAACTGGTGAGATGTGTGGCCTTTTCAAAACCGCAGCAACAAAGCAACGCTTGGCTTCCCTAGTTCCTTCAACGCTCTCCCTCTTTCAAACCTACTGGAGGATTATGTTGTGAGAAGCCCACGAAGGGAAATCTCCCTTTGAGAGTGAAGCGAGTTTCATCAAGATGGGCTTACGGGGCATCAGAAAGTTTGGAGAAGCTGGGCCAGTTTTCCAAGAGAATGAGATCCAATCGAGGTCTTGACACTCACAAAAGGCTCTGGATGAGGAGGTAGCGAGACAGTGTCCTCATGGGGGGAGAACTAGAGGATGCAGACTTAAAGTGTTTGGTTAGAAGAACCAAAGAGCAACACGAGGGGATACCTCTGAATGCGGCGTGTGGTTAGGATCTGGAATTCACTGCTGGATAGTGTGGCAGAGGCTGGGGATTTTGAAAGGCCATTGGTTAGATTTACAGCTGAGGGGAAGAAATCGCTAAGGTTTTGGTGTAAGGTTTTGGAAGAAATCTGCCAGAGCTGCAGGAGTTGGTGAGTTGCCCAACTTGCTTTCTCAGAGGGCTAGTACCGACTTGAAGGACCGAATGACCTCGTTCAATGCGCCAACCGTTCTATTGCTAAGGTCCGGTCCACTTCCCAGGCTCAGGCCTGCCCGATATGGAGGAAAGCAGCGAGTGTACCATCAGACACCGTGTTCCCAGGGGACACACGGCACTGAGGGGTCTCGGGACTGAAGTTCAAAGCAACTAATGCACTCTCTGTCCCACTCTGCGCCAACAATGCTGACTCCCACCGGGTGCGGGCCCAGGCTGCTACCCACTTCCCCAAGACCTTGCCACATTCCACCTGAGCCCTCGTGGTGTCAACCAGCTGTTCGCCTGTGGCAGGCCTTGTAGTGATGTCTTCCCCTTCCTCACCTGACATCTATGTATACCCCCTCTTCCCAGAATGAATGACTAGACGTGTTCAGGATTGGGAGCCCCCACCATGGTCCTATCCTCAGCCAAAGGCGACGAGGGTGGGGGGGCAATTGTACGCACTCGAAGGCCACTATTAACAATTTGAGCTGAGCCATCGTAGACTGGTGGCCCAGTGAAGTCTCAAGGATGTGACAGGACTAGCAACTTTGAAGCTAGTGCCCTCCATCTCTTCCCTTATGTCATCGGCTTCATGTGTTGAAGGTGGAGATGTTTCTTCCCCTGCAATAGAGAAACCAAGCAGCTCAACAATTGGCTATTGTGTGTGCTGGAGAAACAAGTTACATGCTGCAATCCTCTTTTCTGCTCTTGTAAAATTAACGTTAAACAGCTTAGACAGATCTGGTGGGGGGGGGATGTCGTTTTTTTATGACCTCCAAGGGTCCACAGTGATAAAGGATAAATAACTCTTGAGTCTTAACAAGAGGCACTTGTTTTAACCACAAGGTGTAGTTTATTGCGTGATAGCCTAGGTACAAGGTACATAGTCCAAGTAATTATTTGTAACTAGCGAATCAGGGATGACATGCCTGACCTCACAGGATCTTGTGCTCGATTCCACATTCTCCTGATTGGAAGATTGGTTGGTTTTTGACTTCACTCTGATTGTGACCTTGATGGAACCCATAAATGATTGTTACATTGGATGGTCTTTCCTTTCTGTGTGTTCTTTGTGGTAGTCCGTATATCTGCAGAACCCTTACTCTCCTGAGTTCCCTTTGCAAAGGACCTTCTCCTTGCTGTTCTGTCACATTGGAAAGCCATGGGTTTTATCTGCTCAATCTCAGTTTAAGAGGTGAAGTGCTAGGTTTTGAACTGCACAACAGGAGGATGAAATAAAGGAAGATGAGAACAGTTTGATGTGTGGATTAAGGGATCTTTATGTAGATTATAAAAAAATACAGAACCAGCTCTTCCAGACAGGCCTGAATCACCTCCTGGCCTCCATCATCTTAACCAAGCAACATATCCTGCCTGGCCATCTATCATGTGATTCTCCGTGCTCCTTCCTGAACACATTGATGTTCCTCACCCTGACAATCTCTTTGGCTACATGATCCTTGTTCTACATTCTGAAGTTCCTCTGCAATTTCTTGTTGTTTTTCGTCTGATGTTTATAACCCCCCCATTCCTCCTTAAGTGGAAATATTGTCGCCATGGTGACCGTATCAATGCCTCCATCAAATGACCAGGAGACTTCACGGTTTCTGAAGGAACAACAGCTTGCTCAGTCTTTCCCACTATGTATCACTTCACGCGTTAAACTTAGGGAACCTCAGTGCACTTTCTCCACAATGCTCCCATGTTGCTGGTTTATTTAGAATTGTGTACGGTCCTCTCAAGCATCGACTGCTATTGCACCTGTACAGCCTGGTTCAGCAAGATCCACGATCTCAGGTGGGTTATGGTGACCCTGGTTATACTGCGGGGATTCCCGTTGGAAATGTGTGCGTGTGTATGCATGCACGGAAATTGTCAAGACACAAGATTTGATGAGATTTGGCTTGTACTGTTGAATCGTGACACTTGTCCGGGGGTCCTGAGGTCCACGGGCGGTCTGTCCAAGAGAACAGCCGAGCGAAGTAGACTGGTAAAGGGAGGGAAACATGAATGAATCACATTCCTGGAATCATAGAATCCCTGCAGCGTGGGAAGAGGTCATTCAGCCCATTGAGTCTGCAGCGACCCTCTGAAGGGTCATTCATTCCTTCTGTCCACATGACCAACCTGTGATCAGCATTGCGCAGTCTCTTTGGGGATCAGAGTACAAACATCAGCCAGGATCAGATAATTATATAACAGTCCGAAGGCTGTCTGGGGAAAAGGTGGCCGTCGTGGTCTTAGCTCGAGAAGGACCGAGTGTTGTAACGTGAGTAGGAGCTTTATGTTAAACAGCGTATATTGCTGGATATAGTGAGCAGCTGCGTAAAGGTCATATTACAAACTGTCTGTAGCTCTATCCTGTTCTGTTTATACAATCTTAATAAAGGAATCAAACCCTTTCTACTATCCTGGCTCACGTTTTTAGTAGTTCTGAGATGAACAGGCATAAATTGGATGGGCCTGTCAGAATCCAGCTTCTGTAATCTTTGTATCTAATACGTTTACCCAGGACCATGCCATGACTGTTAGCTGCTGTTACATTCTTAATCACATTTATGAACATCAAAACAGACCCGTTAGAAGCAGGCCGTTCAGCACCCCCTCGAGCATGCTCCATCATTGAGTAAGATCATTTTTTTTCTGTTTGTGCTTCAAATTCCACATTGCAATCTTTCCCCCCCCACTTCTTGACATATTTTGGCTTCTATAACTTCACAGCTGGGAATGTTTTCCATTGGCCATCGTGAGATTGTCAGAAATCCTGGCATATTTCCGGCAGGGAATCAGGAGAACAGGAGACTTAGGAGCAGGAGTAGGCCCTGCCCCAGCATTCAATAACATCATGGCTAGTATACTCAACCCCACCTTCCCACACTATCTCTGTATCCCTTAATCATTGAGTCCATACAGCATGAATGCAAGCCATTCGGCCCATCAAGTTTACACAGACCCTCTGAAGAGCATCCCACCCAGACCCACTCCAGTAACCCTGCATTTCCCATGGCTAACCCACCTAGCCTGCACATCTATGGGCAACTTACCACAGCCTAACCTGCACATGTTTGGACTGTGGGAGGAAACCAAAACACCCAGAGCAAACTCATGGAGAGAACGTGCAAACTCCACACAGACAGTTGCCTGAGGGTGGAATCGAACCCGGGTCCCTGATGCTGTGAGGCAGCAGTGCTAACAGTTGTGCCAAAATGTCACGCTAATGTCCAAGGATCATTTCTTTCTTCAACACAGGAACAGTGGCATTGAGTTAACAAAAATATGAAGCTAAGGTCAACAGACAAGGGGGGTCAGAGGATGCAGGCCGAAGACAGGAAAATGGTGATGAGATCCCAATGAGATCAGCCATGACCTTACCAAGTGAGGGAGCAGCCTCAAAGGGGCTGAACAGCCTCCTCCTGTTCCTAATTCAGACATGTTTGTACATTCATATGGATGCTGAACAGCTGAGGACCCTGACTTCTCAAGATCTCCCTTGTTTATTCTTACATGGGATGTGAGTGGCAGAATTTATTGGCCATCCCTAATTGCCCTTCGATTGATTGACTGTCTAGGCCATTTTGGAGGGTAGTTCAGAGTCAATTGGTCAAGGTCTGGCAGGGGAATTGAGTTTAAGAGCCGCGGGGTTATGCTGCAGTGCTATAAAACTCTGGTTAGACCACACTTGGAATATTGTGTTCAGTTCTGGTCACCTCATTATAGGAAAGATGTGGAAGCTTTAGAGACAGTGCAGAGGAGATTTACCAGGATGCTACCTGGACTGGAGGGCAGGTCTTATGAGGAAAGGTTAAGAGAGCTAGGACTTTTCTCATTGGAGCGAAGGAGGATGAGAGGTGACTTGATAGAGGTTTACAAGATGATGAGAGGCATAGATAGAATGGATAGCCAGAGACTTTTTCCCAGTGTGGAAATCATTATTACGAAGGGGCATAATTTTAAGGTGATTTGAGGAAGGTATCGGGGAGATGTCAGAGGTAGGTTCTTTACACAGAAAGTGGTGGGTATGTGGAATGCGCTGCCAGCAGAGGTAGTAGAGTCAGATACATTAGGGACATTTAAGCAACTCTTGGATAGGCACATGGATGATAGTAAAATGTAGGGTATGCAGGGTAGATTGATCTTAGAGTAGGATAGTAGGTTGGCACAACGTCATGGGACGAAAGGCCTGTACTGTTCTATGTTTGGCGTCAAGTATGTACAAAACTGGGTAAGGACAGTAGATTTCCTTCCTTGAAGGACATTAATGAATCAGTTTTTTTGTGACAGTCGATAATGATTGTCATTGTTGAATAAGATTTTAACTTCAGATTATTACTGAATTCATGTTTCACCATCTGCTATGATGACATTCAAACCTTGTCTCCAGAACATCAACCCGGGTTCTGGATTACCAGTTCGCAGTGACATTACCACTACACCTCGCCAAGTAATCTGAGAGTCAAACAAACATTCAGCTCACCCCTGAGAGTGTTGTGGGCTCTCCAGTCGGGTTAACAATCACACAGTATCCTCTGCCTCAGAATTTCACACCTGTTGATGTGATCAACATTTACCCTACCCTCAGAAACGAGGGATTCATTGCACTCAATCCATTCTCAGTGGGTGATCTGACCCTGCCAGGAATTCCTGGTTTTATAGATGATTGTGACTTTCCCTGATGCCTCCCCTAGGGGTGGCCTTGATGCCTATGCTTTTAGTAACACACCCAGGACAAAGTAAAGAACAAATGGCTTCGGCTGCAAATGATTCCAAGCCACGATGGTCCACTCATCACAACAGATTGTGTCTGCGTACCGAGCCTCTCTGTGTGCACTGGTCTCTCCAGGCTGACCTATGGTGGATCAACGGTTAGCGCTGCTGCCTCACAGCGCCAGGGACCCGGGTTCGATTCCACCCTTGGGCGACTGTCTCTGTGGAGTTTGCACATTCTCCCCGTGTCTGCATAGGCTTCCTCTGAGTGTTTCAGTTTCCTCCCACAATCCAAAGATGCACAAGTTAGGACAGATTGAACGTGCTAAATTGCCCATTGTGCACTGGGATGTGCAGGCTGGGTGGTTTAGCCATGGGAACTGCAGGGTTATGGGGATAAGGAAGAGGGTTTGGGTCTAAGTGGGATACTCTTTGGAGGGTTGGTGTGGACTCAAGGGCCTGTTTCTGCTCTGTAAGGATTCTATGAAATACAAGTATATAAATAAAGGAGCCACTCAGCCCCTCTGATCTGCTCCTCCGTTTGTCAAATAACTTTACCAAATGTCTCTGGAAATTGATATAAGTAATAACCACAGGGGTAATCACAGGATTCCTCTATCTCTCCACCTACCCGATTCCTTTAATGTGTTTTTAATTTCCATTAAATCCTGCTTTGCCCTTACAAAATCTGATAAGCACAACTATTTACTTAATTTCTCATAGTAACCATTACTATAATATAATAAAGTATAATTTTTGTTAATATATGCTATACACTTTTCAAAGACCATTGTGGTTCTGAAAGTTTGGTTCCCAGGGTCACCGTAGATACAGCAGGACAGGAATGCCTTGTATTTTAATCCTAGGAACACCAAAACTAGAATTTCATTAGCCTTTTATATCTGTTTATAACATTTCAATGATCTTTGTACAATGTTATAAAGACAACTTATAGTGAAAGTGGCTTGGGGGACTTAAGTTTAAATGATTTGTGGATAATGGATTTATTCCAAATTTTGTGGAAATACTTGCAGTCATTTCTTTAAAAGAGGTCATTGAAAGTTCACTGTGGATATTGGAGTTTTTTTAAACCTGAAAGTCACTTGACTGGTGATAACTACTTGCTTTGCTACAAACCCCTGCTGGGCTTTCTTGAATGGTGGCAGGCTCAGAGACATTTTGTTTTATTTGGGAAGCCAGTTAAGAACAAGCAGAGATGGAGGAAAGCCTGCTAAGAACAAACTGCCAGCTGATTCCTGGATAGAAAACCTCTTGTTGAGTTCAGTGTGAAACGTATTTGTTCTTTTCAAGGAATGGCAGAAAAAAAAATCTCAAGATTGTGTTTCCTGAACAAGCTCTGTCTGTAAAAATTCAGGAGCAATCACATGTGCCAGAACATCAGAGTCTGGAACATCTCATGATTTATCCTTTTTCTTGAAGAGTAATACATTGGCTGATGTGTTCTATATCAGCAATCAAAATCTGCAAAGAAATCTGCTTTTTTTTCCTTCTTTACACGAGGAGAACTTGTGTGTGTTTTGGGATGTTTAGAAAGTTAAGCATTTATGCTATTATATTACTGACAATGGATGTTAGCCAATTTTGTGACTCTGATGGGTGTGATATTGTAAAATTAAGTCCCACTGCTCCACAAGTTGTACCCAAAGAGTAAATGTCATATTCAATCACCAAAATTGTCAATTTGTTTCATTTTATTACTGATCCACAGAACAAAATAGACTTTTACCAGGGTTTTCAACAACATTCAAAATTAAAGCTGTCAAATAAACTTAATCTCAAACTTGCACACACACACACACACACGACAAAGACATGCATGACTGCAGTGTGATTAGGGGTGTGAAAAAAGTGAAAAAGGAATAAAAGCAAAAACTCTGTGGATAGGATCCAATTGCAGACAGTTGCAGATTAATTGCAGTTGCAGAACATATTCAGATGAGATTTCAAATTCATTTGAGATACAGTCAGGTGTCCTGATATTTGAATTTTCACTGAGAGATATAGAGAGTTCTACTTTCAACTCCAAACACTGACTTTTATTGACACGGAGAGAAAAAAATCAGTCCTGATGCACTTGCAAACTTCTCCACACTTTTAACTGTGAGGTACTAAAATACAACCAGTACCTCAGTCAGAGGCTGTTGCTAGGCCATGGCAACATTGATCCATTCAGGTTTTCCAATTCTGTTTCTTCAACAATTAAAGCAACAAAACTCTACCTTTATCTCTCCCCACAAAATTTGCTGGACACTGCTTTCCAAAGTTTCTTTTCTTTTGTAAACAGCAAATAGACCATAGTCTCATTTAACCTTTTGAATTTCCCTTTCCAAACAACCACATGATAAACCCTTTGCAATCCAGTCACATGCCAATGTGTCCATATTCCGATTCTCCTAATCCATATTCATTCCCAACATAATTATTGCATCTTCAGTGAATAAGTTTTGTTTTGATAATGAGACCATACTCATGTTTTGTTTTAAGAAACCTGGTTGATAGATCTTTTGTTTGAAACCTGATATAGAAAAGGTGTTTAATTGGCTGTCTTAGTAAATGGAAAAAGTATTTGTACTTGACACTGTGACTTCAGTTGCTGGGACTAGAGTGACAGAGCACTCATCAGCTTTGATTGTAACAAGCTTCCATGAGTTTCTCTGCATCTTCACCATTTCCAGTCTTTCATTATTTAAAAATTACCCTGATCTTTCCATTTAAAGGTTGAAAGTAAATCATGTCAGACTTGCCTACATTTTCCATGGTTATGCCCATTCACTTAGTTCATTCACATATTTTGGAAATGTAATGCTTTGCTTACAAAATTGCTGATTTTTATGTCATTGATAAACATAGTCTTGTATCACTGAGGCCATCATAACTCACAAATGAAACTGAAAATGCTGGGAATACTCAGCATCCCTGGCAGCATCTGTACAGAAAGCAACGGTGTTAGTGCTGCAGACTGTATATCACTTTTATGTTTCTCTCTCCACAGGGAGCTGTCGGCCATTTCCAACATTTTGGTGTTTATCTCAGATTTCCAGCATCCATGTGGCTTTGTTCTTCTTGCTACTCACAGACCATTGTTACTCACACCCTCTTTGCCCACTCCATTGTTGCTCACGTCCTCATTGCCCACTCCATTGTTACTCATGCCCTCTTCAGCAACTCCATTGTTACTCATGCCCTCTTTGCCCACTCCATTGTTACTCACATCTTCTTCAGCTACTCCATTGTTACTCAATGCCCTCTTTGCCCACTCCATTGTTACTCACACCTTCTTCACCCACTCCATGATACTCATGCTTCATCCACTCCATTGTTACTCACATCCTGGTTCATCAACAATCATTTTCCAGACTATCAGTATTCACAATTACTTCACACAAAACATTGCTACACTCACACACCCAGGCCATCAGTACTCAGAACGACAACACCCAGGGCATTATTACCGATGCTCACATCACCTTGTTCATTGTTCAGTTGAATCAGGGTTTCAGCATCCAGAACATTATTACTCACACTCTCATCACTCGGCTCATTGTTACTCACACCCTCATCAGCCAGAGCATTGTTGCTCACCCTCACGACACCTAAATCATCATTATTCACACCATCATCACTGAGACCATTGTTACTCAGATAGTCATCATACACAGCATTGTTACTAACACTTATACAATCAAAATCATTGTTACTACGCCAACCTCAATCCAGCATTATAAACCTTTATCATACTCATTACACTCCAATCCTCACCATTACTACTTACACCCACAAACTCCAGACCATTGTTACTCACACCCTTATTAGCCATGGTATCATTACTCACGCTCTCATCATTCAGGCCAACGTTACTTTGACCTTCATAACTACTGACATTTCTCAGGCCCACATCTGAATGAGCTTCTCTTTCAGAATCAATAAGAAAAGAAAGACAGTGTTGATTTGAATATAATTTATTGTTAAGGCTGGAACAGCCTGGGCCCGAGTAACACATGAGAGAGACAAACAAAACTCACTGCTGAACTGAAGCAGCAGCCTGCTGGGTGAAAATCATCAAATTCCTGGTCACTGAAGCAACTCCCAAAAACAGTTTGAAATGGAGAAGTTATAGAGTTATAGAGTCATACAGCACAGAAACAGACACTTCAGTCCAACCAATCCATGCTGACTATAATCCCAAACTAAACTAGTCCCACCTGCCTGCTCCTGGCCCATATCCATCTACACCTTCCCTATTCAGGTACTTATCCAGCTGTCTTTTAAACATCTTAACTGTACCCACAGTATCGCTTCCTCTGGAAGCTCATTCCACACATGAACCACACTCATGTCCTTTTTAAATGGAGAGGTGATGGTCTAGTGTTATTATCACTGAACTGTTACTCCAAAGATCCAGATAATGGTTTGGGGACGTCGGTTCAAATCCCACCACAGCAGATGCTGGAATTTGAATTCAATTAAACAATAAATATCTGGAATTAAGAGTCTAATGATGGCCATGAATCTATTGTCCATTGTCAGAAAAATCCATCTGGTTCACTAATGTCCTTTAGGGAAGGAAACCACCATCCTCACCTGGTCTGGCCTACATTCCAGACCCACGGCAATGTGGTTGACTCTTAACTGCCCTCTGGGCAATTAGCGTTGGGCAATAAATGCTGCCTAGCCAGCGAAGCCCTCAACCCACTAATGAATAAAGAAAAAAATAAATCTTTCTGCTCTCACCTTAAAAATATGTCCCCTAGCATTAAACTCCCACACCCCAGGGAAAAGACATTTACTATTCACTCTGCCTATAGCCCTCATGATTTGATGAACCCTCAACCTCCTACGCTCCAGTATAAAATAAAGTCCCAGCCTATCCAGCCTCTTCTTATAACTCAAACCCTCCATTCCCAGCAACATCCCAGTAGATCTG
>NC_063344.1:67308528-67314363 GCF_021869965.1 Rhincodon typus | reverse complement strand
AACCGCATCACATCCGCCTGGAAACTCAGCGTCAGCTGGTAAACAAGGACGATGTAAGTTTCAGCAGAGACTACGCGCCCCCTCTTGACCACAGACAGAACGCCATCGACAACATTCGCTTTGTTATTGTTATTAAAAACGATCGCATTTATAAACTACCGATACTTGCAAAATAAAAACGAGACGGATTACTGTAGCGAAGAACTGTGCTCCTGGGTGCTGGTCTTTCCCGCATGGTTTTATCTACCCTGGGGATTGTGTTATTCTATTTAACATGTTCTTCCACACAATGTAAACAAACGCACCCGATCACATGGAAGGAACAATAAACATTCGGCGTTAGCACCATCTTTACTGACTGGCTTCTGTCTTTCCTGTCAGAATATAGGCTGATAAACAACTCTCTCCGCTCTCAATCCTCACTTATATAAGTGACAGAACCCTGCCGCAACCAAGACGGTAACCTTCCAGGTTTTAAAGAACCAGAGGCTATTCTCTCTCTGTGTGTCTCACTGGGAATCAATCCAAACAGGATTAACATTCCAGCCTTCGAAGATCCGGCATACTGTTCACCAATTCACGTTTGCTCCTCTTTATTTTTTGTGCGAGAATCGAGTTTTTGTGTTGCAGAGAAAGAGAGAGAGAAAAATTCCATCTTTATGCCTGCAATCACCAAACTATTCTCCCCTTGTTCCAACTCAAAACACAGGATTTGCAACATGTATTGTAACAGTTCACTTACTTGTAGATAGCAGGCGCAAATCTGTAAATAATATTCGATCTTTACCGAGTTAAACAAAACACGATGTTCTGTTCCTCTGTCCCCAACAGATTCTGATAAATTTCCGGGTGCTTAGTTATTGGTTTAACGGAAATTTAAATCCACTTTGCTCACAGGCTATTCCACTCTATAGTTTTGTTCTGCCCTCGTCTCTCTGTTTAATGTTGGCACAATTTACTGCTGTTTCCAGTGTTACAGCCACTCATGAGTCAATTCCCCTCTGCCATCCCACCTCTCACTCTCAATCTGAACAAAAGGCACCAACATCAGCACCTACAGATTGCATCAGCAAGCTCAGGCTGGGAGTTGTAGTTTTCCACATTGAGTACCGCCCCCGACATTTCCGTGTCCGGCTGGAGCTGGCCAAAGACTACAATTCCCAGTGAGCCTGTGGGCTGCGCAGGTAAAACTGTTCGTTCTCTCCCTCCAACACAGTGCACCGTTTACTTGCAGGTGTTAGACAGAGAACTGTGGACGGAGGCAGGCTCTAACTGTTATCTGAGCACAGAGGAAATGAAATCCTTCTGCAAATTAACCGGTCGCCAGTTGCAAAACAAAAACACGATGCTGCTTGGCCTGAGATAGTAGGAACTGTTTTGGGTCTAGACCCTTCTTCCCGAAACGTCAGCCTTCCTGCTCCTCTGATGCTGCCTGGCCTGCTGTGTTCATCCAGCTCTACACCTTGTTATCTCAGATTCTCCAGCATCTGCAGTTCCTACTATATCTGTAACAATTTTAACCCCACTGCGAAGCCTCTTCTAAGGATGCCTACCTTGAAGAAGTTACCCTCCTCCCTCTGGAAAGACCTCAGTGGATCTCCTTTATCCATCTTCTATCCGCCTCCCCCTTTCTCCCTATTTATTTCAGAATTCCCTTCCCCTCCCCCATTTCTGAAGAAGGGTCCAGACCCGAAATGTCAGCTTTCCTGCTCCTCTGATGCTGCTTGGCCTGCTGTGTTCATCCAGATCTCCACCTTGTTATCTCAGATTCTCCAGCATCGGCAGTTCCTACTATCTCAAAACAAAAACAGTGACTGCTTCACATTTCCAGCATCCACAGTTCTTTGTTTGCAAAAAACAAAAGGATGCAGCCCGCAGCGTTCAAGAAGCCAGGGATTGAAGGCTGGAAAGTGGTGTTCCACAAGGGCCTGCTATTCACAATTTGTTTCAAAGACTTGGACTTAGAAATCAAAAGCACTATGTCAAAATTTGCAGATGATACCAAAATTGGGGGCATATCATCAGTACTGAGGAGGAATGCGACGCAGAGAAACATGAATAAACTTGCACAATGGGCAAATAATTGCAATGAAACTCAACACAAATAACTGTACATTTTGATGGGAAGAATAGAGAGATCACTTAGAAAGTGCAAGTCGAAATGGGATAGAGGAATGGCGGAATCTCTGACAGATATATAAAAGCTGTACCATAAATTAGAAAGGCCATCAAAAACGTAAGCCAAGTACAAGGCCTTGTTTCCAGAAGAATAGATCTGAAATGCAGGGAATTTATTATAAACATGAACTGAGCCCTGGTTAGACTGTACTCAGGCAGCATGTAGCTCTAATTGTAATATTATGGAAAGGGTATGGAGGCACTGGAGAGGATGCAGAGAAGATACACGATGGTGATACCAGAAATGCATGGATATGAATATCAGGAAAGGATTCACAGTTTGGGTCACTTGAAAAACAATGGCCAGCAGGTGTCACAGAAGTCCTTAAACTGATGAAACATTTGCCCAGAGTGGATGCAGGGAGAATGTTTCCTCTTCTGGGTTACAGCATATCAATACATGATGTAGAGAGTTCACATGAAACTTCATTACCCAAACAGTGGCAAGAATGTGGAACTTGTTACCATTTGTTAGTGGTTGAAATGGACAGCATTGATGGGGAAGCTAGACATGCAAATGCGAGGGAAGGGAATGGATGGATATAATTGTTGATTGAGTTGGAGATGGATGGGCCAAATCCCAAATTGTGTGTTATATGACCATTTAGGTGTGCTGGCCCACGGAGCTCTGAGCAGCAGTATTGTGGCATTCAATGCCTGCCTGCCATACCCACTGCTGAAGTACAACACATTCCTTACCTTGAACCTCACCCCTCATCATGTGCAAAGGGCTACTCCCATTGGCCCTTCGTCAAACTCACTATTCATATATTTATAGCTTGGACAGTTGAACGGTGCAGGGGATTGCTACAATCAGCCTGCTCCACAGTTCATGACATTGTCTTGAGAGGAACACAGAAGCTGAAAATGGGACTACAATTGCAACCAATTCCAAGTCCACATCTTGAAAAGGAGGGCAGAATGTACCATTTTCAGCTTAATTATCCTGGCTGTGGAGAAAGACAGGCAGTATGGGAAAGAATGATTGCCCATTCTTCCTTCAAACTGGAATGTGACAAGAAACTCAGAACTTTGAATGTTGTAAGAATGTGGAAAAATCATGAAAGAGTTAATAGGAGGCTGGAGTGTATAACCTCGAATAGTGCAGCATAAGTGCACAGAAAGTAATCCTGGGCTTTGGGTCAGGCATCCACTAGAACAGAAGATTCTATAGTTTTGAAGATGGATGCAGGATCGCCACAAAGCAGAGCCACTCTAAAAGTGATGTAAACTGCAGCTGAAAATCTGGTCTTGATAAAGTTAGAGTGTCAGACAAGATCTGGCCAGTATATGAACCTGAAACTGGTTTAAGATGGAAGCAGTAACCCTTTCCAACATCAAGATGGAAACACGAGATGAATTTGCCACAGAACATACCTAGTTGTTTAATGTGTGAATTAAACTAGTTTACTCTAGGCATTTATCAAACTCTGCACAGCTAAACCATTAATAGATATATGAGCTCTAGATGACTTTGTAGCATTTGGGTGATAAGCAGTTATATGTCCAATGTGTCTTTGTCATTAAAAACTGAAAGAACTGCAGATGCTGTAAATCAGGAACAAAAAACAGAAGTTGCTGGAAAAGCTCAGCAGGTCTGGCAGCATCTGTGAAAAAAAAAATCAGAATTACTGTTTCGGTTCCGGTGACCCTTCCTCAGACCCGAAACGTTAACATTGATTTTTTTCTTTACAGATGCTACCAGACCTGCTGAGCTTTTTCAGCAACTTCCATTTTTGTGTCTTTGTCATTGTTTAGAGACTGCATAAACTTAATAAATACGATGCATTTAGTATTTTAATGCTATGAAAACTAATGTTTTCACTTTCAGTTCAATCTAGGAGAAAGTTGGATGCTGCGTAATAGACAATAATTTTCATCACAGTTATATAAATATAATGTGGTGAAGTTTTAAGATTGACTCATCAAAAGGTCATAATGCATTGTGTTAAAACACTTTAGAAAGAATATTCTCATTTTCTGTAGATCGATTCTATCTTTGTACCATCAGTTTGTTCCTTTTCATTATAACTTTAGTGGAGCAAATCAATACCAAGGTGCTCTTGTACATTAACTTTTCCCAATCTATCACCATTTAAGTAATACACTGCCACTCTGTTTTTCCTACCGAAGTGAATAACTTCACACTTATCCATGTAATACTGCATCTGCCATGTATTTGCCCACTCATTCACTTCATGTGCACCAGTACTGTGTAGTACAATGACTCAGATGTAAAGACCAAATATTGCAAATGCTGAAATTCTGAATAAAAGTAGAAAGTGCTGGAGAAACGCAGCAGGTCTGGCAGCACCTCTGGAGAAAGATACAGAGTTAATATTTCAAATCCAAAATAAGCAGATCTCAGGAGGAGTCATATTGAATTCAAAATGCTAAATCAATTTCTCGTTCTAAGGAAGAGTTAAAGCAAACTTGAAATGTTAACATTTTGCTGAATTTTACAAGAAATTGGTCATTTTGATCGTGTTTCCCAAAGGATTTATCTCCATGAGGCCCTGATGGGTTTTCTCACACTATCGTCCCAAACTCACTTCATTAACTGTGTGCCATGCCTCTATGGTTCCCCTCTTGTCCAATGCTAACCCGATTCTCCCAGCTGCTGTGAATGGAGATATTCACTGTTGCTGGATTCCTGACACCAGATTTAATTGGCTATTGTGCACCTGGTTGATCCTTGGCAGTCCAGACCTTCCCAGTTTATGGCATTAGCTTTGTTTCTGCACTAAAAGGCAATTCAGTATAGAGGCACTGTGAGCCTGTTAGCTACGTCTGAGGGATCGAAGCACAAAAGGACAGTGCAAGTGAGGGCAGGGCAGAGATGCAGTGAGCATCCATGCACATGCAAGATGTGTGAATGCTGAGAGTGAGCGAACAGACTTGAGACCCCTTGTCCAACCCATGAAATTGGCTTCTGTCCCTGTGTGCAAAGTGTCCTTGCAGCAGCATTGCAATGAAAAATGCCAGTGTACTCCAAAGTCCTGCATTGAAGTGCAGATTTGTATTGTAAATAGATCGGAGATGTGCCACGAGGGTGCAGTCAGACTGGTATGTGTTAGATGCCAATGACTGTGGATGTGGTGCCCTTGGAGTGTGGTCAGAGATGGTGGTGACGTGCCCAACATGAACGCCCTCAGGAGCAGGTGGTGATCTGGAATCACCAGGTGTCCGCTCTAACTTTCATCTCGGGAATTCTGGGAATCCAGTGTGTCCGTTAAGTGGGAGAATAGAAGATTGCATATTAATGGGGTGGGATTAAGTATTGACCAGAATGATGATGACCAATAATCCATACTAATAGGCCTCTCACTGGTCACCAGCATGAATTACATCTTGATATCCGGGAATTAGTTGGAAAACGTAATGTTAAGAAGGGCCTCACTGGACATCTCACCGAATTTTCCCAAATTTCTTGCCAAAGTTCACATCATTCAGAGGCCAAAAAATGCTATATTTTGTTTCTGTCACCAGATACATCACCAGAACTGTTGAGTTACTCGGGATAACTTTCTGTTTTAACGCCACTATTACTCTATCATACTCTGGGACTGGCTGGGACAGTGGATCAGACACTGTCCTTTCACACACTGGAACTGGCTGGGACAGTGGGTCAGACACTGTCCTTTCACACTCTGGGAC
>NC_063344.1:67303804-67308518 GCF_021869965.1 Rhincodon typus | reverse complement strand
TGGGACTGGCTGGGACAGTGGGTCAGACACTGTCCTTTCACGCTCTGGGACAGTGGGTCAGACACTGTCCTTTCACACTCGGTGACAGACTGGGACAGTCGGTTAAATGTTAGTACTTCACAGTTCATTTTTAATGTATAATATACCTGACTCCGTGGTATTTGGGATAGTGTAGTAAATGCTGTATTTTGTACCTGACTGTGCTTGAGTGATAGATTTGTATTGGAATTCATGATGGCATTATTAGAGTTAATTCCTTTTTACTGCCCCAATCTTTTAATTTTTAAACTTGAGTGTAATCTCAGAAAGAAGGCTTGGCATCAATAAAGGGCTGGTGGGCAGCTGCGCCATCTGCTGGAGGGATAGTTTGTGTGAAAACTACATTGTGAAAATCATCAACAAACAGAAAACAGTAAGAGGAAAATAACTAACAGTAGCCAGTGTTCCAGGCACTCATGTTGGAACTGATGGAGGTCAAACATCAATGCTTGTCTGATGCAAAACATGTAAATCATTTCAGAGAAACCATCTTATATTGTATGCAGTACAGAAACTGTCATATTTTCATCATCAGATGAATACTTTCTGACTACCTCGTACTTTTGTAACACATTTACATTTAGTGGCTTCATACACTAGCCTGTGCTAGCTTTGGTGCTGCATCTTTGATTGGTAAAGTTGCCTTGGCATGTGTGTCTCTCTCCAGTCAATGTTCTCCTCTCCTCCAGTTGCTGGTCTCCCTCTATGACGGAGTTTCACTGACATGAACTGGTATGTATTACTTTGCCCTTACGCACATTTATTACATATGTACCGATGTAATGATTGTTTGCAAGTTATTTGATTTGCAGTCAAGCCTGCTCCCTCACCCAGCACAAGATGCCACGTTGGTCATCCATCAACCATGTCCAACAGGAACACCAGAACAAGTCAAAAACAACATGAATGGATGTTGTGCAATATCCTTGGAGCCTTTTTGGCTAAAAGCCAGAAGTATGAGGTGTGATCATGCAGGAGGGAGCAATTGTAGAACATTATGTTAATAATTCTATTTTAACAAAGGCCCACAACAGGTAAGAAGAATGCTGCAAGAATGCATTCAAATCAAATCTGAAACAGCAAGTACTTAGAAGATATTATGAGCCGGGGGCCTTAGTGCAAAAGCCAGACAGAAAGAGAGAGGTTCTCTTTCCTCAAGGGCCAGCAAGCTGTCCAGGAAGATAGTGAGAAGGGTCACCCATGGTGCTTGATTCCAGCAATGTAGCCCTAAAGACTTTGATGCAATGCCTGGGGAAGTTCAATGACCTTGCATGAGTGATTCTGTGGTCTGCACGGTGACTCAGTGGTTAGCACTGCTGCCTCACAGCACCTAGGATCGATTCCAGCCTTGGGAGACTGTCTGTTTGGATTTTGCACCTTCTCCACATGTCTGCGTGGGTTTCCTCCGGGTGCGCCAATTTCCTCCCACAGTCCAAAGATTTGCAAGGTAGGTGGATTGGCCGTAGGAAATTCAGGGTTACTGGATAGGGTAGGGAGGTGGGACTGGGTGGGCTGCTCTTTGGAGGTTTGGTGTGGACTCAATGGGCCGAATGGCCTGCTTCCAAACTGTAGGGATTCTATGATTAAGGTCAGTAAATGCAACCTGACATGCCATAACTTAGCAACTGCACCCCACCCCATCCAAGGATAGTCGTTGTTCATTTGACCACATTGTCTTCATCCACTTCTGACACTCTGTACCACCCATGACTTAAACCTCACATTTATATTGCTCCACCTCAGCCTTACACACAGAGTACTGCCGAAAACCTCACGTTCACAGTTTGCACGCACTGTCACTTACCCAACTATGGCAGTTACATCACCCAAACACATTCACAAATCAAAGAACTGCAAATGCTGGAAATCCAAAACAAAAACAGAAATTGCCGGACAAACTAGGCAGGTCAGGCAGCACGGAAACAGACCCTTTGGTCCAACCAGTCGTAGAGTAATACAGCTTGGAAACAGGCCCTTCAGCCCAAACTGACCATAGTGCCCACTCAGCTAGTTCCAAAAGCTCCACATTTGGTCCACATTCCTCTAAACCCTTCCCATCCATGTACCTATCCAAATGTTTTTTAAATGTTGCTATCATACCTGCCTCAACCACTTTCTCTGGCAGCCCATTCCATATGCGCACCACTCTCTGCGTGAAGAAGTTGCCCTTCAGGTCCCTTTTAAATCTTTCCCGTCTCACCTTAAACCTATGCCGTCTAGTTTTAAATTCCCCATTCCTGGGGGGAAAAAAACTATATGCATTCATCCTGTCTATGCCTCTCATGATTTTATACACCTCAATGAGATCACCCCTCATTCTCCTATGTTTCAAGGAAAAACATCCTATCCTGGCCAACCTCTCCGTATAACTCAAGCCTACTCATCCCAGCAACATCCTAGTAGATCTTCTTTACACACTTTCTAGTTTACCTATGAGTTGCCTATAACAGATTGTCCACGCCAACCATAATCCCAAACTAAACCAATCCCACCTGCCTGCTCTTGGCCCATATCCTTCCAAACATTTTCTATTCATGTACTTATCCAAATGTCTTTTAAACATTGTAACTATACCCACATCCTTCATTTCCTCTGGAAGTTCAGTCCATACATGAACCACTCTCTGTGTAGAAAATTTTCTCTCATGTCTTTTTAAAATCTTTCTCCTCTCACCTAAAAAATATGCTCCCTAGTCTTGAAAGCCTCCACCAAAGGGAAAAGACACCTGCCATTAACCCTATCTATACTCCTCATGATGTTATAAACTTCTATAAGGTCACCCCTCAACCTCTTACTATATCTCAAACCCTCCATTCCCAGCAACATCCTGGTTAATCTCTTCTGAACCTTTCCAGTTTAATAATATCGTTCCTATAACTGAACTGGACACAATATTCCAGAAGAGGCCTCACTAACATTCTGTACAACCTCAACATAATGTCCCAACTCCTATATGCAAAGGTCTGAACAATGAAGGTTATGTTAAATGCCTTCTTAATCACCCTGTCTATATGTAATGCAAACATCAAAGAATTTTGTACCTGAACCCTAGGTCTCTCTGTTCTGTAACACTACCCATGGCCCTACTTTTAATTGTATAAGTCCTGTCCTTGTTTGTTTTACCAAAATGCAATACCTCACATTTATCCAAGTTAAACTCCATCTGCCTCTCCATAGCCCACTGACCCAATTGATCAAGATCTCTTTGTAATCTTAGATAACCTTCTTCACTGTCTACTCCCACCAATTTTGGTGTCATCTGCAAACTTACCAACCATGCCTTCTATATTCTTATCTAAATCTGTGGAGAGAAAGCACAGTTAATGTTTCGGGTCGAGTGACCCTTCTTCAGAACTGAAGAACCACAAATCACACTCACTTAGAAACCCCCCATCCTGTTTATGGGACAAAATGACCCATAACAGCTAACCAGTGAGGCCCATCATGGCCGCATGTGCTGACATCTGCACCTCCATCGCCCACTCCCCAATTCCTCCCCATCCTCAGAGGAGACAATGCTGGAAATAATTGGAGCAGCCATCACTGAGGACACAGCTAGTTAAGTGACTCACACCATCATGGACTATGATATAATCTTACCATACGCACCTTCTCAAATTCCATTTCATCCTCATCCTACGATCTGTTATCACTTACAATTTACAGGTTGTGAAACCACATATTGCTTGGTTTCCTCCATTCTCTCACCTATCCTTGCCCTTGTGTGCTCATTCTTTGAGGTAGCTCCCAGGAAATGCCAGTGGTCTGATCGATGCTTGAGGCACCAGCTCACATAATTACAGTGTGTGCAATTTGAAGGGTATAGCAGAGGCGGCATCGACATGTGGTAAGTTAGCAGGCATGAGCAGGCTGCACCCAGGCCAAGCAGGAAAGTATAAGCTCATACCTGAGTTCTATTGTCGAAGACTCAGCGGGGGTGAGGGAGGGACCTATACAAAAAGGCTGGTGAGTGTGGTTGGTGCAATGGCTGGCCTACCATACTCACTCCAGTCAGTGGCAAAGGGTATGGAGAATTGGCACAGTGCCTCACACTGAGCTTGGAGCCCATCATCTTCTATACGGAAGTGGTGGCTAGCTCTGGAAGAAGACTTGCAGACCCAACCAGCTGATGTGGTCTCAGCTTCCATTGCAGCATAAACAGAAGCCACCCAACATTTCAGTGCTGCGGTGGGGACTCAGGGTGTAGCCGTGAAATCTCAGACCACAGTAGTATTGGTGGTGGACATCATTGCTGAGAAGAGACTTGCAGGATCTCATAACAGCCCACCAATCTGTGCCCCAGTGGGTTACGAAGAACAGTGAGGTGCCATCTCCTGGGCCCTGTGGAGTGTGAGCCTGCTGGTCCTCGCTCAGATTAACGGTGTTTATGCTCTCACTTTGGATACTCTTCCAGGAGTCTTGCTGGTGCCTTTCAGACCATTCAGTTGTTGCTGGTTCAAAGCTGGACCTGTAGAGTGGCCCTCTCTGAAAGTCAGCAATCCTCCGTAAAACAAGTTGCAGCCACTGGGTGGCGCTGTGTAGAGCACTAGAACAGGCAAAGTATCTCTGAACAGATGCTAAGGGTGATGAGATAACAAGGTGTAGAGCTGGATGAACACAGCAGGCCAAGCAGCATCAGAGGAGCAGGAAGGCTGATGTTTTGGGCCTAGACCCT
>NC_063344.1:67260596-67303304 GCF_021869965.1 Rhincodon typus | reverse complement strand
AGAAGGGTCTAGGCCCGAAACGTCAGCCTTTCTGCTCTTATGATGCTGCTTGGCCTGCTGTGTTCATCCAGCTCTGCACCTTGTTTACACTATCAAACTCCTATTTATCATCACAGCAAGGTCTTCTCTGCCCACCCAAGAGAATATGGTCCATGGCACGATTTCAAAAAAAAGCTCGGAGTTTATTACTGCATCTTGCATATACTTAACCATACGACTCAAGGCCTCAACCATACAACTTGGAAAGCAGTAATGTAAAACACAGAACTGTGGATGTTGGAAATGTGGAAGAAAAACAGAAATTGCTGGATGAATTCAGCAGATCTGGCAGCAGTTGAGAGAGAAAGAGTTAACATTTGAAGTCCAGTTCTGAAGAAGGGTCACTGCACTCAAAAATGTAAATTCTTCTTTCTCTCCACAGTTGCTGCCAAACATGCCAAGTTTCTCCAGCAATTTCTGCTTTTCAACGGAAAAGTAGGAATTTTGCTGTGTACAAAGTCACTGTCGCCTTTCCGACAGCATGTCAGTGACCACATATTAAAAGTACTTAATTGGCTCCAAAACACTGAGACCTTAAAGTAATGAAACACATAACTTTCTCACAATGTTACAAGAGCTCTTGTGGGACAATGATAGTGCTCCTGCCTCTTAAACAGGTCCCACCCTTGCTGGACATGTTTGACAAGCTGTTTGAATTTGTTAATTCAAAATACTTACAAAGTTGCCTTTCTTATCTCCTCCTGTGGTCCCCATCATCACAAATGTCAGTCCGTCAACAAGATTCACTCCATATAAGAAACAAAAACAGAAATTGCTGGATAAACTCAGCAGCTCTGCGAGCATCTGTGGAAAGAAAGCAGAGTTAATATTTCAGATCCAGCAACCCTTATTCAGAACTGATCACTGGCCCCAAAACATTAACTGATTTTTCTCCACAGATGCTGCCATCTGAGCTTTTCCATTAATGTGTGTTTTGGTTTCTGATTTACATCTGCAGTTTTTTTGGGTTTTTATTCCACCCCACTCCATATAGTATCTAGAAGTGCCTGACTGGCTAGGCAAAGGGCATAGACCATGATCACAGTGCAGCTGTAGAGCTCATCAAGTGCTCCAGATCAAGCTACACCTTGTGCCAAATCATTTCAGTACAGCTGCTACCCTAATATCTAACCTCGCAAAATGGAAAATTGCCCAGGTCTATCCTACTCACAAGAAACAGAACAAATCCAACCCAGTCAATTGCATCCTATCATGAAGCGGTCATGTACGCTCCAATTGTGATACTCAGTTTGGGTTACATAAAATATACTGTGCACAGAAATAGGCCATTTTACCCCACCAATACATGCTGACATTCAAGCTCCATTCAATCTGTTAAGGAAGGGTTGAATAATGCTTAACAGAATCGGTATCAATTCCTTTCTCCGTACATACCGAACGGAAGAGTCAAATCGAAAAATGTGGTGAAGGGACTGCCCTCAGAGTGCGGCAATAATGAACCCGAACAAACATGAAAAAAAATTAATCATAATGCACTATGCATATTTGCTGCACCCTTTCATGCAGTGCAATGGAATAAAAACTTTCAAAATGAAAATAATTACAGGAGTATGGGGAAAATAAGAAATCAGAGCAGGAGGACAAAGTGGATCATTCTACCTGAGCCAGCACTGACACAATGGGCCACATGGCCTCCTTCTGAACTAGATAATTCTGAAGTTTAACAAAGCACAAGTCATTATGGATCAGATGAAAAATTCTTGGAGTTGTAGCTGAGAAAGATGCCTCGTTTGCTGGAGGACAAAAACTTGGCTCAGACCAAGACGGAGTTGCTCATGTAGTAACCCAGGCCTAAAATTTATCAAATTGCTCCAACAACTTTCCCTCTAATGTAGGGTCAGAAATATGGTAGATGACTAATCATCAGTGTTCAGCTCCAATTGCAATTCTTTGGATAACAAAATAGCCCTTTTCTGCAGGCAGCAAGATCTAGGTAACATCCTTGCTCATGCTGTAAGTTTGGCACAAACATTACTTCCCAAAAGTGCCAGTGACTATCCTCAGTAAGACATAGCCTAATTGGTTTTCTTGACATTCAGTGGTAATACAAATCACCAACATACAGGATGCCCACAAGGAGCATAAAGGCAATTAGACCAAGTACGTAAATGTCTTGGCTACTCATGACATTGGGATATTTTAAGTTGAATGGCACACTTGCTGAATTCCTAAAGCCACTCCATTACCAATGAGGCACAGGTCACTAAAGCAATAGAATGCTGCATACTTGCTTAAATGACGACAGCATAAACTCAACCATCCAGGACAAAGCCATCCATTTGATCAGAAATCTATTCACCACTTTAGATGGTCACTCCCTCCACCACAGGCAGCAGTACCAACCACAAGATGCACTGCAGCAATTTGCCATGGCTTTTTCTACAATGCCTTTGAAACCCACAATCTTCAACACACAACAGAACAACAGTTGTGCATGGGAACATCATCTCCATGTCCCTCACTTTGTACGTCATATCGCATTGATTACATCCCTGGCTCAAGGTCAGAGAGACTAATTGATAGCATGCTATTCCAACCAATTTAAGGCTGACACTAAACTGCAAACTCAGCACAGATTTTTATAAAATCAGGGTTCACATCAGTATAATTCTGGTTACTGATCTCAGTCTCCTACAATCCAAAACTGTCTTCATTTACACTTCTTAGGCGATGCAATGAAAGTGTACAGGGGTAACGGGTTGTTGTTGTACATGGGAATTTGGAAGTCAGACAGATCAGCCATTATCTTACTCCATGGTGGAACAGGTCTAAGGGGCAAATGGCCTACTCCTGCTCCTAATCTGTATGTTTGCGTGGAAGTTAAGAAAATCCACAGAGATTCAGGAGGTTCAGTTGCTACACCCCATGTCATCAGGGCATCTGAAAGATCTTGACAAAAACCATGCGCACTGAGTGGTAAACCAGATTTAATTCAGCGAGTGTTAAACAGGTTTATAAGCGGCACACTTCCAATACGGACAAAACTCCTTTCAATAGCAAAAAACAAAGATACATCATCTGCACTAATCCTTAATGAAACTGATCAGAGAGAGAATCATATCGGCATACTCCCAGCTACAGGCAGAGCCCTTCTCAATAAATAGATTGTTTTTCCCCTCCTAACCTTCTCCCTTTGTCTCCTCGAAGTGTTGTCCCTTGCTGGGGTCGAGTGCAAACAACAAGCAAGCTGAGACATTGAGTGCCTAACCAGAGGCAACTATTTGCGAGTCCAATTATGTGAGTCTACAATGATCTGTTCCCCCATTCTTCAAGCCTCACTTCATGGTTTCAATTTGAATGCAATACTATGCTAGACTGAGGTGCCACTCCCCATGAGATACTAACTCAAGGTCTCGCTGTTTCTTTACAAATTTAAGTCAACATTAAAGATCCAAAAGTTCAAAACAAAACTGATTTAAAGGATGGAGCTTTCCAACATTTTTAACGATTAAGATTGAAGACATCAACATCTTAGGTGAGATTGCAGTGTCTGCCGAGTTGGGTATGATCAGAAAGGCTTTAGTGACCCAAGCCAGAAAAGGTTAAATCTAATAATATCTGCTGGGAAATGCACGCACATGGAGTTAGGACAGGATCAGTTAATTTAGGATGTCACCCAGAGTCAATAACTTCCAACATTCAGTTCAATTTCAAACATTAGGGGTCACTGCAGGTTTGGGGGCAAGTTCACACAGGAGGCCGACAAAGTGCAATAAAATCTGCAGAAGGGCATTCAGTTGGCAAAGGATTGATGTGTTAAGCCAAGTATTTTAGTCTTTCGTCTCTCTATTTGAATAACATTCTGCTTTTATAGAGTCAAAGAGTACAAAAACAGATCCTTTGATCTAACTAGTCCATGCTGAACATATCCCTCCAAACCTTTCCTATTCACGTACTTATTCAAATATCTTTTAAAGTCAAAAGAATAAAGTAGCTACTATCCTACTAGGCCTGTAACCGTCAAAACAGTGTATGTAGAGGGACAAATTCATAAATCACTAAGAGTAGTGACATGGGTTAGTAAGGGAATTTACCTTTGAGAAGGGCCATTGTGTTACAAAATCATACAGAGCCACAAGAGAAGGTGTTGAAAGGGCAATTCCGTAACGCATAATCTGTGGAGCTCTTCTCCATAGAAAAGAAAGAAAGTTGAGAGGTCAAAGAGGTTTTTTTTTTTTAAAAAAGGTTCTGAGAAGGTTCTGCAGCGCAAGATTGGCAGAGATAGTTGTTCCACGTGAGAGAGCCTACACCCAAGGTTCATAAATCTAAGGTAACCACTAATAAATCCAACGAAATTCAGAAGAAACTTCCTTAGAGTGCATTCAAATATGGAACACACTACCATATGAAGCATTTTCAGCAAGTAACATCAATGAGTTTAGGAGAAAGCTGGATCAATGCGGCAGAGAGAAAGGAAATGAAGGCCATGCCAACTAGGCTTAAACAATGAGATGCGAGTAGAAACTCATCTGCAGCGTAGAACCAGCACAGATCAATGAGGTTGCATGACCAGTTTTTGTCCTGTAGATTCATCCAAATGCTAACAATCTGGGTGTACTTGGGAAGAAAGCGACTTGGGCCAGGCACCAGCAACTGTGGAACCAGATTTCAACAGGATTCAGTGCCTCCAGATACAAGAGAAAACAGGCAAAGCTCCTTCACCGACCAGATTCTTCCAATTCCACTGCAGTTTGAAGGAGCATTCCTCTATTTCCTGCCAGGCATCTAATTATATATGATGAAAAGCTTCAGTGAAAAGGAAGTGACTGAACAAGATCTATCCTGTCTCACCAGGCAGCTCTCACAGTGAGGTGAATGCCTCTTCCCCACACCCAGCATCATGTACTGGCAGGCAGGCACCCATCTAGCACTAGGAACTGGTGTGCAGCTGTCTCACATGTTAAGGCTTACCTGCTGACATGGATATAGCCATTGCCTTTTTTGTTACACTTCTCATTCTCAACACAAGTACTGAGCACTCAGAAACTGCACAGCCTGCTTTAAGCAAAACTTGCACATTCTCGATCAGTTTGAAAGAGTATATCATAATCTAATCCGGATAGATGATTTCTTTTTGAGGCCAGCTGAAATTCATTTCTTCACAGGACAACTGTTAATTTAACTCCTTGCAAAGCTGTGACAACCTTACCATCCTCTCACTACCCATAGTTCACTCTGCTTTCACAATTGCCTCCTTCTACTTTGGCCTCCATCATGGATTTAGTCCTGCAACAGCTAAACCCTTGTATCAGAAGAGGTTGTGTCACAGGTTACACAGTGGTGTAGCAATAAGGGTTTAGGGGAGTTTGGATTAAATTTTACAGCAATTTATAGTTTACAGCGTCCAAACAGGCCAGTAGCAAACACTGGAAGCTGTGAAGGCTGCAAAGAGCAACCAAGACAACGGCACGGTGGCTCAGTGGTTAGCACTGCTGCCTCACAGCGCCAGGGACCTGGGTTCAAAGTCACCCGAGGGTGGAAGTCTGTGTGGGGTCTGCACGTTCTCCCTGTGTCTGTGTGGGTTTCCTCCGGGTTCTCCAGATTCCTCCCACAGTACAAAGATGTACAGGGTAGGGTGGATTGGCCGTGCTAAATTGCTCATAGTGTTCAGGGATGTGTAAGTTAGATGCGTTAGCTATGGGAAATACAGGGATAGGGTTAGGGGATGTGTCTGCGTGGGATGTTCTTCAGAAGGTCTGTGTGGACTTGTTGGGCCAAATGGCCTGTTTTCACACTGTGGGGATTCAATGATTAAATCAGGCCTAGGCGAACAGCCTGAAAATACAATGCTGATTTGTATTTAATCCCAGCTGTAACCTATCTTTTCATCTAAAACCAGACTCTCCACCAAGAGTTTAACAACCAGGTTAGTGAAAAGTAAAATGCAAAAGCAAATGGCAGGTAAGCGTTCTGCAGGGGTTTCAGTATCAGTCAGCGTCATTTGGCCTTGAACCCTAACGAACCCCTTGTGAAATTGTCTTTACCATGGTGAAAGAAGTGAAATCTAACACACAACAAAAGAACCTGTGTCACTGATTTAGTGAGGCCACACCTAGAATACGGTGTACAGTTCTGGATTTCATATTTAAAAGGGTATACCTGTACTGGAGGCAGTGCAGTGAAGGTTCACTAAGTAGGGCAACCTCTCATGCCAGTGACCAATGAGGAGAGGTTGAGTAAATTGGAAATTCAGAACAATGAGATCTGATCTCATTGAAACAAGCAAGGTTCTGAGCAGGCTTTGCAGGAGAGACACGGCAATAATTCCCACAGCGTGAGACTGTACAAACCGAGGGCATTGTCTCAGGATAGGGACTGATTATTTAAGACAAATTAGGAGGAAGATCTTCACTCAAATGGTCACGACTTTTCTAAATTTCCTACTCCAGAGGACTGCTGAAGGCCCATCATTAAATATATTTAAATCAGAGATGGACAGACTTTTGTTCTCTCAGGGAATCGAGAGACATGAGGAATGGACAGAAAGGTGAGTTTGAAACAGATCAGTCACAATCCTATGAACGGCACAGCAGGATTGATGACATATGGCCTTATTCCTTATGCCACATTCACTGCACTCACTTATTGGTATGCGTCATCACACAATCGCACCTGCAGTAACTAATGCTACAAATGAAGCTATAAATGAGAAGAATTATTAATTTAATATTACACTGTTAAATAAGTAGTGTTTATAAACATGAGTCCAATGTTAAAAACAAAAAGATTTAACTACTGCACTAACTCAATTCAGTATTGATCAGGGAACCATGATTGCTTGCATATTAAGTACTTGCTATCCTGGCTCATACTCCTGACAGCTTCAGACTGATTAGTTAGTTGGCTGGAGATAACTCAATGTCCATACAATGTGGAATCCGGCTTCAAAACAACCTGTCAAAGAGGATTGGCAAAGTATTGTGGCCCTAACACTTTCACAAACAGTTTTCAACACAGTTAAATGGTTAATACCTTTTAAAACAAAAGAGACAATATAAAAAAACAGAAAATGCCAGTTAACCGCAGCTGGTCCAGCAGTATCTATGAACAGAGAGAGTTTTAGATTGATGTCTTTTTAATCAAAAGATAACTGTTAGCTGTTCTTTTGTGAATGTATGTGCCAGAGCTAATGAGAGAGCACGTTGGTCTGGAAAGTGCTGTCAAAAGGAACCTCGAAGAGTTGCAGCACTGCATCTTGTCGATGGTACACATTGCTGTCGCTGTGCTGGATGATGGAAGGGGTAAATGTTGAAAAGGGTGGCTGAAGTGCCAATCAAGTGGCTTAGTTTGCACTGGATGGTGTCAGATTGAATATTGTGGTGTTGGAACTGCACTCAGCCAATGTTTCTCCTGGCATAGAGGCTGCCAGACTCAAGTATTTTCAGTGTTTTTTTAAATTCCAGAACACCAACATCTGTGATGTTTCAAAATGACATTGATCACAAACTGTTATACCTAAAGCACTTGCTTGCTCTCTGCACAGAGCACTGACTGAGCTGTACGTTTACACATTCTGTTTACATTTCAGATTAGCAGTTGTACTTTGTAATGCTCTAATTGAAGGGCACAGCTTGACTCATTGATCACTTTTGAAGTTTTAATGAACATAGGTCCCAAACAAGGGCAGTAATTAGTCCACACCCAGCAAGGCCTTGTTCTGCGATGTGCTTATCAGCCCAGACCCAAATGCAACATTCTTCGTTGTTTTGAACACTTTAACTGAGCGTGTGTCTTGACCAGCAAGAAAGAATTCAGTAAATAATTCCTTGCAAATGGAAGAGCTACAGTGTTTGTACACAACCATGATGAGCATTGTTGGCACACACTCTGAATAAACTGAAGCACATAGCAAGAACAGGAAAGGAACCCAGCAGACAGGAACCAGATCCCTCAACAGACCAGCCTATGCAACATATTACTGAGATCCCAGATTCAATCTGTAAACTGAGCTCAGCCAGGCATTAGGAAGACATGATGCTTTTGAAGCTGTTGGACATGCTCTTGGTCAGTAAAGGGAGTACAGGATTGGACTGCTGGTCCTGATGGAACATGATCCCAACGAGGATCAATATTTTCTGACAGTGACAGCAAGCTCAAAGCTGTTCTTTTCGGCTAAAGCGGATGGGCCTTTAGTTTTACCAGGCCAAATGTGGGCTTTACTCAATTTCAAACAGACTTGTAACTTGCAACAACACATTTAGACAGCAAGACTACAGTCTCTCACCAAACCAGAGGAAAGCTCTCATTCAGATTTGTCTCCCTACCAGTCCCTCACCTGGATGGAACAAAGTTTACAAGGGGACATTCGGCTCAACTGCAAGGAATCCAGCAAACTAAAATATGGGAAGTCAAACAAACAGCAAAGCTATCTTGAACTGCATTATGCTCAGCAAACCCCACTACAAGATGCTTTTGCAAACAGTCAAACTCCAATTTTGGCTCTAGAGAGTTTTACTTATGGGCTTATGGCACTGTTACCTCTAAGATACAAAGTCCAGGTTCAAGTCCCACTCAGAATTTAGTACAAAAATTGAAAGGTTGACACACTCCAGTGCAATACCGCATTGAAGACGATGCATTAAGCAGGGGGTCCCAACTACCTGTTTAGGTGGATGTAAAAGATTATATTGTTTTATTTCAAAGACAAGTTGGTGAGCTACCCACCCGCCACAAAGTATGGATGAGAAAACGCTTTTTCACACTGAGCTGTTAAGACTCTGGAATGTACTGCCTGAGCATGTGGCAGAGGGAGGCTCAATTGAAACTTTCAGAAGGGAATTAGATTATACGGAAAGAAACAACACACTTGCCTTCTCTCTCTCTACCTCTCCCTCACCTTCAGTGGTCTGCATTGCCGATAAAAGGCTTTGCACATAAATTAATGATGTGGAGGTGCCAGTGTTAAACTGATGTGGACAAGGTCAGAAGTCACATAACACCAGGTTACAATCCAACAAGTTTGTTTGAAATCACAAGCTTTTCATAGAATCATAGAATCCCTACAGTGTGGAAACAGGCCCTTCCGCCCAAGAAGTCCACACTGACCCTCAGAGCATCCCACCCAGACCCATCTGCCTGTAACCCACATCCCTGAACACTATGGGCAATTTAGCATGGCCAATCCACCTTGCCTGCACATCTTTGGACTGTGGGAGGAAACCAGAGCACCCACAGGAAGCCCACGCAGTCATGGAGAGAACGTACAAACTCCACGCAGACAGTCGCCCGAGGGTGGAATCGAACCCGGGTCCCTGGCGCTGTGAGACAGCAGTGCTAACCGCTGAGCCACCGTGGAGCACTGCTCTGTCCACTGAAGTGAAGAGAACTACACAGGCACAGAAATTAAAGGCAGAGGGATCAAGGGCACAGAGTGAGCAAAAGATCGTACAAATAGTATGAGTGGAGCATCAACAGTCTGAATAACAAGTCCCCGCAGGTGATCAAAAGAGTCAGATGATGTGAGTAAGGTGTCAACACCTGAATAGCAAATAAAGGGAGGGCCTACAATCTGATTAACTGAGGCAGAGAGATAATTACAAAAAATTGAAAATATGATCTCTCTGCCTGTGTGCTTCTCTTCACCTGACGAAGGAGCAGCACTCGAACGCTTGTGATTTCAAATAAACCTGTTCGGCTATAACCTGGTGTCATGTGACTTCTGACCATGCAAATTAATCAATTCGAAAACACAGCTAATCTACTGGTGGTGATTAATAGATGAAAAAATTACCATGGATGATTTGGGGGTCAGGAAGACAAAAGTAAACATGCTCAGTTGTGTTTAAGAACACTTTTGGGCAGAAAAAAAAACATAAAAGGTTCCAAGGAGAAGGCAGGGGAATGGCAGTTGGTAAAATGCTCAGAGAACCAGTGCAGACATGAAGCCAAACAGCCTCCTCCTGCACTATAAAAATTCTTTGATCCAGTGTCCTGGCCATTCCTTATCCATTATTCAACATTACAAAAACAGGGAGTTATATGGACACTAACACACTGCTGCTTGTAAAAATTTGCCAAGAAATTAGCTGCTGCCTTTCCTATATTAAGATATTTTTGAAGTGCAGTTACTACTGTAATCTGTCTGTTTGTCTTGAAAAGGAGGGACATTTCCCTTTCTATTGCCAGCCCAAAACTTCAGGCTGCATCGATAATAATATCTTTGCTGTATCACAAATTTCTTTGAAGCAGAGTCATTGTTACTGATAAATCATGTTTTTGGTGCTACAGATGAGAAGAACCATTCCATAAAGTCTTCAAAGCAGGTAATGAGGGCTTCACTTTGAAGATTTATCAAAACACAACCACCAAAGCAGTACAGACTCAATTATCACAAGGAATATAAACTCATTTCAAACTCAAAGTTCTGGCAAACACCAGTTCATTTGTAATCCAACAAGCATTCAAACTGAGCCAGGTTGACATCTGCTCTCTCATGCCTAGATACTCATTACATCAGACATAACCCAACAGTAGAGCAGCTGGTTAGATTCCAGCTTGAAACTCACTCCTAAAGTTTCATTACCATGTCCATAAAGTAACCAAACAAAAGGTGGTACTATATCAAAAAAAAAGGAAAACTGAAGTTTTAAGGAGACCAAATAAATTCACATCTTGCGTACCAGAGGACTCAAATCATACATTACATCAACGGAGCAAGAGAAGTTGTAGGTTTGATGTTACGAATTCCCAGGACCACTCCAGAAGACCTTCACCACACCAGAGCTGTATGTGGCAGCAGCCAGTTCAGTTATCCATGGGATCCCTCCGTCTCACTTTCTAAGCCACAATACCATGAACAAAGCTAGAGCACCTTAAATCCCTGACCGACTGAAATCATCCCCTGCCCATCCCACTGGATTACGTCTCCCACTCTGGGAGTCCCACCTGGGGACTGCCAATGTGCCAACACCAACTGATATCCCGCTAAATAACTGTTGTTTCATAGCTCTCATGACTTAAAGTTGAATCAGTATTGAAGTAAAATAAAACTACAGTCTCATTCAATACTATACAAAAACACTGCTCCATTCGAAATAGTCAAAACCCGAGAAATATCAAAATTCATAGATATGGTCGATGGGAAGTTGAAAGAAAAGGAAATTAAAAGAGACATAAAATTAGGATCACTGTTCATGTAGAAAGATGGGTTGATTGTGTTGACAGAAATTACAGCAAGGGACAGTGCCTTTGTAATTCTCTGCCAGTCTTGGTCTGACACTCAAATCCACTACTTCCTGGCTGAGACACAAACAGGCTACTGACCAAAAGAAACAAAAGCTTTAGCAGCAAAGTGCTAATTACAAATAGTGTACACTGCAAAGCATGAAGAACAAAACGTTTATCTAAAAATAATCTTCAAACACCTTGAACGTTCTGGAACAAACTATAATAATCAGTAAATAATTAATTTATTGCTAACAGGACATAGAGAATTGTTGAGCACCGGTCCTGCCTTTCAAACGTTGCCTGAAAGTTTAAGAAAATACTGACCTTTGGCCTGAAGAACAGCTGGAGACTCAAAATATGTAATAGCAGGTCCCTAAAAGGAAGGTAAAAGGAAGCTGCTCACTGAAACAGAGCAGTGAGTAAAGGAGGTTTGCAGTCAAGTAAGCAGGTTGCGTGCTTCGTTTCCAACAGCACTAAATCCAACAGGTGTTTGTTTAGACTTCCTCTAGCTGCCTCCAGGTAAAGGCTCAGAATTTCTCCTAACTTCACTTCCTACTCTTAAAAACTCTCCACTTGTGCAAGGGATGTCAAAGAGGAAGCTGTGCAAGTACACAACAGCACAAAGAGCCGTCAGTTCCTGTTAATGACATCCTGCCCGTGCATGGTAAGAAAAGAGCAAACTGTATTAGATATAGTAATGAGACTGCAAATCAGTGGTACAGTACTCCTTGCACCCTCACAAACCGTATACTTGGACCATGCTTACACCTGCTATTCCTAGTAATGAAGCAAATCAGCACTTTTAGACTCAATTCTTCCAATAAACTAGTGCTCTGCCTCCTGTATGCAACCTTCCAGCATCCAAAATTCTACTGACCACATCTTAAATTGCAGCAACTTCCATTCCCCTATTAGCCCTACGTTCACTGGCCTACAGTGAGCTCCCTGAAAAGTAACATCTTTAATTTAAGATTCTGATCCATGCTTTCAAATCCTTCCAAATCTTCTTCAAGCCCACAAACACCACCACCCTCCCCGACAAATCAGTGTACCTCCAAATCTTGTGTTTGTGCATTGACAATTACAATGGTTCCCCCATTGATGCCGAGACAACAAGGTGTAGAGCCGGATGAACACAGCAGGCCAAGCAGCATCATAGGAGCAGAAAGGCTGACGTTTCGGGCCTAGACCCTCCCCCATTGATGCCCATGCTTTTGGTTGCCTGGGCAACACTAAGTAGCACATTACAGTACTCCAGATGTGGCCTCACCAAACAGCTTTGGCGTCCTTGTTTAAAAATAGGTGTCACTAGTCAGAAGCAGTTCAGAGAAGGCTCATTCAAGTGATATCTGGTTCATGAGGAAAAAAAGGGCCCGTATCAATTGGATTTTAGAAGATCGATAGGTGATCTTATTGAAACATAGGATCCCGAGGAAACCTGACAGGGTGGATGCTGAAAGAACTATTCCCATGTGGGAGACGGAGTTTTGAAATAAAGCGTTATCCATTTAGGATAGAGATAATGTTTCACTCTCAAAGTGTCAGTGGTCTTTGGAACTCTCTTTGCCAGAAAGCAATGAGTCTGTATTTGGGCAAGGTGACAGGATCCTTTCAATCTGTCCCATACAGGTGGGTGTTTATCTTCACACTGTAAAACACTCGGCATATTTCTCATTCACAACTGGACAAATCCTGAAAAGGTTTTTTTCAGGGGTCTCTGGTTTTACAATGAACTTACTCCCAGCTGATGGAAAGGGTTCATACTGGTATACAACTATATATATACCCTGCCTAAGCACATCTAATTCGTGACTGGAAGTCACACTATGCCCTTTTGGTGTTCAGGGCTGGAATAAGTAGAACCTTTACATGCTGTGCTTCAAAAATGCCCACAAGAGCTCAGCTGAATTGTTACAATCAATTCCCAACATTACTTTCATACACTATCAAAATTCATCACCTTTCCAGGACAACTTTCGCAAAGAATAGTTAAGGGATGTGCTGTTTCATTCATTATTAGCAACTCTCTCAATGCATGTGGCAGTGTTGAGATCATTGCTTACAGGACCTGAGCCCACAGAGGAGCACTACTGCAGCATTTCCACACAAGTGCTGAGAAACAGAATTTATCAGCAGCAAACATTTGCTGTCAACTTTGTGATTTTAAAAGTGGGATCTATCCACTATATTTAGTTTAATTTTAAAATAATAAAAGGATGGATAGATCACAGCCAGACAAGTGTCGCAAATATTTTCCCTCAAAATCCAATTGAGAATTCTCAAAGCCACCTGTGCTTCACACAGTTTACAATTTCAGGCAGACAGAGGACTGGGCCTTGCAACCACGCAGTGTGCTCACTAACTGGGGCACTGCTTGCATTTTAGACAACCAGTTATCAAACTGGAGTCTTCCAAACACACTGTGCAACAATTGGAGACAGATGAACACAAGGATGAACGCAAGTAACAAGGTGCTGGAAGTAAAATTCTTGAACAGCAACTTGGCTCAGTCCGCTCGATTCTCACTGTGCCAGGACTTCATGGGTTCAAGTCCCACTACTTTAGTGGAGGGATTCTGTACTGTCAAGGATATTGATATTCCAACAAGACGTTAAACCAAGCCCTATTGATCCTATTCAACACATCCTGGAGAATAGCCGTCTCAATCAACATCACCAAGACAACAAAAGGTCAATGAGATCAATGTTGTCTTTCTCATTGCAGTAGCCCCTTTGAAGTTTTCATTGAGACTAGAAGAATGTACAAGGCACTACCGTCACATAATACAAATCGTTCTTTCAATGCGCCAACACATTTTCTGCTCCAAGCTAATGTGACTTCGCCACAATTTCATGAAAATGAGTAGACGTGGGGATTTCAGCCCCTTCATTTTCACATCCTTGTATTCTGATAAGTAGTTCACGAAAATTTGAGGAACTAAACCAAAGAAAAACAGAGCAGGTTCAGGCCCGTATACCCTGGTTGGAATGTACTAAATATTCAAGTCTTGACTGAACATGAACTCACTGCTTTGCTCCATCTCTGAAAACACCAGTGCAGCTGCTGCTACTACAAAATTACAGTCCTGTTTAACAGGTCAAGTGCTTTATGTACATGTCACCTTTGTACCAGCGACTGTCAGACCGACAGGGGTCAGTCTGCTTCAAAAGAATGCATTTACATGTTCTGTATTGAAAAATCCTAATCATCTCCCAGCTTTCAATTAAAATAAATGTTTCTTGATAAAATCAACACTTTCTCAATTCACACAAATACTTCAGAGACAATATTACAGATAGTGTAATTCCACACACCAATCAGATCAAATGAACTCAATATTCTGGATTAAGTATCACAAACATTTCACATCTACTATACACACAGACACAACTCTGGAGTACCATATTAACCACTTCCTTCAGAGATAGAATTCTGGTCGCTTGCCACAATTTTCAGCACAAGATTCTAATATAGCCATCTCTTCTTATTCAGAAATGAACAGTTACACTTCCGCTCAAAGTTTCCCAGTGCTAGAGTGCCAGGAAATGGTACAGTCTGATCCTATTCTAGTTTGAAAGTATAAATATCTAAACTTCAAAATTGTTTCACAAGACTAAGGCAGTAATATATACATTACAAGATTTCCCTAAAGTTCCACATATTTTCTCCTGAACTAATTCAATTCCTCTCCCTTGTCAAGACACGTCATCACAATTTGTCACCAATTCTGAGATCCCTACTCAGCTTCCCCTACACAAAGCTCACCAGAATATCCTCACTGCTTCAGAGACCCTCTTCCAATTCTAAAATCCACACACATTATTTTCACCTTCCACACACAAAAAAAAACTTACCCTAACCTAAAGATGCCCCAACACAATACTTACACCTCCACCTCAGCTCAAAATACATCACCTCTAAATCAGACATCAGGCACAAACCTCCTCACCCTTTCAACCAACCCCAGTCCCTCCCACTCACCTCTCTCCCATTTGACAAACACCCCACATCCATCATCCTAACATACCCCCTCCCTAATCTCCTTGACCCTCCCCCAATTCTACCCTCACACCTGAATCCGCTTTGCACTCCTCCCCAAATTCCCCCGAACCCTCACCAACATCTCCTTCCCCTGATTTCCCCCATTCCCACCGAACCCCTTTCACTTCCAAAACCCCTATTCCCCCTCATTCCCACCTCTATCTCTCACTCCACCTTCATTCCCACCGGAAATTCCTCTTCCAATCACCTTCCAATACCAGGCCCACTATTTCCCACCCTGCCCCCAGGTTTCCCCTTGAGCGGCAGGGATTTTAAAACAGAAATGCGGCAGGTGCGGGTCCAGGGGTCAAGGAGGTAGCTGGCCAGCGGGCGGGCAGAGGCCTACACTCACCCGGACTGCAGCGCTGGGTCTCCGGCGGTAGGGGCCGTGCAGCCTGGGGGCTTCCCCCCGGGCGGACAGGGACACACACAGAGAGAGAGAGAGGGCGCGGGCGAGTGGCGGAGGGAAGCGGAAATGAAGCCCGGCCCCGGCCCAGGAGCTACAGCGGCAAGGGTCGGAGGACGGGGTGGGGAATGGGCAGGACCGATAGGGGCTCGTCCCAATCACCGGCTCCTCCTTCTCCCACCACGGCCGCTTGTTCCCTTCCCCAGGCCACTGGCTGACTGGCTCCCCCGGTTCACGCCGGGATTTGTAGTCCGGGACCTCGGAGGGGATGTGGGTAACAGGCCGCATGGCCTCCGGGGATCTCAACGGACTGGACTACAATTCCCAGCATGCACTGCAGCCTGCTGCCTGATGGGATAGAAACCCGGTCTTCCCAGCTGCTGGAGGACTTCTCCCGGAGGCGCCGCTGCTGGTACTGTTACCATGGGAACACAGCGTTGCCTCTGTTGCTAAGCGGGGAACAGCGCGGGGGAGCTGGTCCTCACTCACTCCCACTTATTGAGGGATTCCTCCCTCCCCCCGCTATAAGGGCTCAGAATGGCTCCAGGAACCCAAATTATTACAGAAGGCAAGCAAATGGAAGAAAGACATGGGAAAGCTGCCTCCTGAGTTATCTGACTGTTCCCTGGAGGTGATGCTGGAAGCAGTGAGGGCCAGAGGAGAGATGCCCATTCCTCTGGATGGGAGCAAGAGGCCAGCCTCTCCCCCCTCCACCAACAGAGAAAATAGGATCAGCAGAAAGGTCCAGGCCCGAAACGTCAGCCTTCCTGCTCCTATGATGCTGCTTGGCCTGCTGTGTTCATCCAGCTCTACACCTTGTTATCTCAGATTCTCCAGCATCTGCGGTTCCTACTATCTCTCCTCAGCAGTAGGCCATTCAGCCCTTTGATCCTGTCCTGCCATTCAATATAGTCATGGCTGATCACCCTCAGTACTCTGCTCCTGCTTTCTCCCCATACTCTTTGATGCCTTGTGATGCTGTGGCTCTATGTTGCGGAGGCTGTCAGCAGCAGGAGTCTGGCGCTCAGGATCTGAACACAGTGAGAATCGGGGAAACCAAGCGGAGGCTTGGGGACCGCTTTGCAGAACACCTACACTCGGTTCGCAATAAACAACTGCACCTCCCAGTCGTGAACCATTTCAACTCCCCCTCCCATTCCGCAGACGACATGTCCATCCTGGGTCTCCTGCAGTGCCACAACGATGCCACCCGAAGGTTGCAAGAACAGCACCTCATATTCCGCTTGGGAACCCTGCAACCCAATGGTATCAATGTGGATTTCACAAGTTTCAAAATCTCCCCTCCCCCTACCGCATCCCAAAACCAGTCCAGCTCGTCCCCGCCTCCCTAACCTGTCCTTCCCCCCACCTATCCCCTCCTCCCACCTCAAGCCCCACCCCCATCTCCTACCCACTAACCTCATCCTGCCCCCTTGACCTGTCTGTCCTCCCTGGACTGACCTATCTCCTCCCTACCTCCCCACCTACACTCACCTTTACTGGCTCCATCCCCGCCTCTTTGACCTGTCTGTCTCCTCTCCACCTATCTTCTCCTCTATCCATCTTCTATCCACCTCCCCTTCTCTCCCTATTTATTTCAGAACCCCCTTCCCCTCCCCCATTTCTGAAGAAGGGTCTAGGCCTGAAACGTCAACCTTCCTGCTCCTCTGATGCTGCTTGGCCTGCTGTGTTCATCCAGCTCTATACCTTGTTATCACAGTGTCAGAACCTCCTGTTTGTGTTCATGACCTCCTTCAGCCAGGAAAAATTCATGTCATTGCCACTTTGACAGTGTCTTCCATCACCCAACCAGGTTGGTGTCTTATGGTACTGCAGTTAGGTGTCCCTATCTCCTGGCTGGCAGCTCTGAGTTCAGGTCCCATCTGAACCCTTGATGGCCACTGAAAGTACATCAGAACATGGCCCAGCAGCTTTATGATTCGGTAAAAATAAATGTGCGAGTTTCCTGGTCAGCTAGAATCAGGTGCTAGCTACAGCGCAAGCGTCCCCAGGTTAAAAGACTCCATGCATAGGTTCTTACCAGGATCAAGTGTTTATCCTCGCTCTGGAGGTCTACCACACACAAACACGCTCTCTGACTTCACCAGAATTATCCTATCCAGCACTCCTCTGATGGACCAACCCTGCAGTTCCACACATTCCTTTCTCCTCAACTACCTCCTCAAATCTCCGTCTGAGCAGCCAACATTCAGACCCACAATTAACCACACCCATCCTGTACAATCGCCCTCTACAAATGTTCTCATTCCATCCTTACCACTAATTTCAATTCTCACATTCATAACTCTCCACTTCAGAGGTGAAAATAAGTTTTGAAATTTGATTTAAGGTTACATTTTGACTTCCCGCTGTTGCCGGTATCTCTTCCAGCCAGGAGGTCTGTTGTGGCGGTATGTCACACTCCCCTCACATCCCACTGTAGCTCATCAGCAACCACTCTGTTATTTCCATCATTTAACTACAGCTAGGTTGACCGCTATTTCTGCAGTTCTCAGCTTTGCCCTAGGAAAGACATCTCTGCAGCTTTCCAGCTTTGATCAAATACCAAAACACTAACAGTTTTTTTCTGGATGCCATTTTTAGACTCCTTTTTGCACTCATGACTTCAAGGACCTCTTAATGACTGTGGTCTGCATTTGGAATTTTTAGCATGTATCTTTGCACCCACATTTCAAAGGCTTCCATTTTCTCCCCATGCATTTTTACTAATTGTTTGGGTTTCTGATGCGTACAGGAATCTGAATAGTTTCTAGCATCTTATTTTTTTTCTTGCTACAAGCTTGATTTTTTGTCATTAACACATCCCTGATTTTTGCAAAATTACTTCTGCCTACCTCCATCCTTCTTGGTACCTCTGCATGCCATCTGTCATCTAATACAGACCTAAGTGAACATATAAGTTAGAAGCAGAAGTAGGCCACTTGGCCCCTCGAGCTTGCTCTGCCATTCAATGAAATGCCTGCAGATCTGATAATTCTACATTTCCACCTACCCATAACATTTCACCGCCATGCTATTCAAGGATCTACTTATCTCTGCCTCAAGGTATTTAAAGGCTATTTTCTTATATTTAAGTATGTATTTAATTTGATTTTATATTTCATATATTTTATACTGATTTTTAATTAGAAAGGGAGTTAAGGATTTTGGGAAAATGCAGAAAACTGGAGATGAGGATTATCAGATCAACCATGATCTTGCTGAATAGTGTAGCAAACTCGATGGGCTGAATGGGCTACTTCTGCCCTACACCTTGTGTTCTTATGACCTTACCTGAAATGGCAAGAAAGGTTTTATTAGTTAGCTCTACTGTGTCGGCACTTTTTAGAGATCATTTTTATTAGTCACTAATTTATTCAAATTATTGCTTTGGACTTTTGTTTCAAATTTATGTTTAGTATTTATGACTTCATCTGCCCAAAATTTGTTAGCTGGCCCTGTATGAGAGAAAAATGGAAAGGTAGTTCCTCATGCAAAACAATTGGAAATCCCTGATATGTTTGCGTGAAGAGCCCAAACGTTTGGCATTAGTTAAAGACAAAGATGACACAAAGCTAGGTAGGAAAGTATGTCAAAAGAACGTAAAGAGTCTACCAAGGGATTTAGACAGGTAAGTGAGTGGACAAAAACTTTAGAAATCAAATTGGCAAAGATGGCCTGTAGGATGTGTTCCTAGAATAGTTTCAAAGACAATACACACTAGAAGCTACAAGGGAACAACTTTATCAATTGGGAATGAAACGGAATAAATTAATGACCTTTACAGTAAAGGATGCCTTAGATAGGAGTGACTATAGCATGAAAGAATTTGAGATTCAGTTTGAGTGAGAACTGCGGGTCCATAACAAATGTCTTAATAAAGGCAATCAGAAGGATGTTCAAACAGTTAGCGAAAGTCAATCAGTCTTCATGGTTAAAGATAAAAAGTCACCCCATGAATACTAAAAAATCAATCGGCAAAATGAAGGAAGTGAAAGAAAACAGTCACCAAAAAAGTACTGGAAAAACAATGGAAATCAAACACACTGACAAGTCCACTGGATCTGATTGTTTGCATCCCGTGGAATAAAAGGAACTAGCGACAGAGAGATGGTAAATGCATTGATTGTAATCTTCCAAAATTCCCTAGATTCTGGAACAGACCCAGCCCAGTGGAAAACCAGAAAATACACCTATGTCCAAGAAAGGAGGAAGACAAAGAAATGATAGACTAGTTACTCCAATGTCTGGCATTAGGAAAATGCTATAATTCACTACAACGGAGGTAGTGGAAGGACAATCTGAAATTAATACTATCAAGGAGAATCAACATAGTTTTATGAAAGAAAAATGTGATTGATATTTGCAGTAATGTCCTTTAAGAATGTAACAAGCGGCATATTTAAAGGGGAACTGGAAGCTGTAGTGTATTTGGATTTCTGAAAGGCATTTGATAAAATCACTGCATAAAAGCTAACCACAAAAGGTAAGCATTCATGGTGTTTGGGGTGTTTAGCATGTGTAGAGGATGAACTAAGGAGAGAAAAAAGGTTGAGATAAATGTGTCATTAGTATGATGACAAACTGTAACTAGCAGAATACCACAGGGATCAGTACCAGAAACTCAACTATTCACCATCTATGTCCGTGACTTTGTTGAAGGGACTGACTGTTTTGTAGCCAATTCTGCTGATAATACAAAGATAAGTTGGGAATTAAATCTACAAAGAATGGGGATAGGATGATAGGGTAGTCAGAAATTATCAGATGTAATGCAATGTGGGAAAATGTGAGGTCATCCAATTTGGCAGAAATAGAAAAGCAGAATATTATTTAAGGCAGAGAGACACTGCAGACTTCTTATATACATCACAAATAATCAGCCAGCAAGTGCAGCAAGTCATTAGGAACACAATGGATTATAAGCCTTGGCACCCTTGTAGCGCATTGGTAGATCTCTACCTCTGAGCCAGGAGGCCTAGGTTCAGGTCCCACCAGCTCCAGACGTGTTACATCTCTGAACAGGTTGATGAGGCAAGAGTTTGGAATGTTGGCATTTATTACAAGAGGAATGGAGAATAAAGGTAGGGATGTCTTAAAACTGCACAGGCCATGAGTGAAATCACATTGAGCGTACTGTGAACAATTCTGGTCAGCTTAAGGAGGGACACCCTACTTACACTGGAAGCAGGAGGGGAGTCACTTAGAAGATTCGCAGGATGAAGAGGTCTGCCTTATAAGGAAAGGTTGAGAAGAATGGGCTTGTAGGAGGTTAGTAGAATGAGATCTTATTGACACAAAGACGTTTCTGAGGAGGCTCGACAAGGTGGATTCTGAGAGGATGTTTCCCCTCAGGTGCAAGTCTAGAATTAGAAGCCACAGCTTTAAAATAATGAGTCTCCCATTTAAAGTGAAAATTACTCGTTCCCTTAGAGGCAGGTTGACCAACATTTGGGTAAAAGATTAGGGGAGGCTCACCAAATCTTGAGTGTTGCTGAACCTCCAAGGACAGATTGCAGCTGAAAATGAGTAGGTAGGTGGTTGTTGAGACTTTTCCTCTGATGAAGTTGTTGGAGCAGAAGACCAGCAAAGCATTCTGTGCATAAACCATTACCACAATGCTCAAAAGTCAAAGATCTCTAAATGGCACCTGTGGGGGCCATTGACAGTTTTTGGGAATCCAGAACAGAGCCCACAGTGTTGGAGGTATTATATTGGCATGAATAGAGAATTGACTAATGGGCAGGAAACAGTGAGTGGGGATAAGGGTTTTTTTTCAGCTTGGTGACTTGTAACCAGTGGGTTCCACATGGATCAGTGCTGGGACTGCAACTGTTTACTGGAGTATAAGAGTAGGGAAGTCTTATTGTAACTACAAGGTTCTAGTGAGATCACATCTGGAGTACTGTGAGCAATTTTGGTCCCCTTATTTAAGGAAATTATTTCATTGGAGGCAGTTCAAAGAAGGTTAACCAGGATGGTCGCTGGTATAGAGGGATTGGCTTATGAGCAGAGGTTGAACAGATTGGGACTGTACTCTTGGAACAAGAGTGATATCATTGAAACATATAGGATTCTTCAGTAGCTTGACAGGGTCAAATGCTGAGAGCATGTTTCCCCTCATGGGAGACTCTAGGACCTGACAGCATAGTCTCACAATAAAGGGGCACCAATTTAAGACTGAGATGAATAGGAATTCCTTCTCTCAGAGGATTGAGAGTCTTTGGAACTCCTTGCTACAGAAAGTTGTTTTGGCACAGGGTCCTTATGTATATTTAAGGCTGAGATAGGTTCTTGATCAATAGGGAAATCGAGGTTTACAGGGAAAGGGCAGGAAATAGGAGACGAGGAATGTTGAATCAACCATTATGCTATTGAATGGCAGAGCAGGCTTGAAGGACTGAACAGCCTACTCCTGTTCCAATTTCTTATGGTCTTAACAGTTGGTCACCCTCTGCAGAGGGTAGTTTGTGTTTTGAATTCACATGGAAAGCAATGTAATTTGGGCTATTGAATACATTCAAGTCCGAGTTATATATTGACAAGGGAGTCAAGGATTCCAGGGAGGTCAGGCATGAAAATAGAGTTAAGGCCACAATCAGATCAGCCATGCAAGGTGAAGTGGACTCAGGGCTGACCTGAGTCACGTGGGTATGTTCTTATTGAAAGGGACATTGTCCTTCCTCAGGGAGTAGACCCATAGAATCATATAAGTATTATGGTGCAGATGAAGCCATTCAGCCCATTGTGCTGACAATAGCTAGTGAAAAGTGCACCAATACCTAGTGCCAGTATCCTGCTTTTCCCTCATAGCTTTGAATATTATTTATGTCGCCCTCTTGAATGCCTCAATTCAGTGTGCCTCCATCACATTTCCAGGCAGTGCATCCATAGCCTAACTACTCACTGTTTGTAAAGGTTTTTCCTCACTTCACCCTTGTTTCTCTTGTAGATCACTTTAACTTTATGCCCCCTTGTTCTTACATAAAACAAAGAACTGTGCATACTGCAGATCTGAAACAAAAACAGAAATTGCTGGAGAAACTGAGCAGGTCTGGCAGCCTCTGTGGCGAGGATGCAGAGTTAAAGTTTCGAGTAATGAGCCCCTTCTTCCTCTTACAAGCGGGAGCCATTCAGTCATTTAGAATCATGACGCTGATTGACCGACTCAATCCAACAAAATGTTTTAACGAATAGGAATGCAGGAGCCCAGGCCAGGCTGGAGCCACACTGTTCCCAGTCCATTTCAGTGACCAGGTTCCGCCAGTATCAAACGTGGCAGCGCCCGGGGCCGCACACAGCTTTCGCGCATGCGTCTGTACTGGCTGGGGGTCTGGTCTGCTTCCGGGTCAGAGAGGACTTGCAATGGCGGCCTGTGGGAGTGAGGCCCGCGTCGGGGATGTGGAGGAGGACGCTTCCCAGCTGGTGTTCCCGAAAGGTACTGGCGGAGAGGGATAGGGATATGGATATGGATATGGGGATGATGGGGTGAGAAAGGTAAATCATTGAGAGTTCCTGCTGTATTCTCAGTCAGTTCTCACTCTCTGTGTTTTATTTGCTCAATTCACTTCTAATTTGTCCTTCAAGAAATGCTGCATAAAACATAACATACGCTACAGGCCACCAGGTTCAAGAGAGAATGATAACAGTAGCAGCAGTATGCTCAGAGAACAGGGTGAAGGGGTCTGAAGAAGGGTCTAGGCCCGAAACGTCAGCCTTCCTGCTCCTCTGATGCTGCTTGGCCTGCTGTGTGCATCCAGCTCTACACCTTGTTATCTCAGGGTGAACGGGTGGTCACTGAGTATGCCACTTTCATTCTCCTTTTATGAATCAGAGAACCCCTATAGTACAAAAGGAGGCCATTTGGCCCATAGAGGTCGGCACTGACCCTCTGAAAAACATCCCAGGCAGACCCACCCCATCCTCGTAACCCTGCATGGGGCTTTTAACCATGGCCAATCCACATCTTTGGACTGTGGCAGGAAGCTGGAGCACCCAGAGAAAACCACACGGACATGGGGAGAATGTGCAAACTCCACATGGACAGTCACCCAGGGTTGGAATTGAACCTGTTCCCTGGCACCGTGAGGCAGCGGTGCTAACCACTTTCAGGAAAGCATCAGAGTTGTAGAGTCATACAGTACAGTAAAGGCCTTTCCAGCCCTTGAGTCTGTTCCACCATAAATACACTACTCCCTATGCTATTCCCACTTAATTCTTCACTTACCTTTTTAAAAAAAAAAGCTTATGAATTGCTTTCTGCCCAATTCAAGTGTACACATCTACTACTCAGCAATTGTTCCACTGGAGAAGCATGTATGTGGCACAGTGATTTAATCCTCTGAAAGTACCTTGCTCAATGTGTGCAATACAGTACTGTTTGCTCTCTCTTTCTAGGCTTCAGATATGGAAACTCAGTACACAGGAATGGAAGGAGTAAACCTGATACCAGGTGATCACTCAGAGATAGCAAGAACTGCAGATGCTGGAGTCAGAGATAACACAGTGTGGAGGTGGAAGAAGAGGAACACAGGCTAAGTAGCATCAGAGGAGCAGGAAAGTTGATGTTTCGGGTTGGGACCCTTCTTTAGAAATCTTCAGAAATCAAGGGACCTGACCCGAAACGTCAATCTTCCTGCTCCTCTGATGCTGCCTGGCTTGCTGTGTTCCTCCAGCTCCACACTTTGTTACCAGTTGATAGATGTTTGAGCTTAAATACTGTCAGTATGTTATTCAAAAAACTAAGTTATCGGAAGTTATTTGGTTGGGAGGGGCATTGTTAGGTAACTGACTGAAGGTTTGGCTACATTTTTGGCTGTTTTGTTTTATGTTGTCACAGAGTTTGAAAGCTCAGAGACCCTGTTAAACTCTGAGGTCCATATGTTGCTGGAGCACCGGAAGCAGCAGAACGAAAGTGCAGAAGATGAACAGGAGCTCTCTGAAGTCTTTATGAAAACGTTAAACTATACAGCCAGATTCAGCCGCTTCAAAAATAGGGAGACCATTGCCAGTGTTAGGAGGTCAGTGCGTGAGGATTCGAAAATATTCAGTGCACCTGCTGATCTACAATATTGCTATTGCTGGGGTTAGGAGGGGTGAATTAATTCTTTTACTTGTCCCACCCTTCCCTGGTCCCAACAGATTTGGGATTTAAAAGGGGGATATTTTCAATTATATATAGTATCAGATTGCATATAGTCCATGTCAAAGCAAGTCAGCCAAGGTCTTTAAATAACAAGTCACGAATTAACTTATTGTATATAAAGCTTACTGAAGCAAATTGTTGAGATTGTTAACTCAAGGTTTAAGCTGTCAAATATATTCAATTTCTCCTGAAAAATAACACTCACTCACTCAGACTAAGTCGGAGAGACAAATTTGAAAATATTTCAATGTATTTTCTTAAGTGCTTAACCAAGTTACAATCTAATTTTTTAAAAAAATCAGTGTCCAAATGATAGTCTGTAGCAGAGTCACTTTGCTTACAAAATATTGGCACTGGGATTTCTTCCTGGATCAGATGTGACTAGCTGATTTTCTTCTGAATTTGGAGATAGATTCTGATTCTCCTTCAAGAACTCGGAGTGCAGCAATCAGAACTGTTCCCATTAGGAACTAATACTTATCTTGATGAAATCTTCCAAAAGGTGTATAACTCAAACTTTAAGATGAGTTTCAGAGAAAACAGAGATGGTAAGGGCTATGCTCAAGGCAAGTTATCTCCCTGGTTATCTGAGCTCAAATCAACTATCTTTTCTTTCCCTGGAACCAAAACTGGATCATGTGACTTCTCTGAAGGTGTTGTGGTCTTGGCATCTTCATTGAAACAACTTGTTCCTTCTAAATGCATGATTTTGCTGCTGTAGTCATTGTATTTTGTTTTGCAAAGTGTCTTTTCCAAAAAGTTCAAAACACATGTCCAGACAGTGATATTATAATAATGTGACAGCTAACTTGTCTTTGTGACAGTACTCACAGCAAATTTCAGGCAAAATCAGTGGCAAGTGGGCTAAATCTATCTTCTCTGAGCTTAATACACAATTATCCTGTGATGACATTTTGCACAATTTTGACTTCTGACTAAGTATGTAGGTTGATAACTTGATCCTCTTGAATACTGATCCTTTTTGCCTGCTTTTGGCTCAAAGTAAACAACTGTGGCTGGGATCTGTTGACTGTTTGACAAGGTAATGTTTCCTGGTAACTATCAACTTTGTCATTTTCCTTCAGTAATTATTTTATTATCTTTCAATTTACTTGTCTACTATTAACTGTCTTACTCTATTATTATCACAGATAAGAATAATATGATCAATTCTATTTCTCACTCCTGTTTACGCTTCTGGTGTATTTAATCACAGTTAGGCTCTCGTGAAAAGATCAAGTTGAACTAGTGTGTGGCTTTCATTTGAAGTATACCTTTCATATTCTCTTTCTTGTAGTCTGCTATTACAGAAGAAATTACACAAATTTGAGCTAGCCAGTTTGGCCAATCTATGTCCTGAGACAGCCGAGGAAGCCAAAGCCCTCATTCCCAGGTCAGTGCTCTTTCTGTACTGTTTCTGTCGAGCATGGGGTCTACTGAAGGCACCGAGGTCAGTCGTGAAGCAACTATAATTTAGAATGTGCAAGAGACCGGAACTGGACAAGTGTAGATACATGTAGGAGTTACCAAGAAACTTTCCGTGTATGTACACGACTCCAAACATGTAGGACTGGAGGAAATTGAAGAGCTGGGGAGTGGCAGTACTGATTTGAAAGCAAGAATGAGAACTTTAAAAACAAGGCATTGGTTCCCAGTTAAGCAATCAGAGCAAATATTTCTTTTCTGTGTGTTCTCCTGAGTGCTACATTTTGATTTTTGGGGGCTACTTTTTCATTCTCTTTAATTCCAATATTAGGTGATGCAGTCATTTATTAACATTACTGTCTGTATTTGTGTTGATCTATATGGCATTTGAATTCTCTCAGACGCCGGTTCGAATAATTCTTCAGTATCCTCATATTGGAGAACACGGTATATAAGTGGGCATAAGACAATGGCATAAGTTTGTTTTGCAAAATAAGTAAGAAAAACACTCGTACAAAAACGACCATCACCCTAAATACACCTTCTACATTGGTGATGTCTTGAGCTAATGAGTTTCCATTGTACGCTAACAAAGCTGGAATATTTTAATTAGGCAATTGGGAGTGAACTGAACTGAGCTTGGAACAAATAAGTCTGTATCAATGTCACTGTCTAATGGATGTAGTTCTTCAGGGTCTGGCAGTTTTAAATCTGCTTGTAGAGTAATTGTTTTTAGTTACCTAACTATGCTGGTGGTTGCAGAATATTCATGCTGAACTCTTTTCTTTGTTCCCCTGCTCCGGCTCTATTTTGTAAAAATTTCAGCTTGGAAGGTCGATTTGAGGATGAGGAGCTCCAACAAATCCTTGACGACATTCAGACCAAGCGAAGCTTTCAGTATTAGTTCCAATATCTGCTAAAGCCCAGCTCCTCCTGATGCTAATCCACTGAACAATGGTGCTGGTGCTTCTCTCTGATGTGGACTGATTGTACAGAGAGTGGAGGTGGAGAGCCTATAGGCTGAAGCAAACCAAATGCACTGAATGTGACTATGAACCCTTGGACTAGTTCTGAATCCAGAGCCATTTAGTAACATGTTACTTGACACTCAAGAGTGCAAAGACGCTGTGGGATCACCGAATAGGCATATTGCCTGTTTTTGTTTCAATCTGATGTCTTTGTTGACTTTTTTTTTCTTCCATTTTGATAAATCCTGTAACTAATTCTCATGGGATATTAGCCCCATGTTGTTTTATTAAAGTGAAGACCCATATGTTGGATCCTAGTTTAAGATAGATTCTGTCAGGAGAGGAATGAAGCTGTTCCTCTTACGTAGACTGAGGAAAATACACCAACAATCTATTGATAATAGTTGCCAGTCGGGCCCATGGCACCTTTTGGAAACATGGTGTATTTTACTGAACTGCTCCTTTATTCCACTCTGTCCATACAGGTATGTTATCTAATTATCTATTTAGGTCTGCCTTGAACCAGTACTTCAATAATATGCAACAGGGAAATGAGAAAGGGAACAGCTCCTGGTAATTGCACAGGTATCCCTTTACAGTGAAGCCATCACCCTCTTGTTGGATTTGGTCTCACTGTCGTTATTTTTGATACGTGAATGTGGACAGTGAGTGGTGTCACTTGTATTAATTTATAGGACATCACCCAATATCCAGCAGGAAAGGCTCAACGATGAACAGGGTAAGAGGTAGATATGAGGTCACCTGTGCCCCTCGTTGCAACTGTCACTTTAAATGAGAGCGTCTACCTGAACAGACTGGAAACTGGTGTCACATCCACCCAGTTAGCTGGTGAGCAGCTAGGTCTGTTTGGGAATAGTGGCTCCAGCAGATCTTCTGATATTCAGACCAGCTGAAGCATGAAATGTTAGCACCACTCCCTCATACCCACAGCCCCGTCCAGTGCTCAACCATCAGACATCCATATTGGGGTCTTCCAGTCATATCCACTAACGTTAAAACCCCAGATTTTTGGGGTTGTGATCAAAGCATTGGAGACTGTTTTATTGAAATCTGCCTTGCCTTTTAATGCTTTTTTTTTTCAAAAACTGTTTTGGTATGGAACCTTTGCATCTTGAAATGGAGTGAAACGGAAGATGAGTGGAATGAAAGTGCCATTCAGTGTGCTAGTGATGTGCTCTCCTGTCTGTCAGTGTTTCAAACTAAGTTTTCTGATTAGTCATGGACTTTGTTCAGTCACAACTTGACCTTCCCTAAATTGCTATGTTACCTGATCTCGGTAGATGTGACACAGCCTTCGGGTCTAAGGAAAGAGCAGTGAATGGTGTAGAGACAAATCGGGACCAGTCTCCCATGCTGATACATGCTTGTTTCTATAGTTCTGGGTAAATTGTTGCTTTCCCCACCACAATATTGTTCTGGCTATCAATTTATCTTACTTTCTGTTTGAGTGTGGGATTTCTGTTCTTCATGCAAGCTCAGGCCAGACCTTTGAGGTTTCTTTCGATAATATTTGTCGACAATACATATGTTGGAATGGCAGCAGTGCTCCCTGCTCTGGAGCTGCAATTGTTCCAGCCTCACAGCAGGCACTCTATTACATGACAACTGCCATCTCTATTAACATCACAGTATACCTTGGAGGCTCACCTGCATATTCTCTAAACCCCATCTCTGCACTTTCCAATGGCCTTTTATTGTGAATACTCCTTTCCAATACTACCACCAGAGCTTCGGACTTCATTCCATTAAATATATTAACGCTCTGTCAGTTTAATACTCATTTTCTTCAGTTGTGCTTTGTGTTCTCAACTTAAACCTTGCTTTATTCTATCTCTAGATTTAAAGGCTAAGCTTTTCTTTTATCCTGTCCTCTCATCTTGACCCCGGTTTGTTTGGCTTAAGTCCAGATTAAAGCCACATCGTTGGACTAGAGGACTGTGGAGGCGTGGTTTGATAGAACTATGAGTCAAGTAGTACATTAGGTAGGTGAGTGTTTTGGAATAGAGACTGCAATAAGGTAAAGGAGAAAATCAGCCAATAGATTGGTTTTGGTCAGACTTTAGCTGGATGAACTAGCTGAATGGCCACAAAAATGGAATAAGAAAGATGTTTTACAATGAGATCATAAAAATAAAACAAGTAATTAAAGGAGAATACAGATGCTTTTAAAATGTTATAGATAAATAGAAGCCAATTAAAATTGAACAATAGTACTTACTAGGAGCGTAACAATAATGATGAGAAAATATGAAGTAGAGAGTACGATTTTGGAATTTTAAAAAATATATCAAAATGAGCAGGGAAAGTAATTCTCTTCTACCCGTTGGTTTGCAGCAGCAAAGATTTTTAATTTTCTGTAGCATTCTTTAATTAGAATTAAGTAAAATTGTGATTTTTTTTTCTTGAGTGAAAGAAAGTGTAGTATGAACACTTAATTCTTCTTCAGGGTTAAAACATGACATCCAACATATCTACATGCATGTAAAATTTGACATAGTACAGGGTATAGTACAATAGGAAGAAAAGGAATATGTATTTTAAAAAGTTCTACCCCCTGGAATTGAGATTTGAATGATGGCTGTGTAGTTGATGTCTTGTATCCTCAGTACTAACGAAATTTCTAGAATCCTTCAATTCTCAGTGAATAGATATTTCTCCAACTTGGTTTGTCATCAATACGGGCTTTTGAGACAAGGAAACAAGGAGACTGACCGAAGGAGACTTCCAGTCTTTGCTATTATTATTTTTCTTCTTTCTGCTGCTTACTGAAATATGGTTCACTCATGAATTCCGAAGTCTGCCTTCATTGTCTTTTCCAAGCTGGAAAATTGCAAGTATCTGTCAAATGTGCAACATAAAAGTTTAACAGGAGTCATATGGGTTTCTTGATTCCCGACTCAGTTGATTGGTTTCCTGTCTTTAAGTAAATGGCCATTTCTCTTGAGACAATTTCATTCTATGTTGGCTTCCTGAACTTGCCTCAGCCTATGGCCAGGTGATTGCTGTAGCCATTTTTATCTATGAAATTCTTGAGTATTAAAATAAGATGATGGTAATTGATAGTTTTGACTATGAATGCTGTCCACAAAATGGCAGAAGTATTTAGCCAGTTGTTTCTCCTGGCCTCTGGTAAAACAGACATCCAAACAGTAGTAAATTGTGAAGTGGCTGAGGATAAAATTAGCAATATTCTGAAGGAGAATGTCAAATTTTTGTTAGTTTGACTAAAGTATGGCAAATTTCTTCCTGAACTCTGACCATTATCAGCTGATTGTCGGCACAATTTTTCCCCTTTAAGCCAATCCCAAACCTGCAGACTTCAATGGTTTTCTTTCCGTCAGCCTAAGGAATTGTGGTTAGTGCAAACAACAATGGCCTTGGCACTGAGCCCTCAGGCATCCTGTTACTTGCCTCTTCCATTCTCGCGTGTGTACAACTTCCTTTTTGTTTCCTCTGATTCATTACAATTTACAATGAACATCAAAAGTTCCTCCCCATGCCTGAAATTCCATCATCATGGCTAATCTCCTGTGTGGCACTGTGTCAGGATCTTGACTAAAGTGTAAACATGCTAGTTGGTCCCTGACGGGGATGGTCCTCCTGAGTTTGACAACACACTGTTTATTGAAATGTAGCTAACAATGTGAAGAAGAAATTAATACAGGAAGTATAGTGTGACACATGAAATGTACTGTATGCAAGGATTACCAATGATCAATCTGTGGCATTGCCCGTTAAAGCTAAGACACGATGAATATCTCTTTTGTGTATTTGAGATACAAAGGTATGTAACTATTGATAGATAACTTATGCAGCACCATCCACTGGCAGAGAAATGTAGCTGCAGGTATGATTGAGTGAAAGATAGTTCACTTCCACTCACACTTCCTCTGGGAAAACAAGGTGTAGAGCTGGATGAACTCAGCAGGCCAAGCAGCATCAGAGGAGCAGGAAGGCTGACGTTTTGGGTCTGGACCCTTCTTCAGAAATAAGCCTCCATGAGGCTGGGGAGTTAGAAAGTGTCATTGTTTCTCTTCATTTGGAGGATAGTGAACAAACCCTAGTCCCCCCACCCCGACCCCAGTATCTGCTGATTGTTGTTCTGTTAACCAGTCAGGCTAACAGTATAACCGCGTCTCCAAGACCAACAAAAAATACGCCACATGTGACATCCATGTCAGGGAGTTATGTGATATAGAAGGTCATGGTTCTGAAAGAGTGAATGTGGGGGCCTGCGTAGGTCCCACTGTGGCTGGGTGGAGAAAGGGGCACTGTAGCTGGACCTTAAAGAGCAAAGAGATGTTCCCAGTGGTGTTAGTGACAACGTGTAAGGAGCTAATGTCATTTGTACAGAGTCGCTGTCGCTCAGTGAACTACACCTTGTTTCGATACAGCCTTTTCTAGTGAACACTGCCCTGCTTCCTAGATAGGGTCTGGACGCTTCTTCCTTTTTTCTGAAGAAGGGTCCAGACCCGAAACCTCAGCTTTCCTGCTCCTCTGATGCTGCTTGGCCTGCTGTGTTCATCCAGCTCTACACCTTGTTATCTCAGATTCTCCAGCATCGGCAGTTCCAACTATCTCCTCTGGGAAAAACCGCTTCATTGTTGTCTGGAAAACATTGAGTCTTGAACAGACCAGTGGCAAATAACATTTTATGCCACATGTCCCAGAGAGAACCATCTTCCCTCGCCATTTAATATAACATTTTTGTGAATCTCCACCAGCAACATCCTGGGGGTCACTACTGAGGAGAAACTGAAATGGGTACACCATACAAATATTGTGGCTGCTAAACAGATCAGTGATTGGAAGTAATGCGCTGCTTGCCTCCCCAGAGTGTTTTTACTGTGTGTGAGGTACATGTCGGAGGATGATGGAATATTCTTCAGTTGCGTGGATGAGTGCCGGCAACACACAAATAGTTCAATTCCAAAAGCTACCTGTATGAGCAGCACCTCGGGTATCACCTTAACCATTCACTCTCCACTCTCAGCAGACTGTAGCAGTAGTGTGTCATATGTGGAGGATGCACTGCAGCAGCTTGCCAAGGCTAACTTTCAATAGCATCTTCCAAACCCGTGCCCTCTTACCACCGAGAAGGCGCAAGGTGCAAGGGGACAGCAGAGCCTGGTGGTTCCCCTCCCAAGTCTCAAGCCATCCTGACGTGGAAATAAATTACGTTTCTTTCATTGTCACTAGGCCTAATTCCTGAAACCCATATTCATGGCACTGTGCATATATCTACAACAGGCAAGCTATAGTGACTCCAGAAGGTGACTCACCGTTAAATTCGAAAGGGCAATTGAGGAGAAGCAGAACTTCTGGCCTTGGCGGAGATGCTCACATCCCATGAGTGAATAAATGGATGTTTTTTTTTAAATTACACATTAAAACACAGAAACTCTTGAAAGGCCATTGAGAGAGTTGCAGATTCATGATGCTTCAAGTGAGAAGCACGCAACCTAAGGTGTAGGTTAATGTTTTGTGAATCCACCTGTCAGTTTTGCACAAGATAAATCGGAGACTATGCTCTCCTTTTTAACTTGTTTCTCTTTCCCTTGGTAAATTCCCTCTTCAACTCGTGTTTCCCCTACTGCTTATGCCTTTTTATTTGACTCAAGTGGGAAGTTGAAGTTGTTTTGATGCTGCAGTAGGGCTGCAGACTGCATTTTAGTTTGGGATTGGAAATTGTGAGAAATTTTGTCTCTCAATTCTCGATCAGCTGTTAACCAGCTTCTACCCCCTCCACATTATGTACGCATCACCTTTCCAATGTCCCATCCCCATTGAATGACTCAGACATTCGTTGTATGTTCTCCTCCCAGCACTTCCTTCTCACTCTCCTCCTCTTTGATCTGCTATTCACTTTGCCAATCCCATTCACTCTGTCTGAGGCAGGTGGTAAAAAATTCTGTCTTCAAACTATTTCTTTTTTTGCAGTATTTCCTTCTGAGGTGTTGTCTACTTTCATAATTGAATTAAAATCAAACTAGGTTGAAAGCTGACACAGTCCATCTTTCTCTGTCTTTTGGTGTACCCCTTTTCTACATCTCAGAAATATAAGCAATGAGCATTCACTTTTACCAACTGTGAACTAATTATAGTTGCCCCAACTATAATTACTCTGAGCCGACACGGTGGCTCAGTGGTTAGCACTGCTGCCTCACAGCGCCTCGGACGACTGTCTGTGTGGAGTTTGCACATTCTCCCCATGTCTCCCCGAGTTTCCTCCCACAGTCCAAAGATGTGCAGGCTAGGTGGATTGGCCATTCTAAATTACACAGTGTTCAGGGCTGTGTAAATTAGGTGGATTAGACATGAGAAATGCAGGGTTACAGGGAAAGGGTAGTGGGATGGTGTTGGGTCTGGGTGGGTGCTCTTCAGAGGGGCGGTGTGGACTTGTTGGGCCGAATGGCCTGTTTCCACACTAGGGATTCTATGATAAAATCCATTATACCTCTGAAGCTACAGTGTTAGCACAAAGAAAGGAAAGCGCTCACACATTTTCAAAAGGTTTATTGTCACAACAAAATCTGCAACAAGTGAGTAATCAGTGGTGATTTTTCTCACTCATATGTTTTATTTTTAAAAAAGTACCATGTTACTTGAATACAGACCTTGACAAATGTTGCAACAAATTTTAAATAATTTTGAAAATAATGAACTAGAAATTGTAGGTGGGGATTCTTTCATTGATATGCTCAATGAATATATCTCAATTAGTTTGGGTTCACACGCCCAGATGATATATTCAAGATTTGGCATAGAGATGAATACAGACAGAAAAAAAAAAACTGTAAATACTTCGCATGTTCAAAACAATCTGTGGAGAGACAAACAAGAATTGTAAGTTGAGAGTCAACCGTCATCATCATCTGGCTGAGATTTTTACTCACTCAGAATCACAGATGTGTTATGGCACAAAAGAAGACTATTTGGCCCATTGTGGTTACATCAGCTCCTCAAATGGGTTCCTATTTTCTGCTTTTTCTCCTTGCACTTGAACATTATTTTTATCTAAATTTTTTTTATTTCAAATATATACTTTATTCATAAAAGTATTTAGTCGCTAAAGTAGTTTGGTTCTATACGTTAGTATATGAAGAAACAAACATTGGAGTTTGGCTCAATCCAGCAAATAAACCAAAGGCATTTTTCACTTGTACGAGATTATATTTACATATATTTGATTCACCTGGAGGGTCCAATAACTGAACAGAGGCCCATTTAACTTCGGTAGAAAGACCTTAGATGGAGGTCTTTTCCTACCGCACCTTGGCGGCAGCTGTCCCAAGCTTCAGTGCGTCCCTCAGCACTTGGAATGTACCAGTCTGCAACACTCAGTTGATGTCAACTCCTTGTTCTGGAAGACCACCATGTTTTGGGCAGACCAAAGAGCATTTATCATCAAGTTGATGGTCCTCCAAGCACTTTAAGATCTAGTTTTTTAATACAAATCAGGCAAAGGTCCCAATATTGAAGTCTGGGAGCTTCCTTACAAACCTTCCTCCAGCCTGAAAAATACCCATTGAATGTTATCCTCAGAATTTCTTCTCACTCAGCCAATTTCGTATCCACATTGCTACTGAATCTTTCACACTGTGACCTATCGTTTTCTTCACAAGTCTGTTGTGTGGCACTGTAGTATTTTTCATTTCCTACTTCTCAGCAATGTCCTGAACTCCTGGCCTCAGTGGAGACCAACATGGCAATATCTCGGCCCAGCGTACTGGTCTCTGGGCAGCCCAGCATAGCCGCACAGTATGGACTTCCAGCCTCAAGGTGATTCCAGTGTGGTCTCCTGGCCTCGAACGTTTAAGGTGGGTCCCAGCACGGTCTGGAGACAAGGCTTGGCGCAGATGAGAGGCAAGCTGCTGGTGTGAACTGGTTTGGAAGGAATGTTATTCTGAACTTCTTATTTCTTTTTTTCTAATTTTTCCTACAATCTGTAATGCAGACATTTTATTCCTTTATTTTTTCTAATTTTTTTCCCTAAGAATTTGTACTTAAGAATCTGTACTTAGGTACCTTTGTACCTAAGATGGTGCTGTAAGTGGCAACTTGTAACGTTTTCATTGTACTCACGTGAGTACATGTGACAATAAAGCTAATTCTAATTCTGAAGTCTTTCTGTTACTTCATCAAAAAACTGCACCAAGTTAATTAAATGTGAGTTTTCCTTTAGATATCCATGTTGACTCTTCCCAATCAACCCACCTTTTCCCATGTAACTACTAATTCTATCCCAAATAATAGTTTCAAGAAGCTTCCCCACCACCAAAGTTAAACTGACTCATCCATCTGTAATTGCTGGGCTTATCGTCACAAACTCTCTTGAGCTAGGCCATAATGTTTGCAATTCTCCAGTCTTTGGCACCTTTCCCCTTGTCTAGGGAAGACTGAAAGATTGTGGCTAGCGCCTGTGCAATTCCCAATCTCACTTCCTTCAAAATCCTCAGATGCATCTTCTCCGGTACCAGTACCTTTTCAGCTTTAAATACCAACAGTCTATCCAACACTTCTGCCTTATCCATTTTGAATCCTTCTAGTGACGAAGTTCCCTCTTCTGTCACCATGGCCTGGGCAGCATCTCTCTCTCTTTGGAAAAGGCAGATGCAAAGTATTCATATAACATCTCAGCCATGACCATCCCTCCAGCTGTAAATCCAATTAGGTCCCTAATTGGCCCCACTCTTCTTTTTATCACGTATATGGCTGCAGAACACTTGGGGACATCTATTTATGTTGATTGCCAGCCTTTTTTTCGTAATTCCTCTTTTCTTATTTGTGTTCTCACCTCTCTTTGATATTCCTCTTTATTCAAAATTTTATTTTCTACTCTTTATTCAAAATTTTATTTTCTACCTGCCACCTGTCATTAACACACTTTTTCTTATTTATCTCAACTTTCTATCTCCTTTGTCATCCAGGGAGTTCTGGATTTGTTTGTTCTACCATTCCTATTTGTGGCAACATACTTTGACTGTACCTGAACCAGCTCCTCTTTGAATGTAGCCCAATGAAACCCCATTCACCTGCATATGAGTTCAAACTGAACCTGTTTCCCTCTCTATAGATGCTGTCTGACCTCCAGAACTTTCAGCTTTATGTCAGATTTCTAATATCAGCATAGGTTATTTAATCTCATAACCAAATCTAAGCCCACATTCTTGAGGGAGTAATTTTCAGTGCAGGTGGTTATAATAACTCACATCTTTCCATTGAACACAACTCTCATCCTCATCTCCTCCACATTCATGCTACAAAGCGAATACAAGAGACTTATAGGGAATTAGGATGCCAGAGAGGCATAACAATATGAGAAATGAAGCAAGAGTAGCTCATATGACTTCTCAAGTCTGTTCCACCATTCAATCAGAGCATGACTGGTCTGATTGTAGCCTGACCCGCACTTTCCTACCTAAACCCCCTTCCCATAATATTGTTGATCAAAAATCTGTCTAACCTAGCTTTGAATATATTCAATGACTCTTTGGGTAAAAGATTTCCAAAAACTAATGACTCTAAGATTCTTCCTCCTCATCTCTGTCTTAAATGAGACACCCTTACTTGAAACCGTGCCCCTTAGTTCTAAGCACTTTAAGATCTAGGTTCCCCAACAAGCTTTTACTTTGTTAAGCCCCCTAAGAATTTTGTGTGTTGTTTACATTATCTCTCATTCCTCGAAGCTGCTTTGATATAGGTCTAACCTGCTTAACCTTTTCTCAAAAGATTCCTGATCCCGGGAATTAGTCCATTCAACCTTCTCTGGACTGCTTCCAAAGCAAATATATCCCTACGTAACAACATCAAAACAGTCCACAGCACTCCAGGTGTAGTCTCATCAATGCCTTGCCCAGTTGTTGCAAAACTTCCACACTTTACAATAAAGACCAACATTCTATTTGTCTTCCTAATTACAGGTTGTACCTCCTTAATCTGGCACCTTCTGGTTCAGGAGCCTCTGTAGCCTGGCATATTTTGCCAACACAAACTCTGCAGTACTTCTGGTTTTCTGAAGGACCTGCTGAACTTCTGTTTTTTTTAATGCTTGAAGGAGTGGTGGATGTGGGTACAGTTACAACATTTAAAAGACATTTGGATAGGTAAATGAATAGGAAAAGTTTAAAAGGATATGGGCCAAATGTAGAAGAATGGGACTAGTTTAGTTTGGGAAACTTGGTCAGCATGGATGAGTTGGACCGAAGGGTCTGTTTCTGCGTTGTATGAATCTATGACTTTATGAGATAAAAAGGTTATCTATATTCACTAAAATTACTACTGTTCATCTCATCTTATGTGACACAACACTTTTAAACATGTTTAAAAACTCCTGTGCTGACTCTGATAAGTGACCATTCATGGTCCAGCAATGATCTACTCCCAAGGCTGCTGGATTATACAGACTCTATATGGTAACATTTCATGATTCATATACAATGACTTGCAAATCTCTCTGTACTCCATTTAAACAATGTACTGATTTTACATTCTTCCTTCTGAAGCTGATAAGTTAACACATTCCCAAATGATACTCCATTTTGTTAAAGTTTTGTCTACTCCCCTAATCTACCTATATTAGTTTGCAGACTCAATTTACCCTCGTCCCAATTTACTTTCCTATCTGTCTTTGTATCATCAGCATATTTGGCTCTCATACAATTAATCCCCCTTAGATTGTAATTGTTGAGGCCTGAAATAACTGCACAGAGGCCAATATTCCATCACCAAGTCACCCTTTATTTACACGTGCACAGTATACTGGCTGTGATCAGCCAGCTCAGAGTCAGTCCCTGAAATAAGGAGATTCTGAATCCCCTGTTTATATCTGTCAGCCAGGGCTCCCTGATTGGCTGAGGTTAACAATCCCAATCAGGGATCTCATAGTCAATAAGATTCACCTGGTTCCAGTCACTACATGTCCCTAGTATTGATCCCTGTGGCACTCTACTTGTTACAGTATGCAATTCCGAAAATGAACAGTTTACCCCAACTCTGTTTCCTGTTGGTTTGCCATTCCTCTATCCATGCTAATGTATAACTGCAACATCATGAACTCTCTTTATGTGGTGTAACCTATAGTGTAGCACCTTATTGAATGCAAATTCAAAATCCAAATGTACCACTGGTTCCTATTTTTCCAATCTGTTTGTTAGATCCCCAAAGAAGTCCAATAAATTTGTCGAGCAGATTTTTCCTTTCACGAAACTACGTTGGTGCTGATGATTGTGCTACAATATTCTAAGGCTTCCATGACATCATCCATAATAATAGATTATAGCATTTTCCCAATGGCAGATGTTAGACTCATTGCATTTTGGTTTCCTGCTTTATGTCTCCCTACTTTCTTGACTAAAAGTGTTACATTTGCAGTTTTCCAATCTGCTGGGAGCTTTCCAGAATCTAGGTCAAATTAGAAGATTATAACCAATGCATCCATATACTCTGCCTGTTGTCAAAAGTATAAAAACCACCAATTTCCAGCAGCTTTCAGGTCTGAAGAAGAATCACATCGGACTCAAAATGTTAACTTAGTTTCTTTCTGCACAGATGCTGCCAGACTTGCTGAGTCTCTCCAGCGTTTCATGTATTATTGATTACTGCACCAGTTTTAGAAACACCGAACTATGAGAAGCCTTTTAAACTGGCTTTTGATAACAGTTACATCAGTGTGGGTGCCATTTTATGAGAAGATGGGATGCCAGTCAGTTAGTTCGAGTCATAGAGATGCACAGTATGGAAATAGACCCTTCACTACAACTCATCCACACTGACCAGATATCCTAAATTAATCTAGTCCCATTTGCCAGCATTTGGCTCATATCCCTCTAAACCCTTCCTATTCATGTACCCATCCAGATGGCTTTTAAATGTTGTAATTGTACCAGCTTATACCACTTCCTCTGGTAGCTCATTCCATATTTAATTAAATATGTAACAACAGGAATACTCAAGAACAGAGAAAGAGACATGAAACCTTGTTTTGGCTTTAATTTTTATTTTCGAAATCTATATATCCAACAATTTTGCAGTGACCAATAGTTTTACAGATCATAACCCCTTGCATTTTTGGAGAGCTTCCATGATAGTAATTTTAGAGTCTTTCTTTGGAATTTAATGCTGCTACCACACAATCTAAAAAAAAAAAATTGTTACAGGAGAAGACAATATTATAGTGGGCTCTTTGGCAAGAGCAAATTTGAAAGAAAATGAATACCATGATCAAAATGGATTTGTTTAGAATACGGTTGTCATGAAAATCATTGTGTGTTTGTTTCTTGACTTGCTTGCCGAGCTGGTAAGTTTGTTTGCAAACATTTCGGCACCATATTAGGTGACATCATCAGTGTGCCTCCGGTGAAGCATTGGTGTTCTGTCCCGCTTGCTATTTATGTGTCTTGATTTGCTGGGGTGTGTGGCATCACTTCTGGGTTTGTTTCTTAGTGGCTGGTATATGGGGTCCAGCTCTACATGTTTGTTAATGGAGTTCCCGTTTGAGTGCCAGGCCTCCAGGAATTTTCATGTGTGCCTTTGCTTGGTTTGTCCTAGGATGGCTACATTGTCCCAGTCAAATTGGTGTTCCTGTTTGTCCATGTGTATTGAAATGAGGGACAGTTGGTCATGTCTCTCGGTAGCTAGTTGGTGTTCATGAATCCTGATGGCTAGTTTCCTTCTGGTTTGCCCTATGTAGTGTTTTTGGTAGTCTGTGCATGGTATCTTGTAAATAACGTTGGTTCTGTTAGTTGTGGTTGTTGGATCATTTACTCTCGTCTGTAGCTGTCATAGTGTAGCTGTTGGTTTGTGGGCTACTGTGATTCGTAGGGGCAGACTAATATGATGGTCATTTCAGATATGTCTTTAATGTATGGAAGGGTGACGAGTGTCTCTGGACGTGTGAGTCTTCCTGTTGTGGTCTGTTATGGAGGTATCAATGGACTACACTTTTTGGATAACCGTTATTTCCAAAGATGCTGTATAGGTGTTCTTCCTCAGCTTTGTGCAGCTTTGGGGTGCTGCAGTGTGTTGTGGCTCGCTTGGACAGTGTTTTGATGCAGGTCTGTTTGTGGGAATTGGGACGATTGCTGTTGTAGTTGAGTACCTGATCCGTGTGGGTGGCCTTCCAGTGTAAGCTGGTCTGGAGCTCACCGTTGGCCATATGTTCAACCATTATGTCCAGGAAGGGAAGTCTATTGTTGTTCTCCTCTTCCCTCGTGAATTTTATGCTGGTGAGGGTGTTGTTTATGTGTCGATATGTTTCCTCCAGTTTAGTGTATTTGATAATCACAAAGGCGACATCCATATAGCAGATCCATACTTTTGGTTGGATGGTGAGAAGGGCTGTCTGTTCCAGTCTTTGCATTACGGCTTCCACTAATAATATCGGTGATCCCATGGGTGTTCTGTTGATTTGTCTGCATACCTTGCCGTTGAAGATGATGTAGGTTGTGAGGCACAGATCCAGTAATTTAAGGGTGCTGTCTTTGCTGATGGTGTTGGTGTTGTCGGTTGTCTGTAATCCTGGTCTGTCTAGTAGCGAGGCTAGTGTTTCCTTAACGAGGGGGATGTTTATGGAGGTAAATAATGCAGTCATGCCGAAGGAGACCATGATCTCATCCTCATCTATCCTGGTGTTCTTGATGATGTTGACGAATTCTTGGGCGGAGTGGATGAAGTGGTTTGAACCATCATTATGTTTATTATGAATACATTATCACAGAGATAACAGCGATTATTCATTGGGATTGAATGTCTATGAAAGATATTGTTTGGGAAAGGGTTGAATCTTTTTCTGTGCTGATTATGTTAAGATAATTCTAAATTGGCCTTTGTCACAACAGGATTTGAGTACAGGAGTCAAGATGCTTTACTTCTATTGTGTACAACCTTGGTTAGTCCGTACATGGAATACTGTGTAAAGTTTTGGTCCCCTTACCTAAGTGAGGGTATACATGCCATAAGAAGCGGAATTTCTACTAATTCCTGGGATGGTGTACCTGTTTTATGAGGCAAGATTGACAAGACTTGACCTGTTCTCTTTGGAGTTTAAAATGAAATGCTCTGAAGATTAGTGGAAGACAAGAAGACTAGGAAAATTTTAGAAACCAGCAAAGAATGACAAAGAAAGCCTGAGAAATTAAGAGAATGAAAACACACTAAAAAGAAATATAAAAACAGAGGAAAAGATATGACTAGTGGATAAAAAGAGATTAGCTGAGATCATGGAGACAGTAAGAACTGCAGATCCTGGAAGTAGAGTCAACAGAGCTGGAAAAGCACAGCTGGTCAGACAGCATCCAAGGAGCAGGAAAGTCAACGTTTCGGGCCGAAACCCTTTGTCAGGTGAGATCATTGTTGGTCACTTAGAGGATGAGACTGGGCAATTAATAATATGAAGCAAGGTAATGGGGGAGGCTTTGAAGAAGTATTTTGCATCTCTTCTGGGAACACTGGCGCAGGAGTAGACTGTTGATTAAAGGAAGTGGGTGCGCTTCAGGCAGGTTCCTCTGGCAGCAAGTCTACATGCCACTGAACCAGTGGGAGTCCAGAACATTTCTCTCAGTAGATCACAGTGGAGGACACAGCAATGCAGGCCTGCTGACACTCATGCATTAACCGGAGGTCAACAGGATCAATGACCATGAGGAGCATGATATCAGTGTAAGTGCCAAGTGCCACAGAATCAGTCCCGTTCAGCTCCTCCACAACAGGTTCAGAAAAGCTGGTGGCAAATGAATGGCAGTTTATGGGCATTCCTGATGCAGTCCTCTCCAGAGGAGAAGGGAGCTGTCTATGGTGACAAAATACACACCGAACCGGAAAAGCCTGAATAAGTGTTGGTCATCTCTCAGCCTTCACCTGATCCAGGGAAAGGGGACCTCTGCACCTGCGCAGTGGGACTGGCAGGCGTGCACGAACACGTTGGGGACGTCGGGGCCGCGCGCGTCGCTATGGGTGGAGGAGAGGGGGCGGGGCCTCGCACGGCTGACGTTGGCGGGGCCGCGCACGCCGCCAGTTGGCCGGGAGGGAGAGCCGCGGGGCCGCGCTCCCCGCAGCGCGCTGGCGTCAGTTCCGGCGCAGCAAGGCAGGCAGGCAGGGTTGAGGGGGGGGAGGGGAGCTGTGGAAGATGGCGGTAGTGAGGGTAGCTGCGGCCTGACCGCATCGGGAGCGCACCATTGACGCGGCACCGGCGCGGGATCAGACCGAGCCAGGCCGCCCGCGGTAAGTGTGGGAGCCCCCAGCTCGCAGCGCCCAGACTCGCTCACCACAGCGGCTCACAACCTCCGCACGGAGCGGAGCGCCCAGACCGAGCGACCGCCATTTTGCGCACGGAGCCGGGCAAAAAGGCCCCGGCGGGGGAGATAGGGAGCGGGGAGAGGGCCCCGGGGAGACGGAGGGAGCGGGGAGGAGGGGCCCCGGGGAGACGGAGGGAGCGGGGAGGAGGGGCCCCGGGGAGACGGAGGGAGCGGGGAGGAGGG
>NC_063344.1:67257180-67260496 GCF_021869965.1 Rhincodon typus | reverse complement strand
GGGCCCCGGGGTGGAGGAGGGAGGGAGCGGGGAAGAGGGCCCCGGGGTGGAGGAGGGAGGGAGCGGGGAAGAGGGCCCCGGGGAGACGGAGTGAGCGGGGAAGAGGGCCCCGGGGGTGGAGGAGGGAGGGAGTGGGCCCCTGGGATAGTTGAGGGAGCGGGGCATAGTGCCGGGGAGGGAGAGAGAGAGAGAGCGGGCCCAGGGGTGTTAGGAGTGGGGGGATGAAGAGAGGGAGCGGGGATAGGGAAGGAGGGAGGAAAGGCCGCTGGTGTGGGAGCTGGCTCCTGACGACGCTGACAGAGGTGGTGAATGTTGAAAGCTTTGGCCGAGTGTGCAGGGAGTGAGAGTTTTTGCAGTTTCAGAACGGGCCTAGTATTTGAGAAGGCGGGGGTGGGGAAGAGAAGAGGGTAATACACGTAGGTCAGTCACATTTCATCACATCTTTAATCTGCTCTATATACATTGATTCGTTTGGATATGGCGCATGAATCAGTCCTGATTCATGTGAAATTAGCAGCTAGGGAGGTTTATCCAGTTATATCTTAGGCTGAAGTTGGGAATTAACATTAATTATAAATTTTGGCAGATTAAAAAGGAATGATCACGCAGTTGCAGTGGGATGGCATATCTTTAGACATCACTCAGTTTTCATTGACATATAACTCCTTCGTGCCATCAATATGCAAAATGCTAGATTCCATTTTTATTTCCCTATTGCTGGATGGTCATGCTGCTTCTGTAGTCTCCTATATTGATGAGCAGAAATTTTGGTGGTTGGATAGAATTATTTTAAAAATTGAAAGTTGTAAAAGAAAAATGTTTAGTGACCAAAATTATAATAGCATGGATTTCTACAGGGAGATTCATACTTTAGCCTTCCTATTGTGAATTTTGCACGGGGAATTTCATGGGTGTGTTATGTGCAAAAGGTTAAATAGTGCTGCAACAACTTACATAGAAACTTGAATATCCCAAGGTGTTTTGCAGAGCATTATAAAACAGCATAGGACACCAAGCCATATTAGAATGTATGAGGTCAGCTGTGCAAAAATCTTCGATCAAAGAGGTTGATTTTGAGGACAGTTTAAATGGGCACAGAAAGATGGACAGATGAAGGAAATTATTTTAAGTAAAAAGTTAGAGGCTTACATTAAGATGACAGCAAGGTTGCAAACAAAGTTAAGTTTAGTCTGTTACCAGGGAGGAAACAGCAGACTTGTGGATTCCATTGTGGTAACAATGGATACCAGTTTTAAAAGTCATGCCTCCTGTTTTGTAAATTTTAGTTCACTTTTCTGTTGACGGTTCCCATTCATTTCAGCTGCCACAATATAATTGTAACCACCAAGTGACTTTGTGTCAGAAGTCTTTGGATAGTAGGAACAGGAATCGGCCATTTAACCAATTGAGTCTGCTTTGCCGTCTATTACTGATGGCTGATCAAACTCTTCAGTATCTTCTACCCATACCGTCCCCATAACCCATTGATAATCGGATATTTCCGAACTACTGCTTTAAACACTCAAACACTGCGCTTCCACTGCTGTCTAGGATAGAGAATTCCGAAGATTCACCATCCTCTGTGGAAACTAATTTCTTCTGATCTCGGTCCCGAATGACATCCACTTTAATTTTAGATTGTGACCTTGGTTCCAGACCTGTTAACCAGGGGAAACACCTTACGTGTGTCTACACTCTGTATTGCTTTAAATATTTTGTACATTTCAATGAGGTCACCTGTCTTTCTTCAAAATTCTAGCCTCTCCCTAGTTGGCACTTTTTTGGATGTGAAAATTTCAATTTATTAATTGACCATGGACAAATTTGAGCATTTATTATTTTCTTTATTCATTCACGGGATGACGGCGTTGCTGCTAAGCAGCATTTATTGCCCATCCCTAATTGCCCAGTGGGCAGTTAAGTGTCAACCACATTGCTGTGGGTCTGGAGTAACATGTAGACCAGACCAGGTAAGGATGGCAGATTTCCTTCCCTGAAGGACATTTGTGAACCAGGTGGGTTTTTCCGACAATCGACAATGGATTCGTGGTCATCATTAGATTCTTAATTCCAGATGTTTGTTGAATTCAAATTCCGCCATGACAATAGATTCATGGTCTTCATTAGATTCTTAATTCCAGATATTTATTGAATTGAAATTCCACCATCTGTCTTGGCGGACAAACCTGGGTATAATGAATATTGAAACTAATTTGAGGGAAATGGTTATAACGTCCTGGTGGTGTACGTATCTTTTGACAGAGAAGTGAAAGTTTTGGATGTTCCTAGTGAAATAGAATTGCTGTGGATAACAGGTTTGGTGTATTTAAATTCAGGGTGATGTACAGAGGTTTATAGAAACATGAGGGGCATGGATATGGTGAAGAGCCAAGCTCTCTTTCCTAGGGTGGGGACACCCAAAACTAGAGGGCATAGGTTTAAAGTGGGGTGGGGGGGGGGGGGGGTCAGATTTAGAAAAGATCTGAGGGACAACTTTTTCTACATAGCGGGTCATGCATATATGGAACGAGCTTCCAGAGGAGGTGATGGAGGCAGGTGCAATAAAAACATTTAAAAGGCATCTGGACTGGTTTATGAATAGGAAGGGTTTAGGGGCATATGGGCCAAATGTTGGCAAATGGGACTAGGTCAGATTAGGATGTCTGGTCAGCATGGACAGTTTAGACTGAAAGGCCTGTTTCCGTGCTATAAAACTCTGACTCGATGATAGAAAGCTGGTTCAAAATGGAAAGCAGAGCACAGGTTGGTGGTGATTTTTATGAATAGTTAAAGTTGGGAATTAGTGTTTAACAAAGATTATTTCTGGAGCCACTCTTCACTATTTATGTAAAATTCTAGGTGTATGGAATTAAAGCTAAATTTTAAAATTTGTAGACCTCAAATTGTCAGGAAATCTGCACCAAATAACACAACAATAATACAGTTTTGGAACGGGTGTGTTGATGCTTAGATGCTTTGGAAAATTAGCATCTCAATGGGATAGAATGCAACTGAATTCAGCAGTAACCTAATAGAGGTTTTCACAATTGAGGATGTGAAAGATGCACCTGAGATGCTTCTACACGTGGGAGTACAAAACTAGGAGATGTAAAACTAATTGTCATAATAAATCCGTTAAATGATTATAGTGGAACTTGCTACCACACAGAGCACTATGACATTCGAATAGATGGAAATTTATTGTCACTTGTATTTGTGAGAATACAATAAAATATATATGTTGCCACAAAAACAGCACCATTTAATTGCATAAATTATATTTTAAAAAGAGATTTAGGTGCTGAAACGCTCAAAT
>NC_063344.1:67252290-67256680 GCF_021869965.1 Rhincodon typus | reverse complement strand
CATTACAAGAAACAATATAAACAAATAACTAAAATAATCATTGGGCCTTGTTGCATCTACAGGGAAAAAGTCTTTGGAATTTAAAGGAAGGTGGGAATATCATGGATTTTGTGCTGTTGGAAAGGGGAGTGGGAGGGAAGGAACAAAAAGGGGATTCTGCGATTGGTTACAGGGCAGGAGAGATTAAATGACTTGGAATAAAAAGCAAAGATAATGGCCTGTTGTAAAAAAACAGTGCATTTATGACAATAATGAACAACTCTATCTGCGTACAAAAACATGAGAAATGATACTGACTGGCATTTGGCTAAATAAATGGAGGACAGAGTTAGTGGTATGAAATCGTTTAACTCAGTGTTAAGTTTGGAAGGCTGTAAATACAGTCATAGAATTTTACAGTACAGAAGGAGGCCATTCGACCTGTTGTCTGTTCCGGCTCCCAAGAAAGCTACCCAGCTCATCCCATTCTCCAGCCCTATCTGTGGCCTTCTAAGTTAATCACTTTCATATATATCCAGCTCTGTTTTGAAACCTCATATGGAATCCGCCTCCATCAAACTCCCAGGTAGTGCATTCCAAATCCTAACCACTCTGAGTAAAGAAGCTTCTCCTCATCTCACTCTTACCTTTGTTGCTGACAATCTTGAAATTGTGACCCCAAGTTATTGACGTTCCGAAGAGTGGAAACACAATATCCTTCTTTACCCTGTCAAATTTGTTCATAATTTTTGAGCACCTCAGTAAGATCACCTCTTAATCTTCTCTGTTCCAAGGTCGATAAGTCCAATTTCTCCAACCTTTCCTTGTATCTAAAATCCCTCATTCCTTATAACGTTTTGGAAAGTGCCTAATCAGAAGATGAAGTGCTATTCCCACAGCCTACATTAAGCTTTACTGGTCCAGTGATTAGAAATGTGTGGGAGAGAGCAAGGTGGTGAATTAAAATGTCCCTGTGCAGTGGGTGGAAGTGTTCTGCAAAGCAGTCACTTGGTCTGCATTTAGTCTATCCAACATAGAGGAGACTACATTCACAGCTGTGAATATGGTAAACTGAACTAAGATCTTGAGTAAAGCACTGTTTCACCTGGAAGAGGGCTTCGGACCTTGGAAGGACGCAGAGAAGCAAGATATGGCAGATGCTAGAAATCTGAAATAAAAACAATGTACTGGAGAAACTTAGCAGGAGTGGCAGTGTCTGTGGACAGGGCAACCATTAATATATCGGAATTGAAGTGATTTTTCAGAACGGAATTCTGTTTTCGTTAAAGCCTGTGACTGTGAGAAGATACTGGAAAGAAGGTGAGTAGTTGGGAGTGATGGATGAGGGGCCAAGATGTCACAGATGGAATAGTCCCTTCGAAATGCTGAATGAAGGAGCAACGTGTGTTTGGTGGTAACATACTTGAAGTAACAGGATGATCTCTTGAATATGAAGGCAGCCGCATTTGAAAATTATTCTTGTTTTCCGAACCACCACATTTTCAGATTTCCAGCATTTGTACTATTTTGCTTCTATTAAAAAAACACGTATCACCAAAGGCATGAAAAGGTAAACGCAAATGTTGGTGTTTATTACTGTGTTAGAATAGAATTGCTGAACAGGCTAGGTTAAGCTTGTATAGGACTTGTATCTAATAAAGTACCTTTTACCATAAAAAAACTAAGTACTTGTATAGGAATGTTATCAAACAAAACCTAGGACTGATCCGCATAAGGAAATATTACAACAAATGGTAACTAGCTTGGTCAAAGATCTAGGTTTTATGGAGCATTCTTAAAGGAGAGCTTTCTGAAGAGAATGTTAGAGCTTATGGTCTAGATCCTGTCACCAGTGGTAATGCTTAAAACTAGATTTGGAGGATTGTAGAGATCTCAAGGTTATCAACCTGTTGGGGGGTCACGAGTGGACTACACATACGGAATGTGGTTGTGTGGAATGAACTGCCAGAGGAAGTGCTGGATGCAGGTACAGTTAGAACATTTAAAAGACATTTGGATAAGTACATGAATGGGAAAGCTTTGGAGGGGTATGAGCCAAATGCAGGCCATTGGTGCTAGTTTAGTTTGGGAACATGGTTGGCATGAACTAGTTGGACCGAAGGGGCTGTTTCCATGCTGTATGACTTTAAGCCCCATGGGCTAGTGGGTGAATGGCACTTGGTGTGAGTTGGGACATGGGCAGAAGAATTTGGGTTCACTCTTTCGTGGAGAGTTGTAGATGAGTGTCTGGTCAGGACTGTGGTTTTTGTATTTTCTAATCAACCTATTCAGAAACATCACTACACGCATCAGGAGCAGTTGGGTTCTGAATCTGGGTCTCCTGATTCGGAGATAGGACACTATTACTGCATCACAGAAGGACTCCTTTTTTAAGCTGAGGGGATATGGAATCAGGTGATGTTACAAAGGTGCAATTGGACAGTCGTCAGTGCTGGAGTAGATATGTAGTCAGAAGCTAATCTTTGGATCAGCTATGATCCAGTTTGTGACTGGCCTGATTTAAGCTTAGACTATTGCCAAAGAGAAGGATATCAGCGATAGTTAGAAAATTATGTTCCTGGTCGTAGACAAAGAAAAGCTTCTAGAGATGAGGAATTTGCGTTATGAAGATAGGTTGGAGAAGCTGGGAGTGTTTTCCTTGGAGATGAGCAAACCGAAAGGATATCCAACATGTTCAAAATCGTGAAGGGTCTGGGTGGAGCAAATGAGAAACTTTCTTTTTGTGAAATGATAGCGAACAGAGGACAACAGATTTAATGTAATTGACAGCAGAAAAAAGAGCTTCCTTGCATTGAATGTTTAGTAACTGTTTTATTTAAAATTCATTTTGTGGGATATGGGCGTCGCTGGCTGGCCAGCATTTCTTGCCCATTCCTAGTTGCCCTTGAGAAGGTGGTGGTGAGCTGCCTTCTTGAACCGCTGCATTCCTCCTGCTGTGGGTTGACCACAATGCTATTAGGAAGGGAATTCCAGGATTTTGACCCAGCGACAGTGAAGGAACGGCGATATATTTCCAAGTCAGGATGGTGAGTGACTTGGAGGTGAAGTTGGAGGTGGTGATGTTCCCATATATCTGCTGCTCTTGTCCTTCTAGATGGAAGTGATCGTGGATTTGGAAGGTGTTGTCTGAGGATCTTTGGTGAATTTCTGCAATGCATCTTATAGGTAGTACACACTGCTGTGACTGAGCGTCGGTGGTGGAGGGAGTGAATGCTTGTGGATGTTGTGCCAATCAAGCGGCTGCTTTGTCCTGGATGGTGTCAAGCTTCTTGTGTGTTGTTGGGACTGCACTCATCCAGGCGAATGGGGAGTATTCCATCTCACTCCTGACTTATGCCTTGTAGATGCTGGACAGGCTTTGAGGAGTCAGGAGATGAGTTACTTGCCGCAGTATTCCCAGCTTCTGGTCTGCTCTTGTAGCCACTCTGTTAATGTGGTGGTCCAGTTGAGTCCCTGGTCAATGGTAACCCCCAGGATGTTGATGGTGGGGGATACAATGATGGCATTGCCTGAGATTGTGGCAGGTTCAGTTGAGGCATTTGAAAAGGAATCGGACTGCTATTTGAAAAGGAAAAATATACAGGGTTACAGGGAGAGGGCAGAGAGTGACATTAAGTGAATGCTCAATTGTAGACCCCATGAAGAAATGTTGCGCCAAGTGGTGTCTTTCTGTGCTGCAACAGTTCTGAGATTCTGAATTTCTGCTCAACCAGTACTGGATGTTTGGCAAATGGTGTGACATTCGAAGCAGCGGAAGAGTTTTGAGAAGTGATGGTGAGAGAGAACTGGGTGTTAGCACTGTACGTGTGAAATTTGGCAGTCTGTTGAATGATTGGAAGGCAATGTAGAGTAGGTGGGCAAAGATGAAAACAATGCAGTTGTGGATAACTTGAAGTTGTTGGAGAACTAATGCTGGGAAGAATGGCGCTTGATGGATTAAGTCTAGTGCTGATGAGAACGCACATACACATTTCAGTAACAGCAGACTTGAAGGTACAAAGAGATTGTGTTGCTTTAGAGGTGGAAGGTTGTGTGTGGCATTTGAAGCTCTGCTGTGGGGTTGGACAGAATACTGATTCTACACGCTGACTCAGGCTAGAGTCAGTAGCCAGGAAAGGAGATGGAGTTGATGGCAAAGTCAAGTTCTTTTTCCCTTGGGAAAAATCTTATGTTCTGTATTTCTGATCTCTCATCATAAATATTGAGCTGAGCTCATCTTTTCCAGAGTGATAGCATAGAATTGTTTGTGTGTAAAAGCAAAGCTGGGTGTTAAACATAAGGGCTAACAAGGTGTAGAGCTGGATGAACACAGCAGGCCAAGCAGCATCAGAGGAGCAGGAAGGCAGATTTTCTGAAGAAGGGTCTAGGCCCGAAACGTCAGCCTTCCTGC
>NC_063344.1:67151462-67251890 GCF_021869965.1 Rhincodon typus | reverse complement strand
GACCCTTCCTCAGAACTGTTCTGAGGAAGGGTCACCGGACCCGAAACGTTAACTCTGTTTTCTCCTTCGCAGATGCTGCCAGACCTGCTGAGCTTTTCCAGCAACTTTGTTTATGACCTGGTCAATATCCAGGATTGGACTGATAAGTAACAATTGAAATGCAGAGTGGTCTATCCAGTTGAACTCTCATCCCATGAATGGATTAAAAACAAATAGTCTGGTAGGCACTGTAGCTGAGGAGGCTACTACACTAAGGGGAAAAAAATGTCCACTCAATATTTGCATCTTCTGGATTATTGACAGCTCGGAATCAGGCTACAGTGTTGCGCTACTGATGTGTGCTGTACTTGAGCCTCTTTTCAGAGTACTTCATCATTCCCAAATAGCAGACAGAATATATTTCCAACCTGGTGTCACTAAAAATGGTAACTGATCATTCTGCATGTGCACATTTGCACCTATGATATTGCAGCGTTAGTGGGAAAGGAAAAAAGGTATGATGAAAATATTGGTAGTGGATAGCTAAGTATGTAGTTGCTATAACTGCAAAGTTTTGCACACTGAATGAAGGAGCTGGTTAGATAATGTTGCCATTAAGCTATGGAAATAATGAAAACATAATAAACATTTTCAGATCATCAAGTGTCACTGATTTTGTGCATGTTGTGCAGTGTTCCACCTGGTAGTGACATTGCCCACAAATTTAACAATAGCAATGTCTTTAGTCCTTACCCTCTTCCTGTTTATGCCTTAATGCATCATACTATTCAAATTAAACATTCCACATGGGAGCGTTCCATATTCTAACCCTGTCTTAATTAATTTTTATATACAAGGCCATTCTGCCTATGAATAAAATCACCATTTAGTCTTTTGCAGTGTTAACTATTCCTGTAAACTTGGAGACATCCGTAAAATTTTGACTTGCTACACCTGATTGGACTAAAAGATGAGATCAAAAGACAACAGTGACCCTGGCTCAGCTCCTTGTGAAACATCATTTCCATTCTTTCATCACTTGGATTTATTTTACTTGCTGTGCTGTTCTATTTTGTAACTGACTTGTAATCCAGTCTGTCACTTCTATCATGTGTACATCTGCTGTGACCTCAGCCATGAGTCTGCATTGCAGTAGCATTGTAAGAAGTCTTTGAAAATGTACATAAATCCACTACATTACTCTTATCTACACTCTGATTCTTCAACAAATAACAAGATTGCTCAAGTCTGACCTTTTGAAATCTGTGGCAACTATTATATTCCTACATTTTACCAAAAACGTTTTTGAGTAAAGACTTCATTAAATTTGTTACCACGGTAAGTTTCTGCTCAGGTACACTCCAGACAAGCAACATGCAAACTAGAAGCATTATTGTGAGGTAGAACTGTTCTTCAAGTGCCTCTTTCCCTCTGCCTGCTGTTCTATACATGCAATTGTCATTCTCTCATTCTCCCTGCACATGTGTCTCTTATTTTTGTATATGCCATCCTGTGCATCTTGTGGGTGTATGTCTTGTGGGTATCAAAACAAATAGAACCCTAGGATTGGAGAGTACGGAACCTATGATTTGAAATTCAGAAATATGAAGAGAGCATGAAAAATACAGTAACATTTGCCTTATCTGGTATACCTCAAATTTGGAATGCTGCATCGGCTGACACCTCGAACTCCCTGATTTCAAGCATGCTCTTCATTAACCGGAAACCACTTAATGCTAACCTGCACCCGAGTACTGGCAAACCTCATTATGAAGATATCCAGATGCAAGCAGACAAATGTGTGTTTTTAGGTAACCTTGTATATGATAATCATGGATGTGCTAGGAAAGATGTTTTAGGTGTTGATTGGCTCTCAAGGAACCTCATAGAAATCATGGCTAACCATATATGAGATATGAATGGGGGAGCTGTTTAACTGTCACACTTTTGTTATGAAAATAGTTTTCAGTCATTGTATTGAGACCCATTGTGGAAAAATTGTGTGACCACTAATTGGAAATGATCACTGCTGAAGAAAAGAGAGCATGTGTTGCACGTTTTACGATCCCATGGTGATTGGAATATATCGGGACACATGAGGCTTACCACCAAAGTGGACTACTTAGCATTTCCTCACTTAATGTTGGTGACCTCACTAGTGTTCTGTTGACTGTTAGTGCATAGGAACTGATGGGAGCCTGGTGGTGGAATTGCATATCAAGCTATATGATGCTGTCTGTCCTGGTGTTTACAGTGTGCTGAAACTTGGAGAACCCAGGTGTGGAGAACTGTTGCTTCACATTTAACAGAAAACTGTCTTGATGATGTTGTTTGTTCAACTGGAAGGATTTAGAAATTTGCAGCCTTCCTCACTCTCAGACTGAATGATGACGAGCTAATGGACTTGAAGCAGGAATGCAAGCATTGGATGATGGGGTAATGGACAGGAAGCAGGAATCCCAACATTGAATTGACAAGTGGCCGTTAGCTACACAGGATGGGGGTGACAATAATTCCACACAGGAGGGAGTTGAACTGAGACCAGAAGTCCTGTTCTTCTGTTTCAAAACATGATCATCCTTGTGTGTACCCTCTGGGCATTGGTGAAACCACATCTAGAGTACATTTTTGGTGGTCTTAGTAAAACTGGACATCATTATATTCAAAATATTCGGAGAAAGTTCTCTTAACTTATTCCTATGATGAAAGGTTGGCTTAAGAGGAAAGGCCGGAGAGATTGAGTTTGTGTTCACTGTTGTTTAGAAGAATGAGAGATGATCTTATTGAAGCATATGAGATCCTGACGGTACTTTGCATATAGATGCTGAATGCATGTTTCCCTCTAAGGATGAGAATAGAATTAGGAAACAAAGTCTATTTTTAAAAAAAAAATCCATGAAAGGAGTGAGGTGCTTTTTATTTCTTCTTGGGGTTGTCAGTCTGTGGAATTATTTTCCTCCGAAGGATTGGAGGCATAGCCATTGAATGTTTTTAAGGTAGAAATAAACAGATTCTTGTCCAGTAAAGGAGTCAAAAGATATTGGGAGTAGGCAGAAAAGTGGATTTGAGACTACAGTCAGATCAACATGACCATATTAAATGGTGGAGCAGGCTTGCTGGGTTAAATGTCAACCTTCCTGCTCCTAATTCATATGTCCATATAATTGTAGTCACAGTTGTGCTGCCTCATTACTGTACTGGTGGGAGAGCATTCAGCCACTCCACACATATACACTCATTTTCATTCTGCTTACCTTCTCAAAATACTGAAGCAGTTATACATCCTTCAGTTGGATTACAAGAAGGTGCATTGATTGTGCACCAACGATAAACAACACAAATACGCCGGCCCCTTCTGATTTATGGTGACTGCGCAAGTCAGATTTTGTTTTTATAGTTGAAATGTTTTCAGGACCTAACACTGGAATAAGCATTAATCTAAATCGTTACATATCAATTTTCACAATACTATATATCCCTAATTTTAACCACTGAGCTGCATGGGGCTATAAGTAGTAGGTGCGATGGGTTGGAACATACATTGGGTGTAAAGAGTTCATTATATCCTGTTGCTTTGAAAATTGATCTGTATTATTGCCGTTCCAGCCTTCTAAAGGGAAAGTTGTCAGGGACCAAGCTTTCTGCTGTTCGTTTTTTATGGATGGAACAAGGAACCAGACTGTTAGGTGTGTTCACCCTTCCGAGTCCCATGAGTGTGATGAGAAAGAAGAACACATGATGAGTAGTGAAGAAACATTACATAAAAAATAATGTCATTATCTGGTATATAGCACACATTTCCTATCACACTTCACTATCACTATATAAGAGAATAAAATTGTTTACTTGTCAGCTTTGGACCACTTACATTTGACTGCATATTTATTATCAAGCAATCACCTGCCTTGTGTTGTTATTGACATAACAGGACGTTGTTGGTGACGTGCACAAACAGATTGCTTATGTAAAACAACAATGCAGAAGGTAGAATATACAATAGAGAGGAAACAATGAAACCTGTGTACATAGATGATAGTGAGAGTAAATGCAAGTAGCAGCGGAAATGGAGAGAGAGTTTGCCATAGGAGGTGAGGAATTGGAGAGTAGGAGATATCAGTCAAGCCTATTTTAAAATCTTTGAGCACGAGTTACTGTAGGAGAAGAATCAATGTAAATAATAGTGACCAGGAGTCAGGTTTGATTGAGTAGTGTGAGGCAGCAAATGAGGCTTCAGGCCAGTAGATGTTTGCCATTCATGTCGTGTAGCAAGAATTCTCTTGAGTCTAGTGGATGAGAGCTCTTGCCAACTGGAGAAGAAGCAGTAAGCACTATCAATGGAGAGGCAGATGAGAAATACAAGGCAGGATTTCATCATTTTGATGAATTAAACTGGGATTCCACTATAAAACACCTAATTTCACTGAAAAATATATAAATCCCATCAATACAATTCTGTAATTTAGTAAGGTTTTCTCTATTGTTTTATAGAATGTGGGTGTTGCTGGCTACAACAGCATCTTTTGCTCATTCCTAATTGCTGTTGAGAAGGTGATGGTGAGTCACCTTGAACCATTGTAGTCCATGTGGTTTGGATACAACGACAGTGCTGTAAGGGAGGGAGTTCCAGGATTTTGACCCAGTGACAGGAAAGAAAGGCAATGTTTTTCCAATTCAGGATGGTGTGCACCTTGAAGGATTTTGTGTAGGTAATGTTCCCTCCCACCTGTTGCCCTTGTCATTCTAAGTGGTAGACATTGAATGTCTGGAAGATGCTGTTGGAGGAATATTAATTTGTTTCATTTTCAGCAATGCACCTCAAAGCTGGCGTTAGCTTTTGTTTCTTGTTTTCATTCTTTGCCTAGCTAGTGTAGTCCAATTTACCTGCCTCCACCCAAATTATGCCAGTTTCATAGGTGACTGTATTCGCTGACGTGCCTGATGCTTGACTGACCCACAAACTGTCTGTGAGATGTGTGATCATTAATTGATTTTGGTTATTTTGAGACCTGCTTTCTTGGTGCAGTCTTGAAGTAATCTTTAGTAATTTAAACTCTGCTTACGCCCTATAAAATAATTATGTATCATTGTGACCAGTAACACAGTTTAATTGCAATCATTTTGTAAAAATTTTGCCTACTAATCCATTAGACAAAGCAGAAGAGTAAATTACTTAATTTTGTATGAAGATAAATTTAAATTTCAATTAATAAAACACAAACTGTGGATGCTGTAAAGCAGGATCAAAAACAGAAGTTGCTGGAAATGCTCAGCACGTCTGGCAGCATCTGTGAAGAAAAAGCAGAGTTAACATTTTGTGTCTGGTGATCCTTCCTTAGAACTGAGCTTAAATTTCAGTTAACCTATCTGAACGTTTCAATATAGTTCCAAGATAATTGACAACATATCCAAATATATTGTATGGGAAAGTTCCACTGTTCACATGCCCATCCTTTGCAAAATTCACTTAACTGCAAGATAATTGCTATGTACGTTTTTGCCTGCAGCAACTCCAGTGTTCACTCATTTGTAACTTTCCGGGCGTAAAAGTACGCACGCCCTGTATTTTGCACACACTGTTGGCACTTTTTACTGTTAGTGAAAGTCATCGACTGTGGCGTTCTCGGGAATGCGAACGGCAGGACTTTACTCAACTCTGGAAAGGTGCCAAGGCTGCAAGTGTGACACACTATGAAAACCTATTTGAAAGATTGTTTTATAAAAGAGTAAAAGTTGCATTTACGCTCTTTCTTGTTCTTAAGACACCCCAAAATGTTTTGCAGCCAGTTCTGACTTTTGAAATGTTACATAAGCATAATTGGAAGCCAATTTATTCACTGCATGGCCTGTCCAAACTGCCAGTGAAGTAGCTTATTTTGTAATACTTTTGGATGAATGTTATCCAGGGCACTGGATTACTCAATTGTGTTTCTCTGAATAGTGCCAAGAGATATCCTGTCTATCTCAGCAGGCAGTGGGTCCTTGGTTTGATGTGTTACTTGAAAGACCGCCGTTTTGGCAGTCATGAATGTTTAGATTATTAATACTTTTAAGTAGTCATTTCAGGCATGTTATGACACATTGAGCCTTGACCTTCTGTCCCAGAGGTAGGGACACTGCATTGCACCACAGGACTCCAAAGGGGTGCATTTGTTTGGAAACATTGCCTGTCCAACCTCTTAGATTATATGCTCAAGTATTGTAGTAATTAATTGAACCAGGTTTAAACTAAATATTGAAAATGCATACATTGTGTGGATTATGAATGTATAATCTTAGCAAAAGATCGATGACAAAATATTGTGGTTTTTATGTAAAAGTCCGAAGCTGATAAAGATAGTTTTGCATCATTTACATGTGTTCACATCATGGCCTGAGAAATAGTTGAATGGTTATTCTCTCGTGGGCACTTTGCAGGAGTTTTTTTTAAAGAAAAAGAAGGTATTACATTTGTAAAGTGCCTTTTACAACCTCAATCTCAAACCATATCACAGCTGATGGTGCTTTTCAGTTATAATCACTGTTGTAACATTGAAAAATGCTGCAGCTAGTTTGGACATAGCACAAACAGGAGTGAGAAGAATTTATTGCGTTGTCCAGATTGATCAATCAATATTGGTCAGAAATTGTCTTGTCATAGTGCCACAAGAACCATGCATCCATTTAAGAGGTCGATGAGGCCTCGGCCTCATCTGAAAAGTGGCATCTTCGATAATATAGCACTCTCAGTATTGCATTGAAGTTTCATCCAACGTTATGTGCTCAAATCTCAAGTGAGAATTGAAGCTCCGACTTTCTACTCTGGCAGTGGGGCCTATCATTTGTTTTTAAGTAGGAACATGAGAAATTACAGCAAGTTGGTTAAAACATAACTGCATAAGTGTGAGAAAGTATTGCATCCCATTGAGTGTCTTTGTCTAGTTATGCAGTGTCATTTAGAGGCTTTGTCACATTTGATATTGTTCTGTTTACTTGTTACTGTAATGAAGTCTGTCATTTTTTGACATTACCTATTTGATTTTGAATGTCAAGGCCATTAAGTCACTAGTTTGTGTGTCTTTATGTCAGGTCAGATAGCTTGTACAATCTGAAGTTTTCAACATTAGCAATTTGGATTGAGCATTGTAGAGGCAGAAGATGAGGCTTCAGGCCAGAAGCAGTTCATCATTCAGATGGTGCAATAAACTTCTCTCTTGAGAAGTGTGGAAGGGAGCCCTGCTTTGCCACTTGAAGAAGGAGCAGCAGCACAGCCAGGAGAAGGCCAAGTGGAAAGTACAGACAGAATTTGAACATTTTAGCCAATGAACCTGTGATTCAGCTATGAAGTGACATATTTGGTGATAGTGGCAAAACAAATCAACTTGTAACAACATACAGTTGACTTTTGTGTTTTCAGTTTGTGTAAGGCCAGTTGTGCAGTTTAATTTTAGCTCAGTTATAATGCATGCTGTAATAAGATTGTGGATTTACTTATAAATTGGCTTTCTCTATGGTTCCATACATGTAAGGTTACAAGGCAAGAGCATAATTTTTTTATACCTTATTTAGTGAAAGCAAATCTCCAAGGCCAAACAATAGTCTTGTCATTTACTGAGTTTAAGGTGATTACTTCCCTACTTAATCTGTAGAGGATCCATTCTTTAATCAGTAGCATCGTTTGTGGTTCTCCAAGTGTGTAAAGGTTTGTTCTCTTGAAGGAGGTTTGCTATTCACTGACATTTCACAGCCTGTTATGCGACTGATGGTGTTTGACCCAAGAAACCTGATAGTGGCTTGCCATATTATTCATTCCTTAAATTACAGGACTCCAAAAGAGCCGCTTTCAGAAATCTCAGTTCTCCCCACATCCTGCAAAACTGCGAGTCTCAACTCTATTTGAAGCTACTGGAAAGCCATCACAGCACAGCAAGGATTAAATTATTTTCTGTATGTACATAAAATGCTTTAACAGCACTAACAGCAATGTGAAACAATTAACCAACATGTCCGGCATGTCTGATCATTTTGAGCTCATGATTTGTTGGTTTTCATTCGTATGGGTGAACCTCAGATTTGTGGGATGCCTAGCATTAGGCTAAATGCTCTGATGGTATGACTTAATGAATGCTGTTTAAACATATATTATAGAACCATTCAATTTTGCTTATATGTAGTTATAGTTCTGGTTGCTGTGTAATTTGACATTTTGAAAGTTGCATCCAAGATGTTTGGATAGGTTGAATTTGTAAAACTGGTGCAAAAATTTGGTATAAACTTTAATACCAACCCGATTTATTAAGTATGTAAAATAATTGTGGTCTGTCTGTGTGGGGAAAAAAGGTGTTGCTTTTATTTTCACCTGCGAGTTCCTCACAAGTTTGCACCTGGTTTGCCAAGACAGTGTAGTCTTCGGTGAAGTCCAAGAACGGAGGGTAATTTGATCGAGAAATGCAGATTCCTTTGGTCCAATTTCTCGTTCATATATTTCAGGTGTCTACTTAAAGTGCTTTAAATTTCCGTCATCCTTTTTTGAGTGTAGGAAGGGCTTGACAAGTTTTCATTGGCAGTTTTCAATATAAATGGGCGTTATGGGAGATATTTTAAATTTGTAGGGCTGTTCCAATTGGAGCCTGATTTTTCAGTGACGTTACTGTGATTTTTTAACTGACCCTGATAAATATGCATATCAAAACCACAGCCACACTATAGGGTTAGAAAAATGTGACTTAAAAGGAGCAATATTTGCCTGTCACATGATTGGCGTTCTCTATTGACATGGTGTTGAAGGTTATTGCAGAGCAGTGAAAGAAAGTTCTTTATAGATATTTGAGTTTTATTTATAAATGTCTACTCCCATAGACTATTGAGTAAAAACCTTTTGATGTCCATTCTAAATCTCATATGGCTCAGTAATTGTTTCTTCTAGAGGGCTGGCTGCAATGTTCAATTTTGAGTTGTGCAGTTGGTTTTGTGTGTGGCATCAGAGATTTTGTTCTCTGACCGAATGTATCTGTATGAAATGGAAAAATGTCCTCAGAAGGCACCAGTTTGTAGTTACTGGATTGAGAAGGGAACGATCAAGGTAGAAATTGTGTAAAAATGTTTGTACATCACAGTCAAAACTTTCAACTGAACTTTTCATATGGATTTATTTTACAGGTTTCTTGGAAGAGTTTTATCACCATGGCTTTGGAAATAACCTCGCCACCTCGGTTTTTTCATATGCCGAGGTTCCAGCACCAGGGACCAAGGCACACCTTTTACAAGCGGCCAGACTTTGCTCAACAGCAAGCCATGCAGCAGCTGACTTTTGATGGCAAGCGAATGAGAAAGGCTGTGAACCGGAAGACGATCGATTATAATCCATCTGTTATTAAGTTCTTAGAGGTGAGATGAGAAATAGGGAGACTGGTTGAGAATGGGCTTGTGGTGGAGTGTGCTGCACTCCATGGTGACTGAAGTTTTGGAACCATTTCACTGATTCTTACTCTAATTTCTGACACACTTAGTGTGAAATGCACTGAGGAATGTCACATGTCACTCTTCCACTCTCGCATTCTCTTTTCTTTAAGATGGCAGAAACACAACTTCTATAAATGGTGTCATACGACTCAGTAAATGGCCTAATAAACTAATACTGTTGTGTACATGAATTGAGTACATTTTGCATCAGGGGATGCTTGGTTGAAAACATTTTTTCGTTATTCGTGCGCTGCAGTGCTTTTGAGGTCTATAGCATAATCAAGACACAACCCTGTTTTGTTTTGCTTTGCTATATACGTACCGTACAATAATTCACTAATATAATGGGAAACCGGGCTGCTTGTAGTTGCAGAGTGAACTACACAGATGTATGGTTAATACAGGTTATAAAAACAAGCAACAGTATCGCCCTATTCGTGGGCTTGACACAACCCAGGTTAGTCAGCTGATCAGATGCAATTTGTGATTCAAAGCATTGTACAAAATTGCCCAGTCAGTGCCTTTGGGGAATTGTGATATTGTGCCCCTGCCTGTCTGGAAATGAATTTTGAAGTATTTGCCACACAGGATTGTGAAGGTTCCCAAGCACTGCTGCATCTGAAATCTGGTGGTATTTTGAAAGGAATCTGTATCCTGGTTCCTTTGATAACTGAAATGGATAGTTTGCAGGTAGCTATGGAAGCAATGAGAGAAAGTTACATTTTGGCCATTTTCTCTACTACATGTTAAAAGCTCTTCTTCTTGGGCCTGCATCTGCTTCAATTGCAGTTCTTTGAAAACAAGTTCTAATTGTGATATTTTATCTGAAATGCTTCAGTATCCTATACAGAAATGATTTTCATCTTTAACAACAAATGCAAGCAGTTAACTGTTGCTGTTTTTACACACCAATAAAACAAACCTTATAGGGGATTAACATTAGCACTCAGCTGTAATTTGTGTTTCTTCCTTGCCCTGTCAGCAACCAGGATCAGTGTGAGCTAGTGTAGTGGTGGCATCACAGTAGACACAAAAAACATTGCTTCTGATAGCTGTGGATCACTTACAGGGGAGCTAAGTGTTAAATAAATTTTCTAAGTTTAGGCAGGAAGAACGAAGTCCAACTGATATCCAATATTTTGTGTTGCTATGAGCAGCAAGTCTGTGTGTGTTTAAAACAAACAAGCTGGAAGTTTAGTTTGAGACCTTTACCAATGAAAGCAATTTTGAACCAGTTTCCTTATCAATTTGTTCCTGACCAATTTGCCCAATTCAACACTTTTCTCCCCTGCCAATGCTTTTTAGGTTTCAGTTTCCTCGAATCAGTTTGGACATCACACTGCCACTGGTTGTTGCAATTTTGAGTTTCTTGGACAATGACTTCTTTCCTTGACAGGTTTCTGACATCTCTGATAACCAAACCTTATCCTTTGATACCTGGATATCATACTTCCTTTAAGAATAACATGGTCTTTTCCTAAAGGTTGTAAATTATTTTAACCGCAATTCAATGCGTGGTTTCACAATCACAGCAGTTAATTAGTAGACTGCCAGATTGGTTGCACTTGTAACATTTTGCCTGCGGTTCCACTATACGTTTTAAGTTCAACCCAAGGAGTCCTTGATTTGAGCTTATTGTCAAGAGCAGTACTTTGAAGTGCTGCACTGTGCGAGGAGGTGACATTTGGATGAGATTAATTTGAAGTATCATCTACATCTTTATTTGCAGTCAAAAATGCAGTGACATAGTTGAAAGAAGAGCTGGGAATTTATGGTGACCTAATCAGCATTCCTCCCATCATCCAACCAGTGTTGGGAAGAAACAAGCATATTGACACATTATCAATTAGGATTAACTGAGAGATGTTACTACATGGAATTACCGCTATAATTTGTTTAGAGTTCCTCGCTCTCTGTTCAAAATATCATTCATTATATGAAGTGGTTTGAGATGTTGTATTGATATTAGGCACTGTATAAGTGCAGTTTTTTTTAGAAAAATGTTAAAATGAAGCAGACATTATTTTTCAAGAGTACATGTAGCATTGGTCATCTCAAATGTTAACTAACGTGCAAGTATACTGTGCAAATAATTGTAAAAACTGTAAAATAACACCATGTATGACCAAGCACTGACTGTATTAATGAAGTATCTGGCAGATTTAAAATCAACTGATCAGTGAAGAATTGTTGGTCAGCAAACATCTGCTTCAAAAGAGAGAACCAATAAAATTAATGCTTTGAGAAATTTTCCCCCATTAATCATGCTCACTAAGTAAGGACTTGTGACTGAAGCAAAAGTTTCTATTTATGAAACCAAATCTCAGGAACATTAAAGTGTAAATATGTATGTACTTAATGTGCCTGAAATGTTTCCACCAGTGTTTTATGTTGGCGGTCTGTCTCTTAGAGGCTTGGGCATGAATTCCTAGGCATTCAAGAGCTATCATTCTGTTAACAAAATTAATAAGTTCTCTTGGCTGTCAAACTGCAATTGCCAGGATTCAACAATTCACTGCAAGCCATGTGCACGGAAGAGCTTTTGGAATTGAAATTAAGGCTGCCACCTATCCATTAAATGAGCGTCACTTTGAAGGAAGGCTGACATTGTTGGGTTCACAGTGCTTCATTCAGATAGGATGTTGATATTGCTGTTTCTAAACTTGAAGCCTTTTCTCTGCACCCTGCACTTTGCCTGGGTCTACCCATGCAAAAGACCTGAGGACTTGCAGGGCTGAAGGCAAACAAGAAGGAAATGGAAATTATGGGTAACTCTTACAAAGACCTGGTACAGACATGTTGGCCTAAAGGCTTCCTCCTACACTGCATGATTCTATAATTGATGGTACTCAAACCAAAAAGTTAATTTTGGAACTGATGTGATAATTATGATAATGTGATGTTTCCACAAAACAAAATAAAATATGAACTTTATCAGCAATAATGTAATGTAGCTAGAGTATTGAAAGTGTTCATGGAGTTGCAGTAAATTTTATGCAGTTATTTCAGAGCGTCTTTAGCAAGTTCTGTTTTCTTGCGTGCTCATAACACTCAGTGCTGGCAACGCATTTTGAATTCTTCACAAAACCGAATGATGGATTGGAGCCAAGGATTCATGACCATGTACTGGAATTTTGGAAGAAGTCGTCTTCTCAATGTTTTCAGTTTCTGACCCAAGTTTTTTGGTTCATTCAAACTAACAGAAGGACATAATTAAAATGTGTAACAACAACTACCCGTTGCAGTCATGAATACCCAGAAACAACAAAGGTAAATTGTGCACCATCCCCCATGAACATTAATTTTTACTTGTAAAGATTTGTTCAGTGTCTGCCCTTTTTAGGTTAGGGTGCGGTGAGAAGTTAAAATAGATTCACCAGCATCCATTCAAGTAGCTGCTGTTTAGTTTGCAACCAAAATCTCTAATCTCAATCAGATACAGTCTGAAAAGCAATGAAACAAAAGTGCAGATGCTGACTCTTGGTTCTTTTATTTTCAGTGTCTTGTCTGATTCCCCAATTCAAATGTACGTCATGTTCTTAGTTAAACAGCAAATAGGTTAAAGTTCGTGGAGGAGAAAAACTTTTGAACAAAGTCATTTAGACCATTTGATCTCACCCTGAAAAATACCACTTCAACCTTTTTTCCTGTTACAGTTTCTGTTGTTAGTTTCATGGCTTCAAATTGCCCTTTTTAGCAGTTTCATCTTTTGAATTGCTGAAAATAAAGGGGAACAATCAAATCAGAGCTGGTTAGTCCTTCCACAGTCAATCATAAATAACTGGGAGGAGGAGGCCCCTGAACATCTCCATACTCAGTGATGGCAGAGCAGTGAGTACAATGAACATAGCTGGTGAATGTAGCCATCTTCAGTTAGACCACCAAGAGGATGATCCATCTCTACCACCTTTGAGGACCTACCCGCTCAAGTACTGGCCTGCAGCCAATTTATTTTTCTCCGCATGATATCAAGACACAGACGATCGTTTTGGATACAGGAAAGACTGAGATAGGGCAATATTCTCAGTTATGGCAATGAAACCTTATTCTCCAGAACTGTCTGTGCTCCTATTCAAGATGTTCCAATATAGTAACAATGGCTGACAAAGTGGAAAATTACCAAATTATTTCCTGTCTACTCTCTCAGTGCTAAACTAATCTGGCCAATTAATGCTCTACCAATGAACTCTTCCAGCAGAATGATGGAAGGGACTATGGACAGTTCTACAAAGTGACACTTATTCACTAATATTCTGCTCCATTTGGGTTCAACAGGGGCAAATAACACTGCTGCATGCCTCATTGTGGCCTTATTCCAAACATGGACGAAGTAGCAACATTCCAGAGGAGGACCAAGTTTGACTGCCCTTGATGTTAATATAGCATTTGAATAAGTACAGCATCAAGAAACTGTATTATAATTCAGGTCTTTGGGGATCAGTGTGCATGGGAAGAACTCACAAAAGGTGGTAATCATTATCAGCAAAATGGAAAATTGTAATTGTTCTTGGACAGTTATCTCAATCCCAGAGCATCACTGGAGGTATTCCTCAAGGCCATTCTGAACTCATTTCACTGGCTTCATCAGTGATCCTCCCTCCACCATGAATTGAGAAATGAGGATGCGCTTTGATTGCAATGTTCTGTAGAATTGACAACCCCTCCAATGACTGAAACGATCTGTCTCCAGAAACACTTGGATAGCATTCAAACTTGGATGTTAAATGGGAGGTAACATTCATGTCACCAAGTAGCAGACATTGACCATCTCCAAGAAAGTAGAGTTTAACTCTCCTTGTCATTCAATGGTAGTATTATCATGGAATCTCTCATCAACAGCATGCTGGGGTGGGTGTCACTTAATTGGACTAGCTATATAAATACTCTGTCTAAAAGAGCAGATAAAGAAATAAGTATTCAGCAGTGACTCCTGACTCCCAAAGCCTTTACCAGTTTACATCTACAAGGTAGAAGCTGGGAATATAATTGAATACATGTCAGTTTTCTGTATTTAGGCAGCTGCAACTCCATTAAGAAGCATGAGTACAAAACAGCCTCTTTGGCACCTTATCTACCAATTCAAACGTTCATTGCTTCCACCACCATTGCACCTTACCTCCAGTGTACCCACAAGATACACTGCAACAACTTTCCCAGGCTCCTTCAACAGTACCTCTCAAACCCCTGACCTTTATCACTGATGTGGAAGTGCCAGTGTTGGGTTGGACTGGACAAGGTCAAAAAGACACCAGGTTATAGTCCAACAGGTTTATTTAAAGACACAAGCTTTCAGAGTCTCGCTTCTTCAGCTGTCACCTGAAGAAGGAGCAAGACTGAAAGCTTGTGTCCTCAGATAAACCTGTTGGACTATAACCTGGTGTTGTGTGATTTTTGACCATTATCACTGAGAAGGGCAAGGGCAGCTGGCTCTTGAAACACCAAGTCATGCACACTCGAGTTGGAAATATATTGTCTGTTCTCTAGGTTAAGGTCCTGGAATTGCCTTTCGAGAGGCAGTATCTACACCATCATGGGCTGCAGCAGTCCAAGAAGTGGGCATTTCGTCACCTTCTCAAGAACAAGTGGGAATAGCAACAAATGACAACGAGAGGCAAAATCCTTCAAAAGAAAAACTTGAATATGCAGTGCACCCCTCTGACCTGTATCTAGTGTTTTAGGCTTTCCTTTGTAATCAAGTTAAGCATCGTGTGCATCTGTAAGGATGTCAGATTTTGTAATTATTTTCAGTGTAATGACTTGAATATGCCCGTGTTCATTTGTATTTATTATTCAATCTCTAAACTTATCCTTAAGAAACTTGGTTTACCAAGTCACAAATCAAACCTGTATCCGATAAGAATATCGTTGCCACTGTGAGACTTGTATTTTGCTGTGCACCTTGTTAAAAAGAATTGATTGACAATCTAGCTAAAATATCTAAATGCATGTATCCATGAAAGAGGTGCACAGAATTCAACCTCCTGAGATATGCGCTATAAAGTGCTTTGGGCCATCACGTGGTTATGAACAGCATGATGTAAATTAAGTTTTTTCAAATAGTGAATCAAGCCATTTGTTAATTTGGAGTCTGGCTTTGGTGCTGCAAGACCTATTTTCCAAGTGCAAAGATCCCATATACTATTCAGACAGTGAGTAGAGAGCTGTCCCATTGTTCCTAACCATAACCCAACGTTCCTCCCTCAACTAACACTGCAAAAACAGATTTAACCTTCTCTAACCTACAATTTTCACCAGTTCCCAAGATTCACACTTAATGCCATACACCATTACTTGTATGCCCTAAACTTCCTCTTGAACAGCACTGACTGTCTATTTCAGAGTTGTTATCCACAGTTCTATTTTTTTTTCCCTTCATATTTTAGCAGAAAGCTTGTTTTTACTTTAGCTTCACTGCTTTTAGATACCAAAGACTGGATCCATTTTCTTCTTAGTTTTCCCAGTGACCTCTATCTTTCCTTCCAGTGTTTTTGCTGCTGTCTTGGCACCGATCAGTCCTCAGACAAGGCCTCATCATTATTCCCATTATTCCCCATCTTATTTAACTTCAAACTTGACACAAAAATGAACTCTTCATTCTTTCCTTGTGCAATTCTTTGGCAGTTGCGTCTTACCTGTAACCACCTATACTCTCTCAGTGATCTCATTGCCAACTGCCATGTGCTAATAGCTATTTGAATTTTTCTGTTTCCTTTGCTCACTTTAACCAATGCATTCCATCCTCACACATCCAAAGCTGATGCTGCCATTAGACTTCCTGACAAGGGTGACATTGCCACTCTCTCATGGAGAGTGAATGCTCCTTGTGGCACCACCATACACTAAGCAATAATACTCCAGACTTTCAATGATCTTTTTCTGGAGCTTTTTGCTTAACCCCTGACTTTGTCTGGGGTTGGGAAGACTATGGCTAGCTTCTGTCTCCATCCAAAGGACCACAAATGAACTGCTCTGACAGACCCATTATTTCAGTCAGTTCCTACCATAAGGAAATGTTCTGAGGACAGATCACTGAACCCAAAATATTAACTCTGCTGTGAGACTTGCTTTTCAGCAATTTCTGTTTTTATTGTTGACAAGGAAATGTTCCTTCTGTATCATAAATGACTCAGATTCTTATCTTCAGTCTTTTTTTTCTTTCTAATGCAATGACTTCTGACCTGCATCCATGACTCTTGCAACACCTTATACTAGTTTCCAGTTTCCTGGCCCTCTCAGTCTCTCTAGCTTTGTGTGGTCTTCATCCTTTGTGGGCCCTCAGAATGGAGGTCCAGTCAGCTCCCATCCACCTTCCTCTGTCTGGGTGTGCTACTATGTGCATTGAAAACCTTCTTTGACGTAATTCGCTTCTGCCAAATAAGTGTTGCAGTGATAACTAGTATGATACGAGCAATACCTGTTTCTCATGGTATGCATAAAATTTTATTAGTCCTATTCTGGTTTGCTCCTTCTCCACTTTATCTGGTACATTAATTGTTTCTACAATTCTTTCTACAATGCGTTTGTCCTCAGCCAACAAATCCCCTTCACTGAGGTTTATGAGGTGCACATCTTTCATCATTCTGGTAGAACTTTGTTTGGGTATCCCTTGACTTTATCTTGCACTCTACTGGTCCCCATATTCAAGGGATTTTATCTGTTGCCTCCAGCATCGTGCTATAATCTAGCTAATTTTTCCATCTTCTCCCCTTCCATCATTCTGAAGAAACTGTTCTTTCTCCAACATTCTGGTTCACTCTTCCATGATGCAAAATGCTCACTTTCTTCTGTGGATTTTCATGTGGAAGCACAGGAGCTGCAACAGTTCTCCTTTTCACCATTTCTCTTGTTCTGGGACCCCAAACACGTCATCCAGGTGAAACAGTTATTCATTTTTGTTTATTTCAATTTAGTATTTGCTGCTTATGATGTGGTCTTTTCTACATGGGGTATCCAAATACAGTTTGGATGGTTGTATCAGCCAGCAAGGATGAACTGGAGTTTGTAATTGTTTGCCATTTAACTTCTTCATCCTGTTCCTATTCGATGTCAGGCATTGCGTAATTGGCAATATGCTCACTTCTGAGGTTGAGGGTTCAAGACCGACTCCAGAACTTGGCACAAAAGTCAAGTGAATGCTTGGTGCTGTCATCTTTGGATGAAACATTAATGAGGCTCTTTGCCCTTGAAGGTAGGCGTAAAAGATCACATGGTACTATTTTGAAGAGAAGTCTGTGTAATCGCTGGTCCTGGCAAATATTTATCAACATCACAAAGGCAGATTACCTGGTCATTTATCACTTTGTTTATGGGAGTTTGCTGTGTGCAAATTGGCTGCCACATTTTCTATATTACAGTAACGACTACACCTAAAACGTACTTTGGCTGTAAAATGTTGAGACACAACTGATGGTTGCGAAAAAAGCATGGAATGAATACAAAACTCTTCTATCCTCTCTCTCCTATGTATTCCAGTAAAGCTTAATGAAAACATTTGATGAGGAACTTTACAGCCTTCTAAACTTAACACTAATTTAGGCAACCTTCGATCAACATCCCTATTTTTCTCGCAGTGGGTGCAGCGATTGGTTTTGAGATTTACAGTTCCTGCAGACCCGCATTCATTTCTATGCCATTACACCCCCTCACTTTGTCTTGCATCGTCATTTTGTCATTTAATTATTCCTACTTTCCACCTTATTACGCATCATCCTTACTACACTTTCTTTGCTTTGACCCCCCCACCCAACCTCTCATTGTTTCTATACTTCCAATTATTCCTATTCTGACAAGATCATTGACACTTATTGTTGGGATATTCCAGGAGTCTTACCTTTGCCCCCCTGCAAAACCCGCTGTTTCTCATCTACATGCTGCCAAGAAGTGATGTTATCTGGGAAAATAGAAGATGTCTAATTCCGCATGTATGCTGCTGATGCAGTTCTGTTTCACTACATCTCTGTTGCACCTTGCATTATTTCTAATTTGTCATGCAGTTGGTCCAACATAAAGTCCCAATGAGCAGAAGTATCCTCTCAACTGATTATCAGGAAGACCAAAATCATTGTCCTTCGTCCTTACTTGCATCTCTATTCCCTATCTATCATTGTTCCAATCCTCTGCTTGGTCATTGGCTAAGATCGTCAACTAGACTATTTGCAAGACTAACATCCCTTCGACTCCAAATTGAGCTTTCACCCATATTTTCTGCATCATCAAGGCCGCTACTTCCACCACTGTAATATCATTAGGCTTCACTGCTGCCTTAGCTCTTTTGCTGAAATTTGCATCCAAGCCTTTGTTACATCCAGACTTGACTATTCTATTGCATTCCTGACTGACCACCTATCTACCACCCCTCTTAATTTCAGCTCATCCGAATTACTGTCCATTACCGAACTGGCAGCAGGTCTTTCGCAACCATTGTTGTCTGCTGAACTACACTGGCTGCTGATCAGCTGATGTCTGGTTTTAAAATTCTCATCCTTGTTTTCAAATCCCTTTTCCCTTGGCTGTCTCTGTTTCCAGGCTTTTCAGGCACAACCATTACCTCACTGCTGGTAGCTATGCCTTCAGCTGTCTGGGCCCTAGGTCTTAGAATTTCTATGTCTCACACTCTCATTGTTTCTCCTTTTAGGATGCTCCTTGTAACCTACTTCTGGCCAAGGTTTTCCGAATACCTCTTCATTGATTAATGTTGAATTTTGTTTGCTGTCTTTTTCATTGGGGTGCTTACTATTTTACAGGTGATATATGCATGCAAGTTCATAGAATCATAGAATTCCTACAGAGAGGAAGCAAGCTATTTGGTCCATCAGGTCCACACTGACCCTCGAAGGAGCATCCCACCCAGACCCCCCCTCCTACCCTATCCCTGTAACCCTGCATTTTCCCCAGCCTGTCCACCTAACCTGCATGTCTTTGGACTGTGGGAGGAAACGTTGAAATATTAACTCAATTTCCCTATAGATGCTACCTGACTTAAACGTTTCCAGTATTTTCTAACTTATTTCAACTTCCCAGCATTTTAGTTTTGTAGCCAGGTATTTATCTCATTTGCAATTTCTGGGAGCCCACCCCATGCAAATTGGCGTCTGTGTTTGCTGACATAACACTGACTTTGCTCTCAAAAAGCCATTCCTTGAAGTGAAGGGCTTTCGTCACTCCTGATGGTTTTCTGAAGGTATAGCATGCACTCTTTAAAGGCATAGAATCATAAAGTGCAAATTTGGCCATTACTCCAACTGACATGAAACCACAAAATTTCCTGACAGTACAGAATCCTATTTCTTGTTGCAGTCTAGACAGGAACCTTAATTTTCCTAAAAATGATCAGTTACATTGTGAATGCAGGAAACCTTTTCTTCTGATAACTGGTTATCTTGAAAGCTACAGGAACTATATCTTATGATCTTATTGTGGAAAATAATTTGTCCTGTGTTAAAAAATCTGTTTGTGTTGTATGCCCAATATTGTGTGTGTGGTGAGGTGGTTTTAATGACTGCCTCCAAAGTTGTAAGTTTCCTTATGCCTGATATTCCGTAGGCTAGAGTTATAGTCAGGAAGTCCAAAAATCTGTTTCCAAAAATGCTGTGGAGTTAAACTCTTGAATTTTTAAATTGATTATTCTAGTTGAACGTCAGCCTTAATGCCCGGCATGGCTACCTGTCAGTGGGGTAATCCTGCAGCATAGGAATGGCTGACTGTAATGGTTTCGGGTGGAGAGAGGTAAAGGTTGAAGATGATCAACGATTATTGGAGCAGGTGGTGTAGATCGTGAAAGTGAGATGGGTGCTTTTTCACAGAAACCCAGACAAAATAGTTGAAACATTGTCAGAATGAAAATGCGCAAACTGTTTAAGATTTCACTGACCCCTGCCTCCCGATAGTGCAGAGGACGCCCAACCTTCTGCTAAGACCAGATATATGTAGATTTGAGGAGACTGGGTTTCCTATTGGGGATATTTAATATTTGGCCTTTTAACCAAACCAACCGCACTCGGGGGGATTAAAATCATGTCCTGTGATACTAATTTTGAAGTATTTTCTCCAATATCAAAATTAGGTTGAACTTTTCTCCCAATTTGCCCTGTCCTATCTGTACCTACATCCTGCATTGTATTTGCTTGTATGACTATTTTCTCCCCACAAGCTGATGATATGTCTTGGATTATATTTGATTTTCAGTCCACTTTTTTTGAGTTCTACTACGTGAGCTGTTTATGGGAATGTTCATGGTAAGCCATGAAAGACTACCCTTTCCTATTCATGAAGACGACTGAAGCCAATCTCTCTCAGTCAAGATCGAATAGAGTGAAGATCAAATCTGTATTGGCTCACTGTGCCCCTGAATTCTCCAATGTACAGCTTCACTGTAATTTCCACCCTGTCCATTTGTTTTGACTTGCAGCCTATTCATTTCTATGTCATTTATGCTGTTCCTGATGTTTTTTTTCTTTACATACTATGATGCCATATCCAGTTTCTTTGCTAATATTGATATCTAATAGTTTCAACTTGGAGAATGTCTGCACTATTACTTTGGCTTTCATAATTTTGTCAGATAAATACCACTAGTAATACAGGACATTTTGCAGTTAGCATAGATTGCTCCACTTTTGAGTTGCTTCTCTTCTGTGGACTCTATTTGGAAATGAAAGTTTTGAATTGTTATGTATGCTGCACGCTTCAGGATAGGGTCGATACTGTGTTTTCAGTTTGCTTTGTATTTGGACACTGATGCACATAAAAAGAGGAAAGATATCCCTTCCATGAATGCTGCCATCGAATATGTCGGGGATTTGGTGGAGGTTGTCTGGGACCTAACCTTGAAATTGTATCTTATCGGAAATCTAACTGAAATACGTATAAGCAGTTTTTTCATGGCCTTTATCAAATTCTGTTATGTATAGAAACAGCTGTCTCAATTGGACGTTAATGCTAATTTCGTATCTTTCAAAAGGTGAGAGAGTAGTCTATTTCCTCTAGCTTGTAATACCCATACTCTCTTTTTGATATTGCCATACAATGCTTGTGATTGTTCTGGGAAGGAAGGGGCCACATTGTAAACAAGCTGATGTCTTTCAGTAACCAGTAAATCATAAAATCCCTACAGTGTGGGAACAGGCTCTTTCGGCCCAACAAGTCCACACCAAACCTCACTGCATCCGACCCAGACCCATCCCCTTATAACCCACCTAATCTACACGTCCCTGAACACTGCAGGCAATTTAGCATGGCCAGTCCAAGTAGCCTGCACATCTTTGGACTGTGGGAGGAAACCAGAGTACCCGGAAGAAATCCGCATAGACACGGGGAGAATGTGCAAACTCCACACAGACAGTCGCCCAAGGGTGGAATCGAACCCGGGTCCCTGGTGCTGTGAGACAGCAGTGCTAACCACTAAGCCGCCGTGCTGCCCTAAAATTACCCTAATATTTTTCTTAGTGACCTAACTCTCTCTGTACATATCCTAGAATGATAAGCAAATTTCTTTCAGTATAACTGAGTATGTGCTTTACTCTTTATCTGTCACATAATGTACTTTGTGCTTACTCTTAGTACTAGGAAACTGAACAATTTCACTGTGGACAATTGCAGTCATTCCATAAGAAACATTGAGCTCTGGTGTAGAGAGCATTAGATTCAGGGTGTAGTTCTCTGCTCTGATTTGCGTTCACTTTAAGTAAGCATGAGATAAATAAAAAAAATAAAATTCAATTTACTTTCACTAACTTAAATGATTAAATTGTGTCAGTGAGATATTTACTACATCACTGCTCATTATAGTTTGCCTAATTCCATGCAAAAAGTTAGCTGAGAATACCACAATCCTCCTTTGCTTACATCCTTATGGCTAATGGATTGTGATTGGTTACATCCATAAAGTAACTATGGATTTGTTTCAAACCCGTTCATGCTATAAAGAAGGCTTCCAAGCGAGTGCAGAGGAGACTTAAAATGCACCAGAATTCAGGACTTCGGTGAATGTGAAGAGACTAGAAACATTTGTCAAGTTTTCCTTAAAAAAGCTTGTAGCACTTTTCACAGCCATTGAATGTCAAAAAGGCTTTACAGACTATGAAGTCAGGCTGTAGAAGAAGAAATAGGTAAACTTGGGTGGAACCTCCAACAGCACAGCATTCCTTAAGTATTGCACTAAAGTGCCGGCATTAATAAGAACATAGAGGATTATGGAGAGATTTAACAGATGTACAAAAGCAGGAAGGGTTTTGAGGCAATAATTAAGAAGAAACTGCTTCCAGTGGCAGAAATATTAGAACCTAGAGTACTGTGTGCAGTTACTTTATGTAAGAAAGAACATAATTGCATTAGAAGCAATTCAGAACAGCTTCACTTGACTGATTCCTAGAAACGGGCATTATCTTATGACCGATTGGGCCAGGATCCATTGAAGTATAGAAAAATGGGAGGTGTCTTTACTCAAACTCAAAATCCTGAAGTGAGTTGACCAGGTGGATGCTGAAAGAATGTTTCCCCTTATCACTTCCCCCGTTGGAGAGACTAGACCTGGGAAATGCAATTTTAAAAATGAGGTGTCTCTCATTTAAGATAGTAATAGACTTGTTTCCTCATGCTTGAGAGCCTGTAGAACCCTTTACCCCAGAGAGCGAAGGGTCAGCATCACTGGATATTTTAAATTTATATTTATTCACTGAGATAGATCCTTGATAAACAATGGAGTCAAAAGGATGTGGGAGGGTAGGCAGGAAGATGAATTTGAAGCCACAATGACTTATAATCAAATGGTGGGGTGGGTCAAGAAGTACCCTCTCTCTTTCTTATATTTGTATGCATGTGTTTAACTAGTGAACTTATATTTTAGATGATTGGCAGAAGAAACAGGCCTGTTGAAAAATGTATACCAAGCAACGAATTGTTGTGATACAGCGTACACAACCTAAAGCAGGTTCATAATAACTTTCTAAAGGGAATTAGATGCTTGAAGTGGGTCAAAGTTCAGGGGCCAAATCAATAAGATGTACAAAGATGATAGACAGTCATGTTTTGTCATTTTCAATTTGGTGTTCCTTGAATCACAGTATATTTGAGATAGGATAAACAAAAGCCATGATGTTCACTCTTGCAAAGCAAAATTCAGAAAGGTCTTGACTCCAGAAACTGGACTTAGGAGAAGGTAGCTTGGCTGATCAGATTTTCATTTCGGGGAGATAGAAGTTAACTAATCAGGCTCACTGCTTCCTGAGCAAGTTCAAAGGCAGCCATCGGCTGTATGAAAGGAAGGCCTTGAAGTCGGAGACTTGTAAAACGCAGTTTCAAAAATGCCCTAAAGCACTGCCCTGTCCCTTCTAAAGATAAGCATTTATGTTCGTAGCCCCATATCAAATAACTTCAGAATATTTAGAGCTGTGAATCAAACTGAGAGCTGACAGCCACCTCACTGATAACATTAGGCTGTGGACTCAGTCATGTTGCAGTAATTTCATATGATAGCCCTCAGATGGATATTAGTGGATGTAGTGAAATGACAAGCTCTGAATTTTTTTGTTTTGAACTGCAAATTCATCAGTTTCATTAAAATTTAAATGCTTTAACAGATTGATGGTTCCAATAGGTTGATCCACTTTTTAAGCACATAAATGTTTATTCTTACCAATCTCAAAAGACACTGTTTCTCCCAAAGGGACACCCGGACCTATACAAATAACTCTGGCAACTTTAGACATATTGCTCAAAGGTTTAATCATGTTTTGGACATTCCACTAACAAAAAAATGGATCTTTTTGAAGGCAACTGCACTTTTCAATGTCTGTCATTTCCTTTGTCTATCAAAGATATTTTCCTTCCTCTTTCGCTATCTGCAGCAAGACAGTAGGTAAGCAAATTGTTTCCAAACTTTGGTCTAGAATAGAATAGTTGCTGTGCTCTTCCATTTTCTGCCCTCCTGTAATTAACTCTTTAGACCTCCTGACTTCAGCATTTCAACAGTAGTTGACTCATCATCTGGAGAATGGCAACCACAAATCTTTGTTCTTGTTATTGGCGCTTGTATATTCATTCATACAAGGTTTTGTAATTTTTCCGTCTGAACGACATATAAATTCTGGCATGTACACTCCATAAACAACTGAAGAAGCTAGCCACCCAAAAGATGACTGTGGCCAAAGTGGCCTGGATATTGGCAAGCACATAACTGGAGGGCATTAACATCACTGCTTTGAACACCAGTAATAGTTTTTGCGTATCTTGCAGCCGAGTGGAGTACTGTGCATTGGGATGGACCAGAAGTAACTGTACTCGACCTGCTGATATCCAACTGAACTCTGCAATGCTGTACATTACTAGAACCCTCGAGTTGTATCCAACACCCTGGCCGCTTTTGGTATTGCACACTGTTCTGCCGTTTATTTGCTAAGATGCCTGACAAATCAAGGAAGACAAACATCTCCCACTCTACTAAGACCTGAATGAAGTTCCTAAACACCTTTTTTAAGTTTCTTTTTATTCCCCTTACCCCTGCCTGTATTCCCTTCTCCAAACCCAGGAACAGTGAAGCAGTTCTAGTGCTGCCTTGAGATCAGCTATCTCAAAGAAGAAAAGGCAGTTTCCTGGATAGAACTTTCACTGAATGTTTCATTAGACTCAGAAGCTGCAAAGCCTGTTGTTTTAAAAATTCTTTTGACGTAAGAGGAGCTGAAAGTTTGGAAATTATACGTTTTGAAATTGCTACTTAAATCATCATTTTTTATTGCTGGTGCAAAACTGTTGAGTCAGTCTTCCTTACTTGTGCTTCTTTTGACCTGAGTCTGTCTGCTCTTTCTGGATTAACTCAGCAACAGTGAAGGGACAGTTCCCTATTTTCAAGTCAGGATGGTGTCGGACTAAAAGAGGAACTTGCAAGGAACTTGTAAGTGATGGCAAGGGGTGAGATCTTCTCCACACTGACAGTTGCTGCAGAGTCCGGGGAAATCTTTAGACTCCAGCAGCGAGAAAGATGAGGTGTGGAATCATGAAACTTAGAAAAAAGTAACTGAGTAGACCACTCTCATCATTTTGTTCAAAGCAAGTTCAGAAGTACTGTTGATAGATGTTGCAATGCTCTCTGGAACATTACTTTGGAGGTTATATGTTCCTTTGATTTGCCAGAACATCTTAATCAGTGAATACTCAGAAGTTGAAATGAATGCTGGTTGTATGTTTAAAAATACAGGGCTTATGTTATGTAATCTGGCATCTCTTCCAGCCGGGAGGATTATTGATAATTAATAATAGTCTGCAAGACGAATGAAAGTGCTGACAACAATGGGTAAATATAGAACAAGAGACATTGATATGCTGCAGTTAAGGATAAAAATTCAAGGAAACTGATTTATCTGTAGTCTAGCGAATAGATCATTCATACTGAATGTAATGCTGTATTAAGTACACAACATTGTGTGTAAGATCAGTAACTCTATTCTTTTCCCTTTTAACATGTCTGATGAGTATGTACATTATTTTTCTTGCCTGGTTCTTTCTAATTGTTTTTTTTTTTTCAATTTTAGAATCGAGTTTGGCAGAGGGATCACCGAGACCTTCGAGCAATCCAACCTGATTCCGCTTATTACAATGATGTAAGCGTCTCACAGCAAGCTTTTGCAAATTGCCTGTACCATTTCAATGGGCTGCTCTGGTTTTGTGGCTTTGTTTCAAAGTTTTGATGCTGTTTGTTTCATTTTAATGGCAAGGGTATTTGCACTTTACTTTTGTATATTAGATGGCAGAACAGCTACATCCACTGGTAATGAACTTTTATTTCATGAATATGGCTCTGTTTGTATACATAACCCAAATAAATTGTGTAACAAAAATTAACCTGATGGCATATAAATAAAGGCACTCTTAGAATTACTCGCTTTGAGTGAATTTGAAGAAAGAATGAGCTGAGATTAAAAATACTTCGGGTGGACAGACGGGCATCATTTTCATTAAATTGAAACAAATTTTATCATGCACTGACAAGATGCCACACTATCGCCGCTGGCTGAATCTGACTTAGCTACCAGACTGGGCCTCTGCTAGGGAGAGCCATTCATGAAGAAATTATCTCCTCGACCTCATCCTCACCAACCTACCTGTTGGAAATCCATCTGTCCGTGATGGTATGTAGGAGTGACCACAGTCCTTGTGGAGAACAAAGAACCATCTTTGCAGTGAGGATATCCTCCATAATATATTGGAGCATGACCACTGCACTAAATGGAATAGACTCAAAATCGATCTAGTGGCTTATAACTAGACATCTATGTGATGCGAGCTGTCAGCAGAATTGTATTCTGCTGCAATTTATAACCTCCTTGTCTTGTATACCACTTGTTGCCCTTAGTTATTCAATGAGTATAGAAGGGCATGTCAGGAGCAGCATCATATCTAGCTGACAATGTGGTGCCAATCTGTGAAACTACACACATGTATACTAAGTAGTGAAGGTTACATGCTGCAGATGGAACAAAGTGATTTCATAATGAACAGATCAGATTAAAACTTTGCAGCACTGCCAGATCCAATTACTGTTGGTGGTGGACAACTAAACAACTAGCAACAGGGGACTTTTTGAGCAGCCCCATCCTCCAGTGTTGGTGGAGATTAACATGAGTGCAAAGGCAAAGCTGAAGCATTTACAACCACTTTCAGTCATTAAGTCCCATTTAGGGCTTCAGCCATCAACTGCAGCTCTAGGTTTTCCCAAATCCGTTTTGATTTGGTGCACTTCACTCTGTGGTATCAAGAAATGGATGAGAATGTTGGCAAAGCAAAGGCCCTCCGCTCCTATCTCATTACTGCTATAGAGTTGAAGAGTTATTCTCCAGATCTTGCCATGCCTATAGCCAAGCTGTTTAAGTATATCTATCTGATAAAGTGGAAAACTAGTTATGACCTGTGTTCCTTCTGATTTTTTTTTTTCTGCGCTGACCTCTGATATGTGTGCACAGAAACCAGAAGTTAATGCACTGACATACCAATTGGTGTGCATGGACCTTTGGAGCAGCTGTGTGGCTGCACAGCTTAACGTGAACACTGGTTACCACTTGTCCATAAAAAGCAGGGCAAATCCTACCCAGCCAATTTCCACGAATCAGCAAAGTGATGGAAGGATCATTGAAAATACTGTTACTTGCTCACCAATAAGCTGCTTGACAAAATTTGATTTGGATTTGACCAGGAGCCAAATGCTCCAAAGCGTGTTACAGCCTTGGCCCAAGCTTGGACTAGAAAATTAAATTCCAGAACTGATGAGTCACTCACCTTGGCATTGAGGAGTGGAAGTACAATTCAAATCAAGATTTTTGGGGTGGAATGTTGTGGTGAGGTGAGGAGCTGTCCTCTAGCTGAATTTATATCTAATATGATGGAAGATGCAAGTTTGAGGTCAGTCATCTCAGCATAGGACATTGGTGCAAGACTTCTTCGAGGAAGTGTTCTAGACTCAAATGATTTTTAATTGCTTCCCTCCATCACAGAGTGAGAAATGGGGATGTTCGCCTGATGTTTTGATGGTTTTTATTCTCATTGGTCTATTTGTAACTCATCAGGTAATTGCAGCAAGACCAAGATACTAGTCAGAAATTGATCAATGGGTGCCAAATAGCACGCAATGCCTGCTAATGAGGATCTATAATAAAAGAGAATCTTGCCACCTGCCTTTGAAATGCAATGGCAGTAGCATTGCCAACTCTCCTGCCATCAACCAGTGACTTCACTGAACCAGCCACAGAAATCTTGTGGTTACCAACAGTAAGTCAGAAGCTAGATAATCTACAGAGAGTGATTAGCTTCCTGATTCACTAAACGCTGTCCACCACAAACAAGAACATTGGGAGTATGATGGTATCATGTCAATTTGCTTTGATGAGTGCAGCTTTCAGTGACACTGATAAAGCTTGATGCAGTCCAGCCTGCTAATTGGCACCCCAGCCACCATCTTCAGCATTCACTCCTCCTGCCATTGGTGTATTCTGGTTGTAATGTGAACTGTCTATAAGACACACTGCTGCAATTTGCTAAAACTTCTTTGATAGTACCTGCCAAACCTGCAACCCTTACCATTAAGAAGAAGGGTGGCAGGCACACAGGAACACCACCACTTGCAAGTTCCTCTTTTAGTCTGACACCATCTTGACTTGAAAATAGGGAATTGTCCCTTCACTGTTGCTGGATCAAAATCCTGGAGCTCCCTTGCTAGTGGCATTGTGCATGTACTTACGCTCTAAGGACTTCAAGAAAATGGCACACCATAACCACCCTAAGGATGTATAAATGAATGCTGGCCTTGTACCTCCTGTCCACGTCATGTAACTAAATCGCAAGGAAGAGACTGAAGATAAGGAGAGGCTTTGTATGTACCTGAGAGTTCAGAAGGAAAACTATTCGTGGCTTCTGATTATCTAGGGAACAAACAAATGAGATGTGATCATCATTTTCTTAGAAAGATGGACAGAAGAGAAGATTGGAGAATTTCTTTGACCCCTTCAGGGACTACCCTAATGTAAAAGTTTCAGTGCATAAATAGTCTCCCGTAGTTTGCAATCACTAAAGAATTAGGAATAAAACTTTTTTAAAGAATGAACTAAGTTGCACACAGACTGTTTGAGCAGTCTTGATTCTGATCGACTTAGCTTTCTTGTGGACTTCTACCATTGTTTTCATTCTGTTGATGTCTCTGCTATTTTTTGGTCTGGCTTAGTAACACAAACAGTGAAAGTTTTGTTGTTTCTGATGTTTTCCAGTTGGTCCCACCAATGGGAATGCTGCAGAATCCTATGAATGCTGTGACAACAAAATTTGTAAGAACCTCAACCAATAAAGTGAAATGTCCCGTGTTTGTTGTCAGGGTGAGTACTCAAAATAATGTGCGTTATAGTTTAAGTAGGTAATCTATTTTGAGCCCTTTTAGATTTTGCCAAACAATTTAACAAATTGGAATTAAACTGCTGTTAAAAAACCTGTCAACTGCAACCTGGGGTCTGGTTAGCTCAGTTGTCTGTGTGGCTGCTTTGCAATGCAAAGTAATGCCAACAACATGGGTTCAATTACCATACCGGTTGAGATCACCATGAACATCCCACCTTCTCAACCTCACCCCTCACCTATAGCGTGATGACCCTTTGGTTAAACTCACCACCAGTGACCTATGGTTCTCTGGGACTATGGCAACTTCACTGATTTCAACCCACTGTTTGGTACTAGGAAACTTTTGTTGATCCAAGTTCTGTTGTTACTGTATAATGGAGGGATTGTAGACCTTAATTAAACTAGTTGATACAAACTGATTCAAAAATATTGCAGTGGTGTTGGTACACCATATTGGCAATGTAAAGTATGATGGAGTAAACCCAATTCCATTTCAGTTTTCCCTCTAACATATGTTAATTAAAATCCTTTTACCGCTCCTTATTACCTGAAACCAAAACTACCAAAAGAACCCCCCAAAGAACTGCAAATGATAGAAATATGAAGCAAAAACCGAAATTGCTGGGAAACCTCAGCAGGTCTGGCATTATCTGTGAGAGAAAGCAGTGTTAACATTTTGGGTCCAGTGACCTGTCTTCAGAACTGATCTTCTTGTAGTACTGTTCATGAAAGATCCTTCAAAATCATTAACTTTTGAATAGCAGGAATTCTAGCCCATTTCAAGTTCTCATTTGGGTTCTCGTATCCTGATTTAACCAACGTGAGCAAAAGAAATTGCTTTCAATCTGGCTGCTTGGCAGCCATTTTCAGTTCAAACCACTACAAATGAGCAATAGTTGTGTAAGGTGCTTTTCTGATTGGTTTGCTTTACCCAAAGGATCGATTTTAGTGTGTGAGTTGAAGCGCCTTTGCAGTCATAAAAATACTTTATAAATTCAAAGAGTTGTGTAATGACATGGTTTCCTTTCTGTACAACTCAATCTCAAATAGAGATATTTATTGCCAAAAGTAATGCTTAGCCTTACTAAAAGTTACGTGTACAAAATATATTTGTAATGGAATTGCAGTGCCTGTTCCAATTGGTGCAATAAATCAGAGAGAAGACTGTAAGATATATTTGTTGCACTTTGTGTTGAACAAACTTTTTTTTTGAATGTATGAATAATTGTTTTTGCTTTGTGTTTAGTGGACTCCTGAAGGAAGGCGGCTAGTCACTGGGGCTTCGAGTGGCGAATTTACTCTCTGGAATGGGCTCACATTTAACTTTGAAACTATTTTGCAGGTATGAGAGTTTCCAACTCAATGCCAAATGAGGTCGGACAGGTTCGAGAGGAGTCAAGTAGAGAGCATATAGTTTAGCCTGCCCTAGCAATGGAGAGCAGAGTTGTAGAACTCAGTGTTTTTGTTTCTAGTGACAAATTTCTAACAGCAAAACTGATGTTACCAAGGTAGTCTTTTCTCGCTTCAGGAGAAATCCATTAATGCTATACAATTGGACATCTGGGCTATATTCAATAACAACAGACACGTTTCTCTTGGTACAATGCTGACTTGGATTTTGTAATTTTTTCCATTTTCTGAAGTTTCTGTCCACGTTCATCTCAAACTTGTCATGTTTCCTGACCACTTGGTTAGGTAACGACTCAAACCTTTTGTGAAGATCACCAAATTCAATTCCAAACCATTTGTGCAAGCAAGACAGGGAGGCCTCATTCCAAATTTTCCTGCAGCTCTTTGAAGATAGTATGACGTATCTTGGTGCATCCTGTTGATGATCCAAGCTGAGATTGAGTGCCTGCTGCCTGGAATCATACTTTTGAGGTGCATGTATTTTGCGAGTTTACAATTTTGACTAGGTGTACTTTTCACCAAACGTTCCCTGTTGCTATTAGTTAATAATTACAAATAGTTCTTATGGGCTACAATGGTCAAAGTCAACTGAGCTTTTGTCACACAATACCAAAGGGAGATGCATTGTTCTTGTTTTATTCTTCTATTCAGTTATTCTAACCACATCTAGATGCTTCAGCACATGTTTTTTGTCCTAATATTTAAAGTATTTGTTATTTATATTTTCTTCATTTGATTGAAGATTATTTCTTCATCTATAATTTTTCTTCTTCAGCGTTTCCTGCCTAAAACTTTCTACCAAGAACTGGTTAATTCCCTATACTGTTCAATAATACATGCATCCAAGTCTCTTTCCATCTCCTGTTATTCCCATTCCACTGCTTTCTTCGATGTCGATCCTTAATAAAGTTACACCATTGAGCTGAATTCTTACTTTTGCAGTTACCTTATGAAAAACCAAAAGAACTGCAGATTCTGGAAATCAGGAACAAAAACAGAAGTTGCTGGAAAAACTGAAAATGTTTTGAAGAAGGGTCACTGAACCCGATCTGTTAACTGTGATTTCTCTCCACAGATGCTGCAAGACCTGCTGAGTTTTTCTAGCAATTTCTGTTTTTGTTTGCATTACTTTGTTGGGAAATGACTTGCAAACATTTCCACAATATGTAATGTTATGTGTTGAGTTCTGGAAGTGTTCTGTAGTAATGCTTTATCTTTTCCTGTTGTATTTTGATGTATTTTACCTGTTAGGCCACATGTTAGACGAAACTTTTATTTTTGTTTTAAACAGAACCATTACTATTCTGGTTCTGCATCAGTTCTCTTTTGTGGTTCGTTTAATTGTACAACCTCATCTTCTCTTGTTTCCTGTCACCAAATTAATGAATGTCACAATGACTATCTTCAGGATCAATTCTGCCTCACCATTTAACTTCTCCATCACCGTATCTTTGTTTTCAATTGTGTTAATGCTTCACAGAACATCAGGTTAGAGAAAAAAAACTAATAAACTCTCTCCTGATCACCTATATGTGTTGGATCACCTCAACACTTAGATCAGCAAAGCTCTGCAACAGAGTGATTAGCTTTCTTACTCCTTTTTTTTTATCACCATCCCACTTTGACTCCTTTACTTTAAGTTTCTTGTGTTTCATTTACCACTTTTAGGGCTTTTCTTGTGATTTTCAGAGACTCAGCCTTGATTGGTCAACTTTTCATGGTAATGTTCAGTTGCCTAATTCATATGTTAAGTGAATTACCTTTTCATAAGGTAAATGCATAAAGTCATATGCTTAGAGATTCCCAAGCTGTTGTTAGGATTTGATGTTATTTATGCTGTGGTTGGTTTCTGTTAATATGTAGTGACTGCCGTAAAATATTGGCATTCTCATAATGTGCCATTACACCTTTGATGCTGCTGATGGACTAGTAGGCTGATTAGCCAGGTCTACCATGCTGGCGTATGACAATGGATGAGGGTGTCCTTTCTGTCAGGAGCAGCAACCTGATTTACCCCTCCAATTGAAGTACTTGCTGAGATTTGTCATATGCAAAAGCATTGGGAGGCAACTATGGGAGTTAACATATGTCAACTTCATTGTATTGAGCATCCCTTGTGAGTTCATTTTCCTGGAATAATAGTTGCTAGGCCTACACAAATATTCCTAAAAACAAGCATCTGAAATAATGGTATTTTTTTAAAAAAATTGTGGATGAGATGTGAAATGGAAATGAATATACATGGAGCAACTGAGAATGTTTTTTTTCCCCCTTTACAGGCTCATGACAGCCCAGTTAGAGCCATGACTTGGTCTCATAATGACATGTGGATGCTGACAGCTGACCATGGTGGATATGTGAAGTATTGGCAGTCCAACATGAACAATGTGAAGATGTTCCAAGCTCACAAGGAGGCGATTAGAGAGGCCAGGTGGATTAATGCTATGCAGTTTTCCATAGGGATTGGTATAATTATATTGTCATTTCACTGTATTTTAGGTGAAGTTGTGCATGGTTTCTATGAGACCCTGGGAGATATGCTTCATGTTTTATGCTCAACATATTCATTTGTTTTCTCATTTACACAAAGTGCCACATTGTCTGCTCTAGATCTGTGGTGTGGTATTGATACATTGCCAATTTTAAGAAATGTAGATGTTGACCGTATGCTGTACTGCTCAGAGTTTTGCTGCAGTGCTGATGTATACAAGTATTCCTTTTATGAGTTCTTTGTAAAGCAAGATTTTACATTTTTAAATAAAGTATTTCCTTTTTTTTCCTAAAACTGAATAAAGCTTAAAACTTCCGAAATAAAGTCAGTTTCAACAGCGAAATAAAATGGTCAGCGAAGTCCCAATGGTGGTGATCTGTGCAGACATTAAAAAAAATACTAGATCACCGGCATTCAGCTACCTCCCGTGGCAAACAAGATTGAAGAACTTCAAAAGAAATTTAAATTTTAAAACCATTTTAATATTTCCAACATCAAAATTGTAAAATAACGTGGCGGGTTTTGCAGATTGTAAGTTTGCTTATCGCGTTCTTTGAATTCATTTGCAAGGAGAACCGTACAAAAAATATTTAAATTTATCCCATTTCATCTGGGCTTCTATTACATCGAGAAAACGATGTCACATTTTTTTCCAGTATTGTGACTGACTACCTTGAAGTATTAGATCATTCTAAAGCTTTTCCATTTTGAAAATGGAGCCAAAACAATCCACTTAGCAGAGGTGAAGTATTTCCCATTGTTCCTAGGGAAGGGGTCTGTTTCAAACTGTTCTTTAATGTCTGTAGTGTCAGGTTAACTCCATTCCATGTCCAATTCTCTGCTTGTTGGGCTGTGGTGTTTTGGCACAGCAGACCTGAGACAGCAACTGAGAGTAAATAGCCAGAAAAAAATGATCAGTAAACCAGCAGCAGCATACATCAATGTTAATTAATATGTTTAGAAACATTTTAGACTAGACGTGCAACACTGAAGTGCTTGCACCAAGTGTGGCTAAATGAGCTACACCTTTTGAATGTCAAATACTTGCAATGTGACACTTGCACCTTTAGATTTCATATTTGCAGATATCTTTTACATCTCGAGTCAAAAAAACATTGTTTAAACTAGGCTACTGAAGATACCTCGTTTTTGAAGTACACATCACATTATTTTTTGCTAAATTTGGACAGTGAAATTGGGTGGTCACTTTCCCTTTGCCCGTCTTGTTCCCTGATGCGATTTCCGCAATCTTAGCATTTAGTATTGTTTTCTAATTTCCCTCTTTTTCCCTGCTTATGTGAATGATATAACTTGGGGTTAATGCTTGTATAAAGTGCTTTTAGGAAATGTTAAATAGAAAAATACATGAAGCTATTTAACATTACTGCCATTCAGAACAGCGTTTGCACATGGACTCCAAGGAGCATTATGTACTAAGGTGCCATGCTGTCCTCTCTCTGATGAAGGTGTAGTTTCTTCATCTCCTTGATAGCATCAGTGCATGCACTTTCATTGGTGTACAGAAGCTCAGCACTTAAGTCTTTGTTTAGTACAGTGGAACCTCAATTACAGGTATACCCATATAAGACACTCAGTTATACCCATTTATAACTTCACAGGAGTTCTGGTGTAGTAATGTAGCATTTCAGGATGAAGACATAGTGAAATGTTCTCAAGTGGAATTTTCACAGCTTCTGGATCCAAAAGACTTAAGTGTGTTCTGAATGATTGGCATTGGTTAGAGCACATTGTTCTAACGATATACTTCGAGTTCTGTAGGCACAATGTGAGTTGTGACTTTGTGTCTGGAGCTCAGTGAGGTTCAGCACTTTGTGTCTGGGATCCAATTAGGGTCAGGCCATTGGATCTAGGAGTTCAGCTGGAGTTGATGTATTTATTTTATGGTATTTATGGTACTTGTGCTTAAATACAAAGTTGTGGGTCTATTGTGTGCACACAATTAATTATTTTTGATTAATTATTCTAAATAAATCACTGCAAATTTAAAACTTGGTATCATAGGCCCTTGTGGTGCAGTGGCAGTGTCCCCTCCTTCTGAGCCCGAAGGCCTGGGTTCAAGTCCCACCTGTTCCAGAGGTGTGTTATAAAACTTCTGAACAGGTTGATTAAAGATATCTGAAACTTGACATCAAACTAAGTATAAGGGAACTTTCGATTGTCTGCCAATTTCTTATTTGCTGTGGGGGTGGATCCTATTCCACATTGGCAAATAATCGAGATTTCAACATAAAGCATTGTGGTTGTTCTAGTTAACTTCTGGAGTCCATTTGTACAGAACGCTTGTGTGAGGGTGTTCCAGATTGGGCTCCGTTCGGCTCCTGTTAAATGCTGACCTCTTTTCCCCTACTGTGTGTCTTCATGTAACAGTTTCTCACCTACGGATAATAAATTTGCCACATGTTCTGATGACGGCACAGTTCGAATCTGGGACTTTCTCCGATGCCACGAGGAACGCATTCTTCGAGGTATGTACAGAAAACTCTACTGTGTACTGGGTCTAGCAATTTAAATGAGTATGTACAGCCAAAATTGTCAAAGATCCAGGACACCACTGCCTAAATAGGCCGAGAAAATTAGTCAAATTCCTGTTTAAAACCCCATTTCCCCCTCCTGCCAGGAGTGGCTAAGACTTATGTACTTTAATACATCCCTCACACATTTCTCATTCTTAACTCTGCAAAACCTCTTCAGTGCCATTTCCTACTGTTTCTCATACCATGTGTCCCCTCATTGGAGATGCTAAGGTGATTACATTGTTTGGGGATGTCTCCTTTGTAGGGTATGTTGCAAGAGGTGAACTGCGTGACTAAGATGGTTTTGTAGTTTTGGAGATCACCATTTCAAATGCTTTATAGGCCTGCTCCCAGAAATTCTCCCAGAGTGACTGAGTCTTGCTACTTAAGTCAGGTACAATATACATCGTGATGCAAAACACTTAGTTGTTACATGCACATGGCACTCTATATAATGCAATTTGCAATTAATCCTGAACAGTTCCCTACACTTGTTTGTAAGAAATGTCAGTGCTCTATAAAACCCAGTCTGCAATCTGAACATTTTAAAATGTAAACATTTGCTGATAACTGTCAGTGTGTTTTACTTTCTGTACCAAGTTTGGATTCAGTAATCTCTGAGATTTACAAGAAAGACTTGTATTTCTATAGCTTCTTTCAGAATATCACACATCACTTTAAAGTAACAAAAACAGAAATTGATGGAGAAACTCAGCAGGTCTGGCAGCATCTGTAGAATGAAAATAGAGTTGACATTTCAAATCCAGACTGAACAAGGGTCACTGGACCCAAAACGTTAACTTTGTTTTTTTCTCCATAGACGCTACCAGACCTGTGGAGTTTCTCCAATTTCTGTTTTTACTTCTGATGCGCAGCATCCGTCGTTCTTTGGGTTTATTTTTGTTTAACTCTTCAGTGTTCTTGAAGTATGGCCACTGTTGACATGTGGGAAACCCAGCAGTCGACCTATGTACAGCAAGCTCCCACAAATTGGAGTGTGATGATAGTCAGGTAATCTGTTTTTAGTTGTTGGTTGAGGGACAGGTGTTGGCTGGGACATGGGGAAGCATTGCCTTCCCCTTCCGTGGAATTTTAATGCACCCTTTACACTCACCTGATAGAAGAGATGGGCATCTTGGTTTAGCATCTGATCTGAAAACGACATCCCCAACAATGCTGCACTTGAGATCTAGTCTAGACACTATGCTTGTGCCAGGAATGGGACCTGAACCCACAACCTTCTGACTTAGATGAGAGTGCTAAGACTGAATCACAACTGACATTTAACCACTTGTGTCCATGTCTGGACAGATGGGAAGTCATTTTATAGGTTGGGTGTGTCCAGTATCGAATGGATATGCATATGGGGCACAGGGCTGATCTTCCTTAATATTATTTCATTGTTAGTTTGTCCCAATTGTATGCTCAGTGAGGGTATTTACAGAAAGAAGTAAACATTTCAAATATCATTTTCTAAATATTCTTTTTTGTTCTAAGTAAAGGCTTTGTTCCCTTGAATGATGATTTTTATATTTCAAAGCATATATTGTGAATCAGAAAGTAAGCAGTGCAAAGTTGAAATGTATTCACATTTAACATATGATGGTATGGTCTGCTTTAACGATCACTAAATTTTTTGTAAACTGAAGAATCTATTGCCAAGTGATTGGTGTCTGGCAGATTTTAGGGAAAGATTCAAAGATTGCAGTTATATGTATATCTAACCCAACCTCCCTGGTGGGAGTAATTTTTTTACCTATTTGATGCTGATTCTGAAAACACCGTTCTCAAGAATGCAATGTTATGTTGGAGCTCACTGTATCTACTCATGTTAACCTTCTTGCTGAGTGTTAGGATGATCTGTTGTGGTGAACGTCCATAAGCTGAGCCTCCTTTGTTCTTTCCCAGTTGTACACTTCTGGGTTTTGGATTTGGTGAGGGTGAGGCTGGGGTTGACTGGATAGTGATCTGAAATCACACCCCTGATTGAATTGATACTTGCGTTAATATAGCGCCTTATTATAACCTAATTAAACACCAGCACCTCAAATAATGCAGTATTCTCGATGCTTGATCATGTTATAAAATCCTGATGCAGAGCTGAAATCCACAACTATCTAACGCAGAAGCAAGAGTGTTATGAATTAAGAAAAGCTGATATGAAAGTTCTGTCCCCTTCTCATTTGGAATAATCCCAGGAATATTGTTGTGTTGTGGTCAATGTGTTACCTTTATTTTCATCAATTAGCTCAGCACGTCAGTGATCAAATCTGGGCCTGGATTGGCTTTATATCACACCACACAGTGCATTTGTTTGGGGAGAAATGTTCAGCCTTCTATCTTGTACAACCAAGCTTCCCAAGCTTGTACTGTTTTTGTTTATTCATTAACGGGATTTGGGCATCGCTGGCTTGGCAGCATTTATTGCCCATCCTTAATTGCCCAGAGGGCAGTTCAGAGTCAACCACATTGCTGTGGGTATGGAGTCACGTGTATGCCAGACCAGGTAAGGATGGCAGTTTCCTTCCCTAAAGGATATTAGTGAACCAGATGGGTTTCTCCGACAATCAACAATGGATTTATGGTCATTATTAGATTCTTAATTCCAGATATTTTATTGAATTCAAATTCCACCAACTGCCGAGGCGGGATTTGAGCCTGGGTTCCCAAAATGTTTTCTGGGTCACTGGATTAACAGTCCAGCAATAATATCACGAGACCATCGCCTCCCTTTATGTTCCCTCTTCCAGAACTGCCAGCTGCTTGCATTACACTTACCCAACAAACAGGGTTAATATGTTAACTCTTTCAGTGCCCAAACATTATACAAATTATAATACCAACGTACAATATGAAGGAATAACATTATATAACTACTCACTATTAATATTGCAAATGAGATTATTTGTTTGAACACGAGCACGTGTTTGGTGTGGTAAGTGATACTTGTGAATTCCCCAAGGGAGAATCAAATCCTGAAACCAATGAGAAGATGGTTTGAGTCATAATTTCTTTATGTTCTCCTCTTCATGCTACCTACTTTTGGCTAGCTTCACTTTTCACCAAACACCCCAGCTGATTAGTTCTTATACAAAAGGAAACCTGCCTTAGTTCTGGGCTCCAGAGTACTGGGTAGTTTCTCGATGCATGACACCACAGTGTACTGTACTGTCATTAGAGGTAGAGGGCTTTGTGCACCATCATCTGCATATGTCTGTGTTTTCACAAATAAAATTATTAAATAGAATCCACCATTAGACAGCTTCTGTGGTGTACCCAAACCTCCATGCAGATGCCTAAGGTGTTCAAGTACCACAGCTTGGGAGCTTCTGCTGTGTACGTTTTAAATTGTAAAGTTCTAAAAATGAATCTTCAGTGGTTTTTACTGTTATATTTTTGTTCAGGTTTTGAAAGCTTTTCCCAGTAATGTTAATAGGGTTTAAGTGTTATGAAGGTTATGAATGGTTGATGATGAGCTAAAGCCCATATCAACCCCACACATGCATTGTACACTATTAAGCAGCTGGGTTGTCTTAATCCAGGTAGCCTGTGGACAAAGGCCCACAGCATAATCCTATGTTAATTGTCAATGTCTAAGATTGGTATTAAAGCACATTCTTGTGCCAGAGTCACAGATGCACTTCACTCTGTGGCTTGATGTGCCACATATTGTCAGTGTGCTCTCAATACTGGTGATGGAAAAATTTCACCTTGTACCAACTTTTGCACTGGGCAGTAAACTGCTGCAACCTCTACTAAAATAAAATGTTAGCAGGATGAAAAATAGATTTGAAGTTATTTCTCACAGCTATTTTGAAAAGCATACAGAATAAAGATTTTTTTGCTTCATTTTATAAGTGACTGATAGAACGGGCACAGCAAGCTTTTAAGAACAGTAGCTCCTGTTTTGCTGGAAGACATATCCTGAATATTGTCTGACCTTTTTTCTGTATACAGCGGAGGACGGTTAGACAGTTGTATCTGATTCAAAGCTTGTTACTCCAAATAAAATCTCTGCTCTAGTCTCATGAAGTTAGTTGGTCCAAACATCTTCAGCTGTGATAAACTCTGTCCCAAGTGCTTATTTCCATAGTTCTTTAGTACTTAGGATGTGATCTGATGTCTACAATGACCAAGCAGAATGTATTTACAAATTTATCTTATTCCAGTTTGTCACTGGCTGATCTGTGCAAATAATTGTACTCCAGTCTCTCTGTAATCAGTTTATCTCACCTACAAAGCTGCAGTCCCGGAAGTTTAATTGTTGCCCTTTGTTTCCAACGATAATGTCCGAGTCAGTTACAGCAACTAATAATTGTGCTATTCTGTTAGATATCTAAACTCATCTCTAGACTTGTGTCAACGTTTGCATGAAGGATCAGAATCCTGAAAGTAAGCTTATACTGTGGACTCACCAAGGAATACAAATCTTAGCAAAATTTAAACCCAGGTCTCAAAGTCAAAGGCTAGTGTTGAAATAATGCTAGTATGTGTTGAGGAAAAAAAAAGCCAGTTTTGTCACTGTTTCTATAGAGGCACTCTCAGACTGCAGTCAATGGCAAATCATTTGAGAACTTCCACTCCTATGTTGTTAGTCTCACTGTAAAAACCTTCGAAATGTTGCATCTTTTTGACACTTTGTAGAAAGCGTTCTTTGAGGTCAGTGGTGAATTGTTATGTCACAAAAAAGACACAAAATCTGGGCCGTTACCACCTATTATGTTTGATATGAAGGATAAACGATAGCACATATTCCAAAAATCATGCATTTTAGGTATAAAAACCAATTTTAGATAATGATGGTCTTGAGCCCCATCTATCTTCTCACAAGTTCTTAATAAACACAACCATGCTTCAGTTTTTCCATCAGAGCATTTTTATTTTTGCTTTAAAGGTCTCTGACCCCTGCAAATATTGATTGATGAAATTAGTAAGGTAAATTTCACATTTCACCTGGTTGTCATCCATATTCGGTTCAGAGTACAATATTTATAGAATCACAGCAACCATTACTTAAAGGGGTGAGCTTGCGTTGTTTAGGCTGAATCCAATTCAGGTAGTTCTGCTGTAATGCATGTTTCATTCATGCGAATTGACTGTAACTGATTGATGAGTAGTGAACGCTGTTTGGACAACATGAACTTCCTGCTGTACAGGTGCTGTATAGCAGTTTTCTATAGAGATTTTCCTATAACTTGATTTTCTATAGCGCGAGATCACGTAAGAACGCAACTATCGCATTATGGTGAACTACTTGTACTTGAAAAGTGATTGACTATAAAAGAAGGAACCACAGATTTGGAAGTGAACGTATGTTTGCTATAGTGTTCACAATGACATTCGACCATAGACTTGGTAATTCATAATGAACTGTTCATCCAGAAAATAGTTTGGGTTGAATATAATGCAGATTAGATTTATTCATAATCAACTCTCTCTCGTTCTCACTCTGTCTGTCTGTGCTGCACAGAGACCTTCTCCCTCTCACCTTTGCCCAACAACTGAATGGAGTGAATCATCAATTTTCCAGCCACTCCTTATTCCATTCCTTGCACAGCGAACTGAGACCCACAGACTATAAAAATACTTTTTTTACAGAATTGTTACAGTTCAGAGGAAGTCATTCAGCACATCATTTATTGTAGAGTTGTATGAATGTTGACCTTATCCATTCCCAGTTCACTAAGTCTGATACTTTTGGTTATTGTGTTTTAATTAGTACTTTATATGACACCATTTTATTGTGCTATGATGTATAACAAGAACTGTGAATAGCCCTCAAGTATTTCAAGGATGTGTGCTGAGAGAAGGAAGATAAAAGACCTGCTTTGTGCAACTGTTTATATCTGTCCATGTCACTTCTTGCAGAAATACACAAACTAGCACAAGTGAAGGAAAGACTTTCAAAATACAAAGATACAAGTTGAAGGGCAGTAGTGATTATTGAAGGGAAACCCCATATTAAAGTTATCCTGAATGTCAAATGGGACTTTAGCATTCTGTAATTGGATTAATATTATTGTGACATCACTTTAAAATCCACTTTATAGGTGCTTATTCTTTAAACACTATATAGTGGCCTAGAACATAATGTTAATTCTTTTGTTTAACAACATAAACAGTGAAATGCAGTACACAGATGAACTACATGGCTAAGAGCAGCTACTAACCCATTTTTGTGGACAGATGTTAGAATGGTGTGCATTCTGCAGTACATACACAAATGAACTTCAGCATGGTTTACTTCATTAGAATCTTTCAGTTCTCCTGCATGTATTCTAAAAATAAGTAAAAATTCATGCTGCAACCTTACTGACATTGATGAATGTGCAGAAGAGCAGGATTGAAGCTGTCTGGTAAACATAAGCCTTGTCACTCAGTAGCCACTACCGTGACAGTTGCTGAGCTAGTAAAAAAAATCAAACACTGACAACTGATGCTGCTAAACACAACATCGGTGTGGTAATCCTAGCTTAACATTTCTAGTATATTTGTTCACTTCTCTGTATTTACAATTAATATTTATGCTTATACCCACATTACTAATCAAATGATCTGTGTACCAATTAGATTTAAAGCATAATCAATTGATGAGCCCACCAACTATTTTATTTCCAAACTTCAAATAAGTGTGTAACACATAGTAGCTGTTTCTGGAGAGACAAACAGTTAACTGTTAAGCTTGCCAGAAGAACATTGATAGTAACAACAAAAGTTCTTTGGGTTTTGCAGTCCAAGAAGTTCAGAACATCTTACGATTTCCAACTGAGGTATGATTTGAATGGAATTAGAAAACACTGTGATCGAGGAGCGATATGTGATTAATTCTGTTGATAATCTATTTGAGTTAGCTGGACAGCTTCTCTTGTGATTGTAGCTGAAACCATGTAATACAATCATAGTCTTAGTCATAGAGTCATACAGCATGGAAACAGACCCTTTGGTCCAACTTGTCCATGCTGACCATGTTCCCAAACTAAATTAGTCCCACCTGCCGGTATTTGGCCTATATCCCACTAAACCTTTCCTATTCACGTACTTATCCAAATGTCTTTAACCATTGTAACTGTACTTGCATCCACCACTTCCTCTGGCAGTTCATTCCACATGCTAACCACTCTCTGTATAAAAAAATGTTGCCCCCTGATGTCCTTTTTAAACTTTTCTCCTCTCACCTTAAAAATATGCCCTCTACTATCCCCCAACAATAGGGAAAAGACCCTTCCTCTCCACCTTATCTATGCCCCTCATGATCTTATAAACCATTATAAGGTCACCCCTTAATCTCTTATGCTTCAGTGAAATTAGTCCCGGCCTATTGACCTGAATATGTCCTTTGATCAACGTTGTAATAAATGACATTTATACATATCAGAAATGTTCTTCTTTTCCCCCCTTGTATTCAGAAGATTGTGATTTCCATTAGAATATTAGTTCCATGAACATCTGCAGTACCAGCTTTCACTCTGAGCAAATAACAAGTGGAAGGGCATTCAAACTTGGTTGAATTATAGCCACTCTCTTTAATGTCCTTGTCTGATTTACATGCACTTGAACTTTTCAGGATGAGACAACTGCTGAATAATGATCAGTTACAGATTTTTCCTCCTCCTGCAATGACAGTACTATATACTTTCCTTATATAGGTTTGCAACCTACATCCTTCGTAGTCTATGTGACTTCGTTTCATGCTGTTGATACATTTAACCATCACAGACGTGCTTTATCTGTGTGTAGTACCTGCCAGATCACCACAGCTTGTCCTTTATAACTCTTTATGCACCTTACTGGGAACAGTATAGCATTGTTGCTGCTGCTGTCTTTGTTGAACTCTGACTGCTTGCCTGCTGCTTTTTGCACCCTATTGAAAGCATGTGTCTTGTAGTATGGTCAGCATAGCTGGGTCCAGCAATCAGCATGTGGAAGTCCTCAACTTTTCAGTTTTGTGTAACATTACTGTGACGAGCTAATTCGGCGGGAAGGTTACTGCTCTGATTTTGTGAGATACTGCTTTTTAATACTGGGTTTATATTGTTGCACCTGGCTGTGGGGACATAGGCATTTAACTGTAACTGATGTAGACTGGACTATTATTAGTCTTTCAAGTTCATTATTAGAAACATTGACTTCAAGACATTCAGATGATATTAGGTGACAACATAAACCCCATTTGAGATTGTCTAAGTGGATTTATTCACTCTGTATCTGAAGTTCAGATTGGTGAAGTTCCTAGATTCAGGTCCCAAGCCATGTTGAGTTGACTAACCTCATTCTTGAGGAAGATGGGCTATACAATTGGAGAAAGCAAATTGCTATCGCTCTAATACTGGAAGCGTACTTGGTTATGTGCATGTTATTTAAGCTCCATTGTGATTCTCTTCTTGACTGGTTAGTCTCTTTACAATTCTTATGTGATGGAAACCTGACCAAGTTACCAGAGAGCTTGTGAGCCCTATCTCACCGAAGTTTTGCCATCTTCAGGAGGGGCAAGTATTAGCATGAAAAAATCTTTCAACTTTGTGTCACTGGGGGGCAGCATAACTTTAATTTTGGAACTTCTGGTGTTTTGAACAAGCAATGGCGTAACGTCATGTTAATTGCCTTTCTGTGTATTCTGGAGCCATTATGTATAAGTTATAGTGAAATTTCTCTTATTGCCTTTCTGACTGAAATGCAAATGACTCATAGATTGCACCCTGCTGCTTTAGGCATATCTAGTTGACTGTTTTGCATTGCTGTCCACTTGATTTTTAATTAACCCATAACCTTTCCAAGATTTTGTCACCTTGTGATTCTTGATTCTGAACCTTGTTTATTTCTCACAGGCAAAGCCCATCAGCTGGGAATTAACCAGAACAAATTCCTACCTAACTGGCCAGCTCTCTACAGTGCTTGCCTGTGGTCTGGGCTGAATTTAACACAATCCTGTTCAGGAAAACAATTCTGAATAATGTATAATAAACAATTGACAGTGGATGTACGGTCGCCATTAAGCTGTCTTCTAACTTAAGTTTTTATTGAATTCAAATTTCACTAGCTGCCATGGTGGGATTTGAACCTGTGTCCTCGTGGTATTAGCCTAGCCATCTGGATTACTAGTCCAGTGACATTACCACTGTGCCTCATTCTTCAGGGTACTTGACAGATGTGGAGAGAATCTAGGACCAGTGGAAGTAATCTCAGAATAAGGGGTTGCACATTTAAGACAGAGAGAAGGAGAGATTTCTTCAGAGGTAACAAATCTGTGGAATTCTTTACTACAGAGGGCTATTGAGATTGGGTGAATAAGTATAGTCAAGGCAGAGAGAGAGATTTCTAATCATTAAGGGAGTCAGGGAATATGGGGCCAAGGCTGGAAAGTAGAGGTGAGGGTTATCAGATCAGCCATGATCTTATTGAATGGTGGAGCAGACTGGAAGGGGTGAAGAGCCTACTTCTCCTAGGTGTCTTATCTTAAACAAACTGTAAAAGTACTTGCTCACTTTAGAAGTAAAACATTTTAATTACTTTTCTTCTGCTTTGAGCAGACTGTAAAATAAGTACAGGCAATAAAATTATTGCCTATGTACCAGTTACAGTTACTGAAAGTATAATGCTGTTACACACAAGTTTCTTTGCTGGTTTAATCCTCTTGGCAATGGTTTTCCACCCTATCTCATTTTCATAAGTGCCTTGGATGGTGTTGACAAGTCTGTTTCCAATTAGTTCAGGCCTCATGACTTGGTCACTGATATGATTTTTTTTAAAAAGATGATTCTGAGCTTTGATTTTTTTAGAATTTTCCGCTGCCTGCTCCTGTTTTAGTAGTGACAGAGAGATTAATCACAACACAGCAAAAGAGCAATCATTCAGTGTGGAAATAAATCCTCACCACCTTGAAAAGATGAATGTTAGTGACCATGTTATTTTTACTGCACCTCCCTTTCATTGCTTCCAGATTCAGCCTTTTGTTTTAAAGTAGTGATTATCACCCAGCCTGTGCCACTCCCTTTCATGACCAACATTGTGCATTTAGCCCCAAGCTGCTGGATTTTCCTCACTGCTTTTATACGCTTTTAACATCCAAGGTGCTGAAGCCATTCTTTGGTGACAATATCCACTCCCCAACATTCATGGTGACAAGATTGCATTCCACCTAGTACCCCATATTCTCAGTATTTCTCAGTATTCATGTGTCAAACTTTGTACTTACAGGCTCTGTATATTCTAGTTGGAAGAAAATCGTTACCTCCTGTCTTTGCTCACTTCTGCCATGACAGAAAATTGAGATTACGTTAGAGTTCTTTAATTTTAGAGGTCATGCCTACATTTTTAAGAAGTTAAATTCTACACTTTCAGACAAAAATCTAACTTTCTACACTGATGTCCTGCATATTTAAAAGTAAACTTTTGAAAGCAGCTTTGAATTTTGGATTGATTGCAGCTAGAGATTAGAGCAGTTTTGGACATTCCGTCTCAGGATTGACACAGTTCTATTCATAGCACAAATCTGTTCCAGTATTATGTTGTAAACCTTTGCAACTTTGGACCTTAATAAATTAACAGCACACTGCAGATATCTTGCTGATGAGAAAATAAACTAAAACACAACTGTATGTTGTGTGAAATGCTATTTGGGAAAGGTGGTATTAAATACAGATGTAAACATTTTTAAAACTGTAGAATGCCCAAACCCCACTCTTATCGTTTACATCAGATCTTGGATTGTGTACACGTTCTTTGGCTTTCCACATTCTGATATATTCTGCAAAACAACAGAAAATACACTCCCTGACATTAGCTACCAAGCTTAATGATTTGATAAACATGCTTTTAAACCTTTCCTGTTTTCTTTGGGTGGAATCCAAGTAAATTATTAAGTTGACTGTTTAATGCAGAACTTTTCTCAATCATGTAATCAGATTCTAACTTGCCACTTTTATTTGGACTTTCTACCTTTTTGCACATGCTTGCAAGTATTTTGTTTAGACCCAGTCCAGTTACTTGTGTACTGTAAAGAATAGTCAATATTCACATATCTTCCATGAAGAACTACCTTGAAAATCGAACTTATTTCTGGGAATCTTATTGTATTACTATGGATTTTAGACAATGATAAAATTATAACTGTACAACTTCTTTCACTGACATATTTATGTCTCAGTGTGTGTAGGGGTCAGTAGAGAAGTTTATCGGTATTTTAATTCAAGACCCTTTTTTGGGTAGCTTTGTAAAACAAGTTTCGCGCTCATCAGAGTAAAGTATTACCTTGGGAATTAATAGATATCTTGTTTTCTTGGTTCAAGCATTCACAGAGTTACACTGGAAATGTGTTCAAGCTAAGTGTTCTTTTTAACTGTAATTACAGAAGAGCATTCTGGTACATCAGTGATGGATCTGTTCTCTACACCATCCACTCTGGTATTACAGTATCACAGTGAGACCTGTGCAATTAGCACTGACTAGAAATTGGATTTCAGGATTGTCCACATTCACTGTACTTATGGTTGATAAACAGAGCCTTTCATTCTGTTAGGATGGTAAGAAAAAAACAATTACATTTAGAGAACAGCTCTCACTGCCTTAGACTGTTCTAATGCCAATAAAATACTTTTGAAATGTAGTCACAGTTGTCATAGAGGGGGAATAACAGACATTTTGCACATAGCAGGATTCCATAAGGAGCAACAAATTAATCTCAGAATTGGTACAGTGCATAAGGAGGCTATTCAGCCGATTTCACATCTCCCTGTAATCCCACATATTGTTTCTTTTAGACAACATTCTAATTCTCCTTTTAATGCTGCAATTGAACTAGCCTCCACTATGTATTCAGGCATTACAATCCAGATCCTAGCTACTCAGTGTATGAAATTGTTTTACCTCCTGTTACTTTTGCTTTTTTTTATCAATTACTTTAAATCTGTGCCCACTCATTCTCCATTTTTTTTTACAGTGGGAATGGTTTTTCCATATCCACACTATCCAGAACATTTCCTCTCAACCTTCTTTTCTCCCAAGGCCTCAATTCTAACTTCTCCAATCTTAATCTTCATAATTTAAGGTCTTAATCTCTGGAACTTCTTTTGTAAATGACTGGATTTCTTTTTAAGGCGAGTTTAGAATTCTATTAGAAAGCCAATGATCACATATACTTAGGCAGAGTGTGAAACACTGGCTGTGCCTTGGATCAGGTATTGTGCCCATTTCTACACACCACACTTTAGGGTGAATGTCAAGACCTTCAGGATGGTGCAAAGGGATTTTACCAAAGAGGAAGGAGTTAATTTGACAAGACAAACTGGGGTGTTTAATTTGCTGTAACAGTAAAGGTTACAGTGCGACTTAATTTTTTGTTTGTTGTGTGAATAAGGAGAAACTTACTTGCAAGCAGAGTACAAAGATTTGAGATAACTGGCAAAAGAACCAGAGAGGAAATGAGAATTCTGTATTATACAATGAGTTGTTATGATTGAAAGGGCAGTGAAAGCAGCTTCAGTCGTAACTTTCAATGTACACTTGGATATACACAGGCAAACGGTATATTTGCAGGGCTATGGGGCAATAGTATGGACAAGGGACTAATTAAGAGCTAGCTCAGAAATAATGGAACTACTGTGCAGTATGATTCTGATTTGTCTTTAGGTATTGATTATTGGATTAATATTGGCCAGGACACTAAGAACTCCCTTACTCTTCAAATAGTGCTATGGAATCTGAACAGGTGCAATCCTGGTTTAATAACTCATCCAAAATGTAGCATGCCTGATGGTGCAACCCTGTCAGTACTGCATTGAAGTGCCGGCCTATGTTATGTTCAAGTTTGATGTGAGGAATGAACCCGTAATGTTCTGACTCAGACCAGTTGAACCATGGCTAACGTTAATTCGAAATCCATAGCCCATGAAAACTGTTCCCCATCAAAAAAAATGGACTTCACTTTGCTTTATGAAGTAACCCACGCTGATCTTTTAATCATGAGTGAAGGGAAAATATTTTCTTCTTATTGGCCTTTCTTCAACCAGTACCAGAACACTAACATTTCATTTCTGCTTTTTTATACTCCTCAAAGCTTTGCAGCAGCTCAGTTTAACTAGCCAAGCTGTACAGCTCAATGCATTAAGTGGCAGTTAGTGAGTGAAATTGATTGGAATGGCCAAACTTTTTAACCTCCTGGTGCTAATGTCATGTAGCCAACAGCAAACTCCATGTAAAATTTAAACCTAACTCCCTATTAACTTTTATAGATCTGAACCTGCCAGTCCTAACGGAATCAGTTTGTGATTTGGGATTTATTCAACAAATTGCGAATTAACCTTTCCAAACCTCCAGACCACAGGATTTAAACTGGATGAACAACCAAGTCAAAAATGTAATTGTGCCTCATGATATTTACATAGGCCGGGAGTTTTGTCCTGTGCAATCTATGTGTTGCTGACCTCTGTGCATATTGTTTTATTGCTTACTTTTTCCATCTCCACATCAAAATTGTTGGCTATTAACAAAATAGGAAGAACAATTTGAGACACCTTTTAATAAAACCATGCCATAGCAGTTGGTTTTGATGGTTCTTGCGTTGTCCTGGTACAGTACCAAAACTGAGCACTGTTTGTCAGGAACTCAATTTGTCACAACACATTCAAAGTTTTCCAGAGTTTCTTTCATAGTTGCATTGTATTAAAAATCAGTTTCAGCTTAAGTTTCTTCTGTCAAGTTTCTCAGTGTTATAAACATTTCTTTTGCCCAAAATACACATGAAAATTTACAAAATTAATTGGATTAAGTTCTTCCATTGACAAATGGCAATTAGCCAACTGAGGTGACTCCTCACGTTGTAGCCCTTTTGCAATAGATACATTCAACAAGATGCAGACTCGTCTACGTGTGATTCCTTAAATAAGGTTTCAATAGCAGTTATGCATGTGGAGTTCAGAATCCCTTTTAAGAATGTATTTGATGTGAGGGTAGAAATCTGATGAAGCAAAAAGAAATGCATCAGGGACATTTGCCAAACACCCATGGAGGTGAGCAGAACTTTCCTGAAATGACTTCCTGTGGTACATGGTTGATCAGTTGCCTAAACTTCAGAGGAAAGACAGAGTTGTTTTAATGATAATAGGACTATTTCACACCCAGATTTTAACAAAACATTGGCTCAAAATGCCAAGACACACAGAGTGAGCATGGAGTTTAAAAAAAAAGCCATTTGATTGAACAATCATATTTCTGCTACAGACCATAGAAACCTTGCTTCTTCATGAACTCTATCCAACCACAATGCAAGTTTGACAATGCTTCTCCTACCCCATCCCTCAAATCCCTATCTTCCCAGAAAGAAAAAAGGAGGAAAATTTGCAATTACTGATACTGCATGGAGCATTGCCTCCCCTTTAATGGTTGATTACCCTGATTCTTTACCTGTCCTTGAATCCATCAGGACATTGGTACAATGAGTATTTGGCAGTCTCCATTTTTGATGAAATATCCTGGAAATAGTCTTCATGTCATTTATTCAAAATGCAATGCAGAGAAAGTCCCTGTAGCCCTCTTTTGGTCACTGTTACAGATGTCAGAGGCTTTCCTATGTATTATCACTTGCTTTGTTTTCTAAGCCAATTTTTATTCAATTAGCAGTATTATCATTGATTACATGACCTAATCATCGTCTATGCACTCTGATGTAAATCCATTGTTGTTGCGGTAGCAGACAGAATTTCACTGTGACATTTTATTGTTACCAAATGCAAACCACCACTTGACTTAATATGTACATTAGTCTTGAAACAGTCGTGGAACATAGATCAACCAAGAGCATTTTTTAAAATTCATTCACAGGATGTGGGCACTGTTGGCTTGTCTAACATTTTTTGCCCAACCCTGGGTGCCTGGGAGTTATTGTTGAGCCACTGTCTTGAACAGTTGCAGTCCATGACGGGTAGGTGCATCTACTGTCCTGTTAGGAACAGAGTTCTAGGATTTTGAGTCAGTGACCTTACACGAACAGCAATCTAGATATAGTCAGCCCATTGCCATGGGTCTGGATTCACATGTGGGCCAGACTAAGAAAAGACAATAGATTTCTTTCTCTGAAGGATACTAGTGAACCAGTTGGGTTTTTACAATCAAAAGTAGTTGTAATGGTCTCACCATTGGGATTAGATTTCAATTCCGGATTCATTCATTAATTTAAACTTTACCATCTAATGTAGTGGGATTGGGGCCAATGTTCCCAGATTATTAACTTGGCCCTCTGGATCACAAGTCCAGTGAGGGGCTTGGAAGGAACTTGCAGATAGTGGTATTCTCATGTGCCTGCTGCTCTTGTTTGTCTAGGGGATAGAGGTGTGGGTTTGAAAGGTGCTATTGAACGATCCCTGCTGAATTGTTGCACTGTATTTTGTAGATGGTACACACTGTTGCCACTGTGTGTCGGTGGTGGAGGGAGTGACTGTGGAAGGTGGTGGATGGGGCCAATAAAGTTAGTTGCTGGGCAGTATGGAGCTTATTGGCTGTCGTTGGAGCTGCACTCATCCAGACAAATAAAAAGTATTCCAGCACACTCTGCCTTGTAAATGGTGGGCAGATTTTGTGGAATTAGGAGTTGAGTTACATATGCAGAATTTCTAGCCTTTGACTTGTTCTTATAGTCACAGAATTATATGGCTGGTCCACTCTATTTTCTGGTCAATATAACACCCCAATATGTTGATCCTGGGTGTTTCAGCAATGATAATGCCATTGAATGTCATGGTTAGATTCTTTTTAGTTGGAGGTGGCCATAGTCTGCATCTGTATGGTTCAAATATTCTTGTCACATGCCTGGCTGTTATTGAGGTCTACATATGTAGACTACATCAGTACCTGAGGAGTTGTGAATGGTGCGGAATGTTCTTCAGTTATCAGTAAATATCCCAGCTCTGACCTATGATAGAGGGAAGGTCATTCATGAAGCATTGAAGATGGTCGAGCTTTGGATACTATCCTGAAAAACTATTGGGGTTCTTGTGGACCAATGGTAGGGTCCCTACCTTTGGGCCAGAAAGCCTGGATTCAACTGCTGCCTGTTCCAGAGATGTGTAACATCTTTGAACAGATTGATTAGAAAATATCTTGGAAAACTCCTGCAGTGATATCCTGAGACAGATGCCCAATGACAACTACAGCCATCTTGCTTTGCGCAAGACATGACTCCAACAGCCAGAGAGCATTCCTCTGATTCCCATTGGTTCAGTTTTTGCTAGGGCTCTTTGTTGCCATACTTGGTCAAAGGTTGCCTTGGTTTCGAGGTTCATCATGTTCCCCTCCCCTTTGGACTTCAGCTCATGTGTTTAAACCAAGGCTGAAGGTGATTGGACGTAGAAAAACCCAAACTAAGCATTAGTTATTGCTAAGCAAGTGCCATTTGATAACACTTCTAATGACGCGGTCTATCACTTGGCCGATTATCAAGAATAGTTTCATGGGGCAGAAATTGACCAGTTGGATTTGTCCTGCATTTCGTGAACAGGACATACCTGGGCAATTTTTCACGTATCTTTTCTGGGGGGGCATGGTGACCTAGTGGTAATATCGCTGGATTAATGATTCCACGACCAAACTATTAATCTGGAGACATGGGTTCAAGTCCCACCACGAAGATTAATGGAATTTAGATTCAGTTAGTCAGACTGGCATTGAAAGCTTGTTTCAGTGATGGTGATCATTACAACTATTGTAAATTGTAGAAGCCTATCTGGTTCACTAATATCCTTTAGGGAAGGAAATCTGTTTCTTTCCCACATGTTACTCTAGACCCAGGTGATGTGGTTGACTATTAAGTGCCTCAGTTCAAGGGCAGTTAGGGATGGACGACTCATTCTGACCTTGCCATCCCCGTGAAAGAATAAAGGCAAAAAAGAGTCAAAGAATGGCAGGTGACCATACTATAGCTATAGCAAAAAGCTTGGCCAGGAGAGCAACTAATTTTGGAGGACAGGTCTTCAGTTTTATTGCTAGAATGTTTCAACATCTAGCACCTTCAGCCATTTCTTGATCGTGTGAAGTGCATGGAAAAAAAAGACTGACATCTGTGATGCTCGGGACCCCAGAAGGAGACTCAGATGGTTGATTATGTAATTCGATGCGATTCTGCATGAAGATGTTTGTAAATGCTCCAGCCTTGTATTTTGCACTGATGTGCTGGCCTCTCCTTTTATTGAGAATGGGGATCTTTCTGGGCACACCCCCATCTTTACTCTTAGTTGTTTAGCTGTGAATGATAACAGAAAATTAATGTGGTAGGACTGCAGAGCTTAGATTTGATTAATTGGTTGTGGGAGGACTTAGTTCTGTCTCTAAATCACATGCAGCTTCTGCTGTTTGTCATGTAATCCTGTCTTACAGCTTCACCAAGTTGGCACCTTAATTTTAGATAAGTCTGGTCCATCTTGCATGCCCTCCTGCACTCTTCATTCACTGTGTTCATGAAACCACTGAATATGTTGTGAGATAACTAGTAATTTAGAATGTTACTAAATAGTTGTCCACCACTACCCCATCCACTCTTTATTGTGTCCTGGTATTGCTTTCCTTTCCTGGAGGTTTGTTTTTTAGGAAAGTGGATCAAAGACACATAGATCTTAGCACATTGATCTACTCAGTTCTTGATACCATTAGGTAGCTTCTCCATTCTTAATGAACAGGTCCTTATTGAATTAATGGCAACCTGTAGGCCCCCTCCCCAGCATAATCCTGTAGGAGCATCCATGCCATTTTGGAGAATTATTGGGATCATCCAGCCATTTTTTAGAGTGCAGGTATCCTTAGTGGGGAAAATGCTTCCTTCCAAATATGGACTTTGCAGTATTGATGGTTAAGATCACTTTCAGCTGATGCAGTTGCCTGGTCTACAGGTTATCCATACCTCGTGGCCGTAGTCCAGAATATGCTTTTTCCCCAGATTTTACTGCAGCCTTCGAAGTAAAAGAGCCGTAGAACTAGGCCTATGTTCTGTAAAGGAGAGGGGATAGAAGGTTAATGTATTTGCCTGCTTGGCTTCAGTTTCCCCTCTTGGCCAGCATTTACAAGATCAGATGACATCAACTAAAATCCTGCTGGGTGAGGACAATTCAGTTGCAGCACTTTCTTGCTTTGAACACTTCTCGACATCCATTTATAGACAGAATCTGTTGCTATAGCAGAAAAGTTCAATGTGACATGGAACTTCTCATCTTTGCAAGTGGGGCACTTGAGACAGACTGAAAGAGCCAAAAATCTTCCTCCAGCAAGGTGGACTGGTCATCTTCCTGCTGATCGCTATCACCTCAAAAAGATTGACTGCCAAGTGGAAATGGTTTCTACATTGTCAGCAACAAGGCTGACAATTTTTACAAGTTAGGAATTCAAGCTATTCTAGCTTGCTTACAGCTGTGTTTTTAAAAAAAAGCACATTGAGAATCACATTGCCAGCTGTGAGCCACAGGTGAGAAATTTCCCTATTCTTTATTCCTTATGATTATTGATAATGAAGCCAGAATTAGTACACATCCCTAATTGCCCTTGTGAATGTGACGGTGTGCCACCTTTTTGAGTTATTGTGTTTTTTTTTAATAGTGATTTGATATAACTGAGTAACTTGCTAGGTCATTTCAGAGGGCAGTTGACAGTAAACTTCATTGACTTCAGACCTGCAGCATTCTGGCCAGACAGGTCAGGGCCCTAGGTTTTCTTCCCCAAAGGACATCGGTGAACAAGTGGGTTTTTATAACAATCGGACAGCCTTTACCAGTACAAACTTTTAAACTCCAAGTTTATTTAATGAACTAAATTCAAATCTACATTTGCCATGGTAGAATTTGAACTGGATTGTTAAAGTGAACACCTAGGTTACTGGGCCAGTTAACTAACATATATTGAATGTCCATTGCTATCCCATTTCCTGATCAATGGTCTGGCAAGTGCCATTTTTTGAGTGGTGCTTAAAGCCTGATAGCAGTGGGAGTTTTAAATTCTCAGAGTGTCAGAAGACAGAAACATGTCATTTCACCCTTAAACCCTGCACAAGTAATTTTTGACCCATTTGCACTTGTGGATTCACACTTCTTGCACACTAGTTTGCAGGGATTGCTTGGTTGTTGTATCCTGTTTTGTACCTGAACAGCATAAATGTAATCACATCTGTAAATATTGCCTTTGAATTTCATTTCACCTGATATTTTGCAGCTCTGCATATCCGACTTTGCGTACCTCTTCCATTGAAACATTTATTTTGTTGATCTCAGCATCACAGTATTGTTTAGGAAAAATATAATTGCTTGCTTTGTTTGGGAACAAAGCTGCATGTTGTAACTTTCATATTTGAGTAGTGTCCTGTGTGGAACAGTATGTTCCATCCAAGTTCAAAATTAGAGTAATGGCTGCATGTTGGTATGTAAAGTTGAACAAGATTACAAAAGTTGAGAAGGGGCTGAAGTATGTGTCAAGAAAGTAATATCGTAAAGGGATTTGAACAGAAGGATTTTTAGATGAACACATTGGGACAGCCAGGTCAATATGGCTATTTATGATGCTAAATATTGAAAGAGATAGTCCCATGTATATCCATTTGACGGAAGGGTACTAATCTTTAATATCCTCCCTATTCATATGTGTTTTGACAGGTTATCTGTGCTGATGCAGTAATGTCCAATGGAATAAGAGGGAAAAGCTTGGAATTCCATTTCATTAAACATTACAAGTGGACTAATCAGTTGCTGTAAATCAGTGTCTTGTCATAGAGTGCAAATAACTTGTTTCTGATGTATGTTAAGATTGTACATCCCTGACCAAAGTTTGAATTCACCATTAGACAAGTACTGTAATGCTCACTGTGGCACATCACTTCTTGGGTTCACAGATGAAACCATGGGAATAACTATTTCCTCTTTCTCTAATGCAGTTTCCTTCCATTCTAATGGCTTTATCACAAGCATTTGTTGAGAAACAATTATGTCATTGTAAACTTTGATGAGTCTCAGCTAAAAATATTGTGCAGCCTGTCTTTATCTACAGCTCTAAAATTTTCAAAAGAAGGCCAAACAGTTAATGTTGCATATTGTTATAAATCTTAGCACTTGGAAATTATTGTACAGCGTATTTCCGTTTACTTGCCAGTTTTCCTCTCTAAATGTGTTGGTTCTGTGCCATGGTGCAGCTTACTGCGATCTGGCAACCTTTTGCACTTTAATTTCTCTTAATTTGTTTCTCGGGTATAAATACCAAGTGATCATATTACATTTGAGTGGTTTGCTATGACAATTCAGAGCGCACTAAAAATCAACAAGGAGCATACTATATAATAGTGAGACATTAGTGAACTTGTGGGATATCCATAACGATACCTGAAACATTTCTGGGACTGACTATGACAAATAAACAAATTTCTGAATTTACCATAGTTTAATTTGAAGCCGTGACCTCTAGGCTATGACTAAATCAGAAGCACTACATTACCATATCCATGTTTTTATGTGTCAAAAAGAACATGAATTAATGCAGAAGCTGCTAGCTTGCACTTCTACAAAGTATCACCAGCTACTTGAGGCTAGAAGTACTCACCAGGAGTTGACCCTGGGATCTTCCTCATGCAACACTCAGTTCCTCAATGGATAAACATTTATTTAAAAATTCATTCATGGAATATGGGCATTGCTGCCTTGACATTTATTGACCATGCCCAGTTGTCTTTGAGAAGGTGGTGAACTGCTGATGTCCGTGGGAGTTAGGAAAGGAGTTCCAGGGTTTTGACACAGTGACAGTAAAGGAATGGAAATATACTTCCAAGCCAGGATTATGTGTGATTTAGAGGGCAAATTACAAATTGTGGTATTCCTATGCATCCTTTGTGGTCGTCAGGGTTGTTGCTGAAGGAGCCCTGTGAGTAACTGCAGTGCAACTTGTAGATGGTACACTCTGCTGCCACTGTGCATTGGTGGTGGAGGGAAATAGGGTGCCAGTCAAACTCAGTGAGTCATCAAGGGAAGATGCCTGTAGCTGCTTTATTACAGGATATGCCTTCCATTTTCATGGCCCCAACATAATTAGGAATGTGTGTCATATACATGTTCTGTGTTTATATATGTCACACTATCTTTCAGCAGTACTGATAGAATACATTTCTTCAGCTCCAAGCAGTTTATGCTCCGGTCCCATTTTTAAAATTATTTCAGGAGAAGCTGGAGGCAAATTTGAAAAGCTTTATTGAAGTCATTGTTACTGCCAATGTTTTGAAAAATAGGACAGTGAAGAAAAATGGCAAATTACATTTCCAGCAAATAATGAAATTTAAAATAAATGTTGACTGTTACAAAAAGTTCATGTTTTAATTTCTTGGACCTAAGTCTGTGAGTGAGGGAATGACCTCAACAAACCATTATCTTGGAACTGTTCCCCTCCTCCACTAAATCCACTCACTGGCTCTAACCCTTTCAGCAGTATTGTATATTTGGTAAAGCCACAGTTACATCAATTGCTCACTGAACCCCTGCATCTCCTTCACCTTTCCTCACTGCTCCAGCACATGCCGTTTTTGAGAAGTTTGCAGGTTTAATGTCGAGGAGTGAATAGACCCTTATTGAAACAGGAACTGAGTACAAGTCAACATATAGCCTTTTTATATGGCACTGTGCTCTCAGCTGTAAATCGCTATACTTGTCTTCCATCCCTCAGTCAGTGGTTTATTCCCTGGTTCCATGGCACCATCTATAACTGTTCTTTCAATAGTTATGTACCCATTCATGGAATGTAATCTTAAAGTATCTATCGTACAAGTCTCTCTCTCTGCTTTCAAAGTCCTCGGTCCGGGCTCTATTTTCAGCAAGTTTTGCATTTCGTAAAGGAGTGTTGTAGCAATGCAGGCTCAATGCTCCAATCTGAAATGGGACTAGGAGCCAAAGAAAATTGAAAGCTTTATGATTTTTCTTATGTACTAAGAACAGCTGACAGTTATCACACCAAACTATTGCAGCACATTTCACTAATGCACACTTGCTTCTGAATCAAATGGTGTGGTCAAGGTTGACTCCGGGACTTGAGCACGCAATCCAGGCTGACACTCCATTGCACTTCTGAGGTGGTGTTGTCTTTCAGAGGAGACTTTAATCCTTGGCCTCATCTCCCCTCTGAGATGGATGTATGAAATCACATAGCACAATTCAAAGAAGACTGGGAGAGTTCTTCCCAGTGTCCCGAAAGATAGCTTACACTCAACTAACACCAGGAAGGCAGAATATCAGCTTGCTATTTGAGGAAGCTTGCTGTGCTTGAAATGATTGGTGGCTTTCCTACACTATAAAGGTGACTACACATCAAAACTAACTCAGTGCTTTGGGGGTGGCCCAAGATTGTGAAGGGCAATATAAAATTCTAATTCTTTCTTCATTTTTCTTTTTTTTTTCATTGAATGGTTTGGAAGGATGGCTGGGAGTGTGATCGAAAAGAGAACGATGAGGTGGCTTGTGGTAGGGTGGGTGGGAGGATCCATATGGGGCCAAGGATTAATGGTTGAAGGCTCTACCACCAATTGTGAAATGTGGAGAGTGCAGGAACAAGAAGTAGTCTAGTTGGGGAAGAGCAAAGGGTCTAAATGTACAGATAAAAAACTGAAGTATATGAAGAGGTGAGATTCAAAAGACCTTGTATGTGAGTGTAAAGGTTTTGATGGCTGAAGGACTAAGAGTCTGGCTGTAAATCTCTGTGGATGCTGGGCTGAAGCCATCAAGATATATTGTGGACATGGGCTGTAGTCCTCGCTGATGCCTGCAAGTAAACAGTGAAAAGGGACATGCTCAGTTTCCCATTCCAGCATGTAGCAAAATGATCATGCATTTATAGATTTCGTTCATGATCTATTAAAGTAGAACATTTGCATTATTTCCTCATAGTTATATTCCCTGCTTTAAATAACTGTCAGATGGTGGGTCAAGACTGCCTTTGGGTTACCTTAGTTTCTCAGCTAAATTCATAACTGAGTATACAAATCCTGAGTCTGGGGTGAATGTGTTGGACAAGTGGTAAGAGTTATATGGTTTCTCTATGTGCACTTGGATTCGGGGGACAGAAAGCCAAAGAAGTGCTATTTCCAGAATGGCAAGAGCAAACCTGCCCTTCCTGTCAGTTCAACTTTGGTGGTGGGAAAGCTTCTAGGAACAGTTATTCGGGATAGAACTGGCAGTCACATGGAAAATGAGTCGATTAGGAAGGGTCAGCATGGATTTCTAAAGGGGAAATTGTGTTTAACTAATTTGGTGTATTTTTGAAGGGGTAACAAAGTTTTGATGTGGTTGTGCTGTTAGTTAGTCTGCATGGATTTCAGAAGATGTTTAATACGATGCCCCGCACAGACTTGTGAGGAAAATTATACGTCATGGTATAAAAGGGTCAGTAACAACATGGATACAAAATTGACTGAGTGTTAGGAAAATGGAGAGTAATGGTCAATGGATTTTTTTTTGGTCTGCTTTGTTGTGCAGCTTCCTCGGGGCTGTATTGGGAGGCTTGATTTTCCTGATTTGTCTTAATGATCTGGATCTTGATATGCATTGGACGATTTCAAAGTTTGCAGATGCCACAAAACTTAGAAGAATCCTAAACTGAAGAAGACAGTGTGGCATTCCAAAAGGACAAGTTGTTGGAGTGGGTAGACAGGTGACAGAGAGGTGTGAGGTGATGCATTTTGATGGGAAGAACATTGGAAGATGATATAAGTTAGGGTGTACTCTTTTAAAGGGGGCATAGACGCAGAGAGACCTGGATGTATATGTGCACAGATCATTGAAGGCAGGAAAAGTGAAAAGAGTAGTTAATAAAACAAAGTGTGTCCTTGGCTTTATTAATAGGCATGTAGAGTACAAGAGCTAATTTTGAAATTGTATAACACACTTGTTGGACTATGTGCAAATTGTGAATGAATTAGAGAGAGTCCAAAAGCAATTTACAAGAATGGATCCAGGAATGACAAACTTCAGTTATGAGGATAGATTGAAGAAGTTGTGACTGTTCTCCCTGGAGTGAAAAATGCTGTGAGATTTGATAAGAGGTTTTTTCAAAATCATAAGTGGGCTGGATAGGGTAGGTAGGGAGAACCTAGTCCTGCTCATGCAGGGAACAATAATGAGAGGGCATAGGTTTTAAATGATGTGCATAAAAAAGCAAGGGTGATGTGAGGAAAAACATTTTCATACAACGTGTAGTTAGGGCATGGAATTCACCGTCTGGAAATGTGGAGACAGGTTCATTTGAGGCATTCAGGAGGGCACTGCATTATTATTTGGATAGAAATGGTGTAGAAGGGTTTGGAAGAAATAAGTTGGAGATTGGCACTATGTAATATGACTCATTTGAACAGCTGATGCAGGCACGATGAATCAGATGGCCTTCTGCACTGTAACTGTTCTCTGTGCAGCAGTAGTGCCAACTCTTGTGTGTGAACAAATGTGTGTTGCTACGGAATGGTAAAATGAAGTTATGAATTTCTGAGCTGGGGCGTTGAGGGGTGTAAAATGTTGACTGGTGATGTTAGTTGCCAAATGTTTGAGAAGGTGTATGTGTGTTGGGGTAGAGTTACCTGCTGGGAGTAGGGTTGCAGCTGAATGTTTGCAGAGCTTGTAGAGCAGTTGTCTGGATGGTTGGGTGGACAAATAGCATTACTTGCTGAGCCAAGTAGGTGAACAAGATATACTGAGCAGTGAGGCTTAGTTGCTGAATGCATTGCTTGCATAGAGGGGTACCCATTGCTGAATTGATGGTGGTAAAGATGGTTGCTGAGTGACCAGCAGTTAGCCAATTTCTGATCAAATGGGCATGTGGGTTGAAAAGCACAATTTAATGATAGCAAGAATGTAGTGTAGTTTGCCTTGAATAATGTTCAGTTGTGTTTGTGCCCCCACTAGGACATGGTGCTGATGTGAAATGTGTAGACTGGCATCCTACCAAGGGATTGGTTGTGTCAGGAAGTAAAGACAGCCAACAACCAATCAAATTCTGGGATCCTAAGACGGGTCAGAGTCTTGCAACACTGTAAGTGATGATGGCTTTAATGTAAATACGCTCCTATGTCTTATGGTCTAGATGATAATTATAATGTCAGAATGGTTTCTGATCCAGTGAGAAGATGGGATCAACTTCATTAAAATGTAAGCAAGAAGGAAGTGGTTTTTATCAAGGTCGAACAGGAATTTCAAGATTAATTTTTCTGCAGTCTTAGTTTGCAAAATGAGATCGAGACTGAGAAAATTGTCCCAAAAGCAGAAATTGCTGGAGAAATTCAACAGGCCTGGCAGCATTTGATCTCCACTGATGCTGCTAAACCCTGCTGAGTTTTTCCAGCAATTTCTATTTTTGTTTGTTTCAGATCTCCAGCATCCACAATTCTTTGTTTAATTTTATTTGAAAAACTGGTTAATTCTCCTTGTGTTTTATGTTTAACTGTTTACCATTGGAGTCTGTTCTTGTTGATTAATTTTTGCTGAATCAATTATTTACTGTGGTTCTTAATCCAAAACAAAATCAATTTATTTGTGTACTAAGCTCTGATGAGCATTGCAAAAACTCGTGAAAATCGGTCCACGCAGACTGCTGCTCAGTTATAGTTTTTCTTATATATGCATCTTCTGTTTTTTTTCCCTTGAGAAACCTCTCATAAAAATAGTACAAAATAGCTAGCTTCCTCTTTTCCTACATCCTTTTTCTGTGGTGCTGATGATTTCAGTGACGGGTGTGAAATGGAGCTCTGAGGAACATACTGTGTGGGGGCAATGAGGTGTAACACCTGATGCAAGAGGAGAGACAAGAGCCCTGGAGCAATAGAGGAACTGGAGTTTTGTAGACAACACAGTGCCTGAGAGAAGGGGCAACTTTCTACAGAAAGTACTAATCTGGGAAAGGGAAGGAATATGTACTTAGAAGGACAGAAATACAGAAAACATAAAGCCTGTTATTAAATCGGACGAATCTGGCAAACCATGTGCTGCTAGTGGGGCCAACAAGTAAACCCAACACACCTCTAACTACGTTGTCAGAAAAGGCTTCAACAGGGAATAGTATAATAGAAGGCCAGATCTTAGGATTAAATGCCTTAAAAAGAGGGAGTGGGGAGCACTGCAGTACACAGAGAAGATAGAGTTCCCTTGAGAGAGAAAGCTGGATTCTGCAACTGCATCTAATTTTGTTGAGATAAAGAACATCCGATGAACAGATTTCCAATTATGAGATCCTTTAGTTACAGTTAGAGTCTTGAGATGTTGCAGCTGTATCTGACAAGAGCAGCAAAGGCGAAGAGGAGGTTTCGTGGATTTTTTTAAAATTATAAAAGGAATTCAAAAATGTGAATCATACGAAAGAGGACATCAATTTAACATTATTGCAGTGAGGAGAGCTCTTAGGAGAAATTTTCTATGTACAGCAAGTTGTAGGATCTTGGAATACCTGAAGCTGAGACTATTATATCTATCAAGGGAGAATTTAGATAAATACTTGGAGCATTGGAAGAACCAGGTCTTTTGAGAAGGTTCCAGTATAAACCTATCACAGATAAATTGGGTGAATTGGCCTCCTGCTGTGCTGTACGTGTTTGTCTTCCATAAAAGTGGAGGTTACAGCAATGAAAAAAGTTTGCGTCCCTGTGCCAGTATGATAGCCAGGGAGTTGGAAAGATGTTTAAATTTAGTATACTTTGCCGTGCTAAATCTTCTTTTCTAGCGTCAGTAATTTTTATACCCTGGTCATTGTGACACCTCTCCCCAGTCATGCCCACAAAAACACAGTGATGGAGGTTAAGTGGAATCAGAATGGGAACTGGCTTCTCACAGCATCTCGTGATCACCTCTGCAAAATGTTTGACATCCGTAACTTGAAGGAGGAACTTCAAGTCTTCAGAGGCCACAAAAAAGAGGCTACAGGTCAGTAATCTTTCCTTTGCCAACATTTTAGTAAATTAACAGCAGCTGAGCAGAAATCTGAACTTTCACTTTCTTTACCATCCTGCCAAGCTGCATTAAGGAACCAACAAATGTACAGAAGTAGTACAAGACCCAAATATATACCAAACTGAACTAAGTCCCTGTGTTATAAGGTGGTAGAATATACCATTCTTGTATGTTTGCCATCATATTTGAATTAATAAGCTGTTATCCCAAAGGGAATAGAAGTATTTGGTGCTGTGCAAGAGCCAAATTACTTGCAATTTCTTCTTATTCTCCACCCCATACATAAAACGTCTTCCTTGCCCCATACATAATCCCTATTCTTTGCCCTTGTTATAAATCATAATCCCGAGTGCCTGATATAAACCTTATCCTCAAAACAAACCTAATTCCTGTTCCTGTATTTAAATGTTATTCCCACCCTTTCATAAATTTTATCCCACATCTTCTTTTAACTTTATTCTCTGTCCATACATAAAAAAGTATTCCTGACCCCCAGATATAGACCTTATTGCCCCCCATATATAAAACTTAAACTCTCCCACCATATCATAAATAAACCTTACCCCCCACCCTTTATATATAAGCTTTATTTAGAAGCATTTTGCTTCTAAAAATTCATATTCTGAATTAGTAGAAGTTTATTATAACCCACATTACTTCCTTTTAACTTAAATGTGGTTTTTCAGAGCTATTTTGATTTTGGAATCAATAGGCTGGGGACAAGAAGGACCCATCTAGCTGTAGGGTATAGAACCAGGGATCATAAGGCACTTAGTTCTTAGTCTGAGACTGAGATGAGCAGGAATTACATTACTCGAAGTTTGAAGAATGTTTGGAATTCTCTACCTTAGATGCTGTGGCAGCTCAGTCACGGAGTGTATTCGAGACGATAATCAATATATTTCTATATTTTAAAGAGATCCAGGAATGGGGTGGGGGAGGTTGTGTAGGAAAATTGGATTGAGGTAGATAATCAGCCATAATCTTTTCGTAAATCTTGTTGAATGATAGAACAAGCTTGAGGAGCTGATTGGCCACCTCCTCATATTTCCAATTTTTTTTATTCATTCATGGGATGAGGATGTCACTGGCTAGGCCAAAATTTATTGTCTATCCCTAATAGCAGTTGCCAGGGTGGAAACAGCAGACTGGTGGATTCGGGGCGCAAGAGAGAATGGATACCAGTTTCGAAAGTTATGCCTTCTGTTTTATAAAATTTTAGTTCACTTTTCTGTTGACAGTTCCCGTTCATTTGTGCTGCTTCATTTCAGCTGCCACAATATAATTGTAACCACCAAGTGGCTCTGTGTCAGAAGTCTTTGGATAGTAGGAACAGGAATTGGCCATTTAACCCACTGAGCCTGCTCTGCCACCTATTACTGATGGATCAAACTCTTCAGTACCTTCTACCCATACTGTTCCCGTAACCCATTGATAATCGGATATTTCCCAACTACTGCTTTAAACACTCAAACACTGCATTTCCACCACTCTCTGGGTTAGAGAATTCCAAAGATTTACCATCCTCTGTGGAAAGAAATTTATCCTAATCTTGGTACCAAATGACATCCACTTTAATTTTACATTGTGACCTTGGTTCCAGACCTGTTAACCAGGGTAAACACCTTACGTGTGTCTATATACTGTTTATCGCTTTAAATATTTTGTACATTTCAATCTTTCTTCAAAATTGTAGCCTTTCTCTCATTGTTGCTTTTTTTGGATATGAAAATTTCAATTTATTGATTGACCATGGACAAACTTGAACATTTATAATGAATATTGAAACTAATTCACGGGAAGTGGCTATAGTGCCTTGGTGGTGTACATATCTTTTTGTCAGAGAAGTAAAAGTTTTGGATGTTCCTAGTGAAATAGAAGTGCTATGGATAACAGGTTTGGTGTATATAAATACAGAAGTGATGTTATAAAGGTTTATAGAAACATGAGGGGCATGGATATGGTGAGTAGCCAAGGTCTTTTCCCTCGGGTGGGGGCATCCAAAACTAGAGGTCATAAGTTTAAAGTGGGGGGTGGGCACAGATTTAGAAAGGACCTGAGTGGTAACTTTTTCATATAGAGGGTAGTGTCTGTATGGAACAGGCTTCCAGAGGAGGTGGTGGAGGCGGGTACAATTACAGAATTTAAAAGGGATCTGGATATGGTATATGAACGGGAAGGGTTTAGACGGATATGGGCCAAATGCTGGCAAATGGGACTAGATCAGATTGGGATATGTGGTCAACATGAATGATTTGGACTGAAAGGTCTGTTTCCATGCTGTAAAACTCCGACTCTTCATTCCAGATTTTTTTCTAATTGAATTCAGATTCCACCATCTGCTGTGGTAGGATTTGAACCCGGGTCCCCAGAATATTACCTGGGTTTCTGGACTAAACAATACAGTGATAATACCACCAGGCCATCACCTCCCCAATGTTCCTAATATGAGGAATGATGAATTTGTCCATCTGAATCTGCTGACTACATATATGAGCTTTTCAGAGAGAAACCAGCCAGAAAAATTTGACTCAGTTAATTTGAAAACTGGCTCTCATCCAAAGTGGAGATGGATCTGTTCAGTTTTATACTTTGGCCTGACATAGAAACCCTTCAAGATCGAACATCTGAGCCAATTTTTATTTCATATTTAACCTTTAAGTGGTAGACAAAACAAAATCCCTCAAATTGTTAATGGTATCATAGTACAGCTACATTGCAGTATAATATGATTTCAGTTTGTGGCCTTACTTTAACTCATACTTCACTCTGTTTACAGCGGTGGCCTGGCACCCAGTCCATGAAGGGCTGTTTGCTAGTGGAGGATCAGATGGGTCTTTGCTGTTCTGGCACGTGGGGTGAGTAAAATATGGAAATGTGATCTACATGTAACAAATATCACATCAAACAAATATACTTTGATTGTTTTCCTGTTCTTTTGACTTTACTCCATGAAAGCTGGGATCCCTGTATAGTTTTGCCAGATTGGTCTGCATATACTGTAACTAATTGGATGTCAACAAAAGTAAGGCAACTTATTTGCAAAATGTCTTCCATCCACATCACGCGGTAGACTTGATGAAACCAGGTTTTCATTTGTAACATTGTCCTGATCTAATCCATTCTTTCCTGTTGTATTTTAAACAAATTTGGGCAAACTGTCTTTCTGGACCTATCTGATTGCAGTGTGGAGAAGGAGGTTGGAGGCATGGAAATGGCTCATGAAGGAATGATCTGGAGTCTGGCCTGGCACCCCCTTGGGCACATACTTTGTTCAGGATCCAATGACCACACCAGGTATGACCTTAATTGACAAAGGAAGAAAAGATTTTAAAAATATTAAGGGAACTGGATGAACCATGTGAACAAGTAATACACCTTGTCTTCGGATCTGGAGTTATGCTTCTATTTGACTCCTTTCTTTAGGTTGTCATGAAACAATCTTTAGCGACTGCTCTAAGTCTATTCAGCTATATATGCCTACCTAATTCTTTATAGCCATTTTTTGTTTGTTTATTCAAATATCACATACAAGAACCGATTGCAATCTTGGGAACCATTAGTGATAAAAGTTTATGGTAGGGGGTAAGCATAGGAGCTGATGTAGAGTAAGGGCCTAATGTTAAAGGAGCTGTTTCCAGCGTTTTCATGTCTTAATTCGACCAATTGTTGAATGTAGAGGTCAACCTATGTTCGGAAATTGAGAATGGCTATAACTTCAGTACATGTTCTTTATGTTCTAAAGTCAACTTATCAAGACGTTAAATTACATGCAACTTGTTATTGGCAGCAAATTCTGGACGAGAAACAGGCCTGGTGATAAAATGAGGGATCGCTACAATCTCAACCTGCTTCCAGGGATGTCAGATGAAGCAGTAGGAGAGTATGGTAAGGATAGAATAAGAACATCAGAATATATTATGTACAGCGCAGTCAATAGTGAGAGGAGTCAAGCTATACTGTTCATTGCCTAAGTTAAGTCTTTTCTGCTAAGATGTATACACCAGCAAAAAACATTATACAATGGATGGAATATCATACAATATGACCAGGGCCTGCAATAAGATTGCACGTATTGTAAATGCAAAGTTTAATTACAATAATTCATCAGAAATATTTTTCATAATAAATGTGATGCAAATTTGAGCTACTCACTAACCTGGCATTTGACCAGCACGGGAGCTATTTACTGCCTCTCACACTTCCTGGAAAGGGAAGTAAACATTTAAGCACGGCATTTCATAAAGATGCAACTCCCTGTACACACCCTGAACTTTTTTTCACATTTGGAATTCTGCAGATGACATTGAGCCAAACAGTTTGTCGAGTATTCCTGGGATGGGCATTCCTGAGCAACTGAAACAGGCCTTGGAGCTGGAACAAGCCAGTAAGTACATCACATGAAATTTAGTGTTGTCAGTAAGGAAGTTGGACCTGCACTGCATGCATCTTTGAGTGTTTTTGACAAGCTGAATCATCTGGATAGCCATGCTCACAGTCAGTCTGTTCAAAATTTGTCACAAATGGTAGCCTACATAGTTGAATAATTGCTGGCTCGACTGTCACGTAAAGAGAGTGTCTTTTGGATCAATTTCCAATGACACCGTATCTCAGCAGGCAGTTAGTCCACAAAGAGAGCAAAGTTAAAAGAACTGGCATGTGAGCCGGGAAACAGAAATAGTTTAAACTAAGATATTACTAAAGCATTAAATACTTAATAAAATTCAACAGGGAAGTTCCACAGTTTATCTCGTACAGCACCTCAGCACATGTTTATATAGTTTGCTAAAGGTACAAAATAAAATCCTTTATTTGGTATTGCTAAGGCTTAGCATTCCAGCAACTCTTTCATTTAAAAAGGCTTTGGCTGCACTTATAGTCTGTAAAAATGAGTCACACTAAAAGTATGTTAAAAATGTGCTGCTTAGTTTCATAGCCATCTAAAGCATGATTTTTCACAGACAAAGAAGAGGTGAACGAAGTGGAGATGGCAATCCCAGGATTGGACTGGGGCATGGATGAAATGATGCTCAAGGATCAGAAGAAAGTAATACAGAAGAAAGTTCCCTATGCAAAGCCAATTCCTGTTCAGTTTCAACAGGTCAGTTAGACTCAGTATGACTCTCACCTGTATGACATCATTTGTAAAATTGATCTGCTTTGAATGCAGGAAATCCTTAACACATGATGCACTATGAAGCAGAAAAATATGTGAAATGGAGTTAACATTCCATTCTGACGATCTTTCATCAGCAATGGTATGGTCTCCTGTACTTCACTGGCCCAGCACTGTACATTGTGTAGATTCATGCATAAGGAGGGTGGCTGCTTGCTGAAGGGGATAGAAGCTGCCACTGCTTACAGAGCCCTATTCTTTGAGAGCAGGAGGAAGGGTTTACCAAGTAGGATGGTGAATATACAAGGTACCTAATTTCCATGAGATGCACGTACTAAACAACCAATTTGCACCAACTACGCAACATATTCCTGCCTTACAGAAAACAGATTGGCCCTGTTCTGTACAACAGCAAACAAAACCTCACCAGCCACAGTAAATCTATTTCAGTGACTGAAATAAATAGTAAACTGTTAGGAATTTGAAATGAGAGAAACATGGAAAAGTTTTGAAGATAGAAAAAGATTTGAATGTTATACCATCTCTACCTTATGTCTACAGGCGTGGTCTCAGAATAAGGTTCTCACTGTGCCTGTTGAAGAGCCAAAGATTGAGAGAGCAGAAGAGAAAAAACAGGATGAAAAGAAGAAATCTCAAGCAGAAATTGAACAGGAGATGGCTGCTCTACAGTACACGAATCCTCTGCTGTTAGAGGTTAGAGAAGATCTTCATTTCTTCAGTACTTAGAATCTGAGTGCTTCAGTTTTTTTTTTCAGTGACTCTGTAGAGCCTTACTTGAGATGATTAGCTTTCAGATGTTTTTGTTAATGTGAAGGAAAATGCAAACTAAGTTGTCAGTGATCATTGGTCTTTTTGAATCTTTGAATGCGAATTGATGGCCTCAGATCCAAAGGACAAAGTAAAAGTGAAGGTGTCACGTGTAAAAGACCTCACATGCAGGTTAAGTGGGGAACTACGTGCATGTACACTGACGCCATGCAGTTGGCTAGTCAGAAAACACAGGCACCACACTTGAAAATCAGAGGAAATATTGCGCTGGATAACTTGTTCAGTTCCCAGTAGCACAAGCTACTTTTTCTATACAATGGGATTCCTCTGCCTCATCACTTCAACTCTACCTAATTTACTTTAGTCTTGAGCTACAACTGAAAATTTGTGAAGATATGGCCTCAGCCATTGATGTTTAATGCAAGAATTTCTGGCATTAGCAACCAATATGACCACAGGTAGGGCCATCACATTTGAGCTCTATTTTCTTCACACAGATCAACATTTCCAAATCATAGTTTCTGCAGTGTGATCACAGCGGCTTTGAGACCAGTTGTTTCTCTCGTCTCTTTGCCACTGTTGAGATTAGTCAGCTCAGTGGAGGTAGCAATTGCACAGGACTTTATTGTCCATATCTCTCAGCTCACTGACCAAAACCCACTGTTCAATTGCAGAGCGATATGGTTACATTCCTGTCACTGTCCCTTGCGTTGTATCCACGTTAAAATCTGTAGTCGTCAAAATAGTGCTAAATATTAATAATGGCAATAGTACTGAAGACTTGTGCTTCAAAACTTGCCGCTCCCTTAGCCAAGTTGTTCTTGTTCAGTTACAACACTGGCATCTACCCCGCAATGTGGAAAATTGCCCAGATGTGTTGTATACACATAAAGCAGGACAAATCCAACCCGGCCAATTACTGCCCATGAGTCTATTCTCGATGATCAGTAAAGTGATGGAAGGTGTCATCAACAGAGCTATCAAGCAGCACCTGCTCAGCAATAACCTGCTCAGTGACGCCCAGTTTGGGTTCCACCAGGGCCGCTCAGCTCCTGGTCTCATTACAGCCTTAGTTCAAACATGGACAAAAGAGCTGAATTCCAGGGGTGAGGTAAGAGTGACAGCCCTTGATATCAAGGCTGCATTCGACCAAGATTGGCATCAAGGCCCCCTAGCAAAACTGGAATCATTGGGAATCGGGGGCAAACTCTCTGCTGGTCAGAGTCATACCTAGCACATAGGAAGATGGTTGTGTTTGTTGAAAGTCAGTCATCCCAGCTCCAGGACATCTCTGCAGGAGGCCCTCAGGGTAGTGTTCAAGGCCCAGCCATCTTCAAATGCTTCATCCATGATCTCCCCTTCGTTTCAAGGTTGGAAGGGGGGATATTTGCCATTGATTACACAATGTTCAGCACCATTTGTGACTCCTCAGATACTGAAGCAGTCCATGCAACAAGTTGTGGACAATATCCAGGCTTGGGCTGACAAGTGGAAGTAACATTCGCAGCACACAAATGCCAGGCAATTACCATCTCCAATAAGAGACAATCTAATCAGTGCCCCTTTATATTTAATGGTGTTACCATCACTGAATCCCCTACTATCAACATCCTTGGTGTTACCATTGATCAGAAACATTGAAGGTCAACCAATGGCACGTGGATTGCAATGGTTTAGGAAGGCAGCTTACCACCACCTTCTCAAGGGCAACCAGGGATGGGCAATAAAAGTTGGCCCAGCCAGCGATATCCACATCCCACGAATGAGTAAAAATGTGGCTAGGAATGAAGAATGGAAAGTTAGCATTACTTGGGACTTATAAAATCATAGCATCCCTACAGTGCGGAAGCAGGCCATTCGGCCCTTCATTTCTATGGCTAACCTACCTAGCCTGCACATCCCTGGACACTATGGGCAATTTAGCATGGCCAATCCACCTAACCTGCACATCTTTGAATTGTGGGATGAAACTGGAGCATCCAGAGGAAACCCACACAGAGATGGGCAGAATGTGCAAACTCCCCACAGACAATTGCCCAAGGCTGGAATCAAACCTCCTATCAATGCCATAACGTTGCCTAAAAAGGTTTCTTTGTTTAAACACTTATTCATGCATATATGGGAGACGTACATTTTCAAAATGGTGTATAACTCAAACCTTACTGATAACAAGCATCCAATTGACTATGCCTAAGAATAATAATTTCCAATCAAAAGGTTACACTTTACTCACCCCATCTCTACCCAATCATATTCATGTAGTTGACATTCCAAATTTGTACACATGACTGTATCATCCAATCATATTCAAACTGATACACATGATTATATTATCCAATCATATAATTGCATGTTCATATTTTGAACTGTTGTGTATGTATTTTGTGATTATAGAAAATCTATACAGTTTATTTTCAGCCATCGGCCCCTCCTGTTGGCTGTACTGTCTATTTCCCCTTACAGAGAGGAATTTGTATGTATGTATTTGCTGCCTTTGTTCTTCTAGGTATTAGAAGTCACAGGTTGGAAGGAACTTTGGTGAGTTGCTGCAGTGCATCTAATAGATGCTACACATTGCTGTTAGTGTGCATTGGTATTCAAGGGAATGAATTATACATTTCCTTTAAAGATAGCGTTGTTGGACTGAATGTCTACCCCAGTTTCTTCAGTTAATTTGTGATGTTTACAAATTGGGACAGTAAACATTATTTACAATTTGTGTGTTTTCTTTCTTCCAAAAAGCAACTCAAGATTGAAAGGATGGCACAGAAGCAGGCAGAACAAGTACAGCAGCAACAAGTACAGCAGCAACAACAACAACAACAACCACAACCACAGCAGCAGCAGCAAAGTCCTTCTTTAACACCACAGGCCTTCCAAGGACAAGGGTTTATCTCTCAGCCTGCACAAGGATTTCAACAGGGACATGCACCTCAGCAGATGCAGATGAATGTGCCCCTTGGACATTCAGGACCGCAAGGCAATTTCAGACCACCAGCTCCTCCAGGACAAATGGGTCTTCAGGTCCCCCCACTCATGCAGGGTCCTGTAGTATCACAAGGATTAATGGGTCCCCAAGGACATGCAGGGCCACAAGGAATTCATGGTCCAGGAGGACCTCCTGGACCTCAGGGACCTCAAGGACCACATGCAGCACAAGGGTTTCCAGGCCCCCCAAATCACCCTGGACCACAAGGACAGCAAGGAACTCACGTTCAACAAGGTTTAGGTCCTCAGGTTCACTCAGGCTCTCAAGGACATCCCGGCTCCCAAGGACATCCTGGATCACAGGGAATGCAGGGGCCATCAGGCCCAAGAGCAATGCAAGGGGCTCCAATGCAGGGACAACCCCAGGGAATGCAGGGGCCCCAGGGAATACAAGGACCCCCCCAGGGCATGCAAGGACCATCAGGACCTCAGGGGCCCCAGGGTGCACCGGGCGGGCCTCAGGGTCCATCAGGAGGGCCAGCACATCCTCAGCAGGGCACTTCAAATGCACAAGGGCCACCCCATCAAGCCCCTTCCTTTCAGCAACCAACCAAGCCCTCACTGTTGGGTGATGGACCTAGAATGCCATTCAACCAGGTGAGCCATCCTGTGTTTATTAGATTCTATGCCTAGTATTACAAAACTATTTAAATATACAGAACAATGTAGCTGAAAATACAAGAAAGTCAAGTCTTTTTGGATATAAGTGAATATTTGAAAACTGGCCCTGATTCAAAAGATGTTTGTGCAAGTTTCATTGAAACTTAAATCATTCTGGGTATTAGTGATCACTGGGGATTGTTAATGTCCTTAACCAGCAATTCTGTGCATATTACAAGCTTTCCGCTACTAACATGTAGGCATGTTAACACCTGAAGTGGGAAATCAATGGGAGAAAAGGGACATCCAACCTAATGCTGAAGTGCAAGCTAGACAGAAGAACTTGCCTCACCGGGGCAATCAAACCAATGGTAAAAATTAAAATGGTTCACAGGTAATGTGCTCTCCACCCATGTATTTAATTGCACTACACAGAACGAGTTTACTGTAAGGCTGCCTGCTGAATACCTCAGAAAAAGGACATTGACATTTAAGTCCAAGAAGTATTTTAGGTTGTTTTGCTTGCAAGCACATTTTATTATTTTGGAGCATTCTAACGTCACTTTATGGCTAAAGAATAAAACATTTATATTGCATATGCCTCAACAAAATTCATCTCAAAGTGTTTCACCTGCATGAACTTGCATTGAAAACTGTTGTTAATAAATAGTAACATCACAGCCATTTTGATAGAGATCAATCCTCTCACCTCCAGAACGTTACTGCACAAGTTCCTCAGGATAGTGCCCTCAACCCAAAGAGTTATGTCTGCAATAATTCTCCTTTCATCATAGGATCAGAAGTGGGGATGTCCATTGTGCAATCATCAATGTTTAGCCCCGTTCATGATTCCTCGGATGCACAAGTACCAGGGCCAAATGCAGCAAGAAGTGGACAGTATCCTGGATCGGGCTGATAAGTGGTGGCTCACATTAATGCTGCACATGTGCCAGACACTTGCCATTCTCAACGAGAGAGAATCTATCCATCGCCCCTTAACATTCAGTGACATTACCATCACTGAATCCCCTACTGTCAACATCCTGGGGGTTATCAACGATCAGAAACTGAACTAAATTAGTCACAGAAGTGAAGAACAGATCAGAGGTAGAGAATCCTGCAACGGGTAACTCCCCTCCTGACTCCCCAGAGCCTGTCCATCATCTACAGAGCATAAGTCAGGAGTGTGATGAAATTCTCCCCACTTGCCTGGATGAGTGCAACTCCAACAACACTCTTAAGCTTGACACCATCCAGGACAAAGCAGCGCAACAGAACATAGAACAGCACAGCACAGTACAGGCCCTTCGGCCCACGATGTCGTGCCGAATTTTTACCCTAAACCTAAGGTCTATCTAACCTCCACCCCTACCTTATACTATCATCCATATGCCTATCTAATAGGTGCTTAAATGCCCCAAATAAGGCTGACTCCACTACCCTCTCCGGCAATGCATTCCACGCTCCTACCACTCTCTTGAGTAAAGAACCCACCTCTGACGTCTCCCCTATAACTACCTCCACTCACTTTAAAACAATGCCCCCTCGTAATAGCTACCTCCATCCTAGGAAAAAGTCTCTGGCTGTCCACTGTATCTATACCTCTGATCATTTTGTACACCTCTATCAAGTCACCTCTCATCCTTCGTTGTTCTAAAGAGAAAAGCCCTAGCTCTCTCAACCTTTCCTCGTAAGACCTTCCCTCCATTCCAGGCAACATCCTGGTAAATCTCCTCTGCACCTTTTCCAATGCTTCCACATCTTTCCTGTAATGAGGCGACCAGAGCCGGACACAATATTCCAGATGTGGCCGAACCAGGCTTTTGTATAGCTGGAGCAACACTTCACGGCTCTTGAACTCAATCCCTCTATTAATGAAAGCTAACACACCATACGCCTTCTTAACAACTCTATCCACCTGGGTGGCAGCTTTCAGGGAACTGTGGACATGAACCCTGAGATCCCTCTACTCCTCCACACTGCCAAGAATCTTTCCGTTAACCCTGAATTCTGCTTTCAAGTTTGTCCTTTCAAAATGAATCACCTCACACTTTTCAGGGTTAAACCCCATTAATAGATTGGCACCACATCCACTAACATCTACTCCTTCCACCACTGACATTTAGATCTACGAAATGCACTGCAGAAATTTGCGAGGCTCCTTAGACAGCACCTTCCAAACCCGCAAGCACTACTATCTAGAGAGCAACGCCAACAGATACATGGGAACACCACCATCTGCAAGTTCTTCTCTAAACCACTCACCATCCTAATATGGAAATATATCACTGCATCAAAATCCTGGAACTCTCTCCCTAAAAAACATTGTGGGTGTATCTACACCAAATAGACTGTAGTGGTTCAAGAAGGTGGCTGACCATCATCACCTCATGAGCAATAAAGATTTGACAATAAATACTGGCCCAGTCAGCAAAGCTTACTACCCCTGAAAATAAAATCACCAGTGCTATTGAATGTCAAGGAGAAATAGTTAGATTTCTGTTGTTTGAGATTGTCATTAACTGGCATTTTCATGGCGTGAGTGTTACTTGCCACTTGCCAACCCAAGCCTGGATGTTATCCAGGTCTTGCTGCACATCAACACTGACTACTTTAATATCTGAGGAGTTGCAAATGGTGATGAACATTTTGCAATCTTCAGTGAACCTCCCCACTTCTGATCTTGTGATGGAGAGAAGATCATTGATGCAGCAGCTGAAGATGGTTGAGACTGGCACAGTACACTGAGGAACTGAGGGATGTTGTGACGGAGTGGCGGTGTCCTTACCTCTGGGCCAGGAGACTCCGGTTCAAGTCCCATCTGCTGCAAAGATGCGTAATAATGACTCTGAAGAGGTTGATTAGAAAGTATCTACACTCGGGGTGTTCTTGGACTGAGCTGATTGACCTCCTATAACTACATCCATCTTCCCTTGTGCAGCTTCATTATGTAACTGCCCATAGAAACACACTCATGTTTCTTACAGTACATGTAGATGTTATGACCATTGGCTCAATTGGCTGCATTTTTACCTTTGGGTCTGAAGGTTATGGTGCTCGAGGCCTTTATCAGGATGTGAGCAGATAATTTAAAGTTTTTGAGAAGATTTGTAGCTAGGGTTATGGACTTGCTCGCCAAGCCGGTGTGTTTGACTGTAGATGTTTTGTCAACCTGCTAGGAAACATCGTCAGTTTATATGCCTCAGTTTGTTAGGCTGGTTCGCATCACTTCCAGTTCTGTTTTTCAGTGGTTTGTGTATCGGGTCCAGTTCAATGTGTTTGTTGATGGAGTTCCGTTGGAATACCAGGCCTCCAGGAATTCCCTGGCATGTCTCTGTTTGGCTCGTGCTATTGTGGATGTGTTGTCCCAGTCGGACTCATGTCCTTCTTTGTCCATATGTATTGAGACCAGTGAGAATTGGTTTTGTCTCTTGGTGGCTAGTTGGTATTTGTGTATCTGAATTGTCAGTTTTCTTCCAGTTTGGCCTATGTAATGTTTCTCACAGTCCTTGCATGGTATTTTTGTATATTACGTTAGTTTTATTGATTGTGGATATGGGAGAAAGCTAATGCACTACTAGCAGATACCGACACCTACCAACAGATGGTGATAGACCCAACACAGCAGTTACAGAACAACAAGGGATTACAACAACCCTGAAGAAATTACACAACTCAGGAGATATTAGCAAGACAACACACCCCGCTACTGTGGACTCTAAGGTACACAAGCCAGGAGTCCCCCTCAGACCCATTGTCTCACTACCAGGCACACCAACATATAGACTAGCCAAAGAACCACAACAGAAACTGAAATACTTAGTTGATGACACTACCCATTGCATCCACTCCTCCCAAGGATTCTTGAACATCATCAAGGACACCAGGATAGAAGGAGGGCGAAATAATGATATCCTTTAACGTAACAGCACTATTTGCATCCAGACACATCGAACTAGCCAAAGAGACAATTGCCACACTGCTGGACGAATCAGGAAGGCAGGCACCCCACAACATCAACAGGACAGCACCCTGAAACTGCTGGATCTGTGCCTCACAACCCACTTCACCTTCAACGACTGTACATTCAAACACCAATGGGATCTCCAATATCAGAACTTATAGCAGAAATGGAGATGCAAAAGTTGGAACAGACAGTGCTCCTGACTATACAATCCACACTCTGGGTCTGATGTGTAGAAGACACCTTTGTGATTATCAAATACACAAAACTAGAAGAAACCCACCAACACATAAACAACCTCCTCACCAGAAAAAAAATCACAAAAGAAGAAGAGAACAATAACCGAGTACCCTTCATAGACATAACGGTAGAATATAAGAACAACCGGGAACTCCAGACTAGCGTATACAGAAAGACCACACATATGGACCAGATACTTAATTACACCAGCAATCATCCCAACACCCATAAACAGAGCTGCATCAGGACATTATTCAAATAAGCAACCCAGAAGTGTGCAAAGCAGAACAGGAGCACCTATACAGAGTTTTTAAAAGGAATGGATACCCAAAAAGCACAATCCGCCATTACCTCCTTGACAGACCACAACAAGAAGACACAACATGGCCAGATACACTTGCCACCCTACCGTACAATAGAGACATATCAGAGATGACCACAAGACTACTCAGACCCCTAGGCATCAGGGTAGCCCACAAACCAACAACCATCCTGCGACAGCTACTGACGAACGTAAAGGATCCCATACCCACAACCAGTAAGACTAACATAATACACCAAATACCATGCCAGGACTGTGAAAAACATTACATAGGCCAAATGGGAGGAAAACTGACAATAAGGATATATGGACACCAACTCGCCAACAAAAGACATGACAATCCTCACTGGTGTCAATACAAAGAAGGACATGAGTCCGACTGGGACAACGCGTACATAATAGCACAAGCCAAACAGAGACATGCCAGGGAATTCCTGGAGGTCTGGCATTCCAACCGGAACTCCATCAACAAACACATTGAACTGGACTCGATATACAAACCACTGAAAAACAGAACCGGTAGTCATGCTAACCACCCTGGCAAACCGAGGCATATAAATAACAAGCGGGACAGAATATCAACGCTTCACCGGAGGTGCACTGATGACATTACCTAGCAGGGTGACGAAACGTCTGCAGTCAAACACACTGGCTCAGCGAGCAAGTCTACAGCCTCGGGAGCAGATAATCTCAGTTGATCATCCACGGCAAAACTGAGGGAATGATACTCTAGTGATTGGAACCAGGTGGATCTTGTTGACTATGAAATCCTTGATTGGGGTTGTTAACCTGGGCCAATCAGGAAAGACCTGGTTGACCAATATAACCAGGAGATTAGAATCGCCTTCAGTTCAGGGAACTGACTCCGAGCTAGCTGGTCACAGCCAGTGTACTGTGCACAAGTAAATATAGGGTGACTTGGTGATGGTATACCGGCCTGTATGCAGTTATTTCAGCCACATTATTTGAGGTCCTGCTTTTCTGATCAATCAATGCACAGAGGTCTGTTTTGCTTATTTCAGGTGTATCTTCTGGATTTCATTCTGCTATCTGAATAGGAACAGAAGTTCAGTGCTTCTGAACATTCAATGTTCCCCTCTCTACCCACAAAGTTAAAAATATTGGTGTTTGTGATAGATCATGTGTATAATGGTACCTACTGACCTTCAGAATGATTCCTTGGCGTATTTGTTGGAGAGGAGACAAAGCTACTGTTTGAATGTAAATTTATTTCATAATTGAGGAGAATAAAATTAGAGCCATACAACTACATTGAAATTTGATTAGCAGTGCCTGTTCTCATCTCTGCAGACTTCAAGAATAATAGGATTAAATCTTTTTAATATTTCATGGGACGCAGACTTCTCTGGCAAGGACTTATTGCCCAACTTAAATACCCATGGGAAGAACGATTCCACATTATTTTTGTGTAGCTAAAATAAATCAGTTAATGGTGTTCCTCATTGATCAGGAAGGGGTGGATAAAGTGGAATATTCTGTTTGGCTCTTCATTAATTCCACTTTGCAGCGTTATGAGGACCATATCTGACTCAGTTCAAACGAGGACTATTTAATTTCTGTCAGCGAATGGGACAAGTCATTCTTGTCTTCTGCATTATTGTCTATTCAATCCTTCAGAAAGATTCAGCTTATTATTGTGAATGACTTCAATATTGAAATGCATCTTAATTCAAGAGGAAGCTTTTTCTTAGTTGCTTCATGTTGGTACACCAGTACAATGCTGATAGAATACTGCACTGTCTGAGGTATTGTCTTTCAGATAAGATGTTAAACTGATGCCCATCTATTCAATGGTACCATTTCAAAGAGAGTATTTGAGCTATTCCTAATGTCCTGACAAATTTATCGTTTGTTGAACATCAGAAAAGCAGGTTTTTTAATTGGACTAAGGCAGATTTTAATGGTATCAGACTAGAACTTTCAAAAGTTGATTAGAGTAGACTGTTCGCAGGTGAAATGACGTCTGACATGTGGGAGGTGTTCAAGAGTGTGATGACGAAATTTCAGAGGCGTTATGTTCCTGTTAGAGTAAACGGTAAGGCTGGTAAGATTAAGGAACAATGGATGAATAAAGATATTAAGGTTCTAATCAAGAACAAAAGAGAATCTTATTTTAGATATAGACAACTTGGTTGAACTGAATCTCTTAATATAAAGAGTGTAGAAGCATTCAGAGGAGATAAATCAGGAAGGCAAAGAGGGGATAAGAGATAACATTGACAGATAAGGTTAAGGGTAATCCAAAGAGATTCTACAAATACATTAATAGTAAGAGGGCAACTAGAGAGAGGGTAGGGCGTCTTAAAGGGCAGCACGGTGGCTCAGTGGTTAGCACTGCTGCCTCACAGCACCAGAGACCTGGGTTCGATTCCACCCACGGGCAACTGTCTGTGTGGAGTTTGCACATTCTCCCCGTGTCTGTGTGGGTTTCCTCCCACAGTCCAAAGATGTGCAGATTAGGTGGATGGGCAATTTAGCACAGCCAATAGTGTTCAGGGATGTATAGATTAGGTGGGTTATGAGGGATGGGTCTGGGTGGGTGCTCTGAGGGTCGGTGTAGACTTGTTGGGCCAAAAGGCCTGTTTCCACACTGTAGGGATTCTATGATAATTCTATGAAAAGATCAAGGCAGTCGTCTTTGTGTTGAACCCCAGGAGATGGGAGAGATACTGAATGAATATTTCGTATCAGGTTTTACAGTAGAGAAAGAAATAGAGTCTAGAGAAGGCAAAGAAATAAACCTTGATGTTTTAAAAACAGTTCACATTACAGACAAGGAAGTTCGGGGGGGTCTTAGAGAATATAAAGGTGGATAAATCGCTGTGACCTGATCTAATGTACCTCAGAATGTTGTGGGAAGTAAGGGAGGAAATTACGAGATCCCTCGCAGAAATATTTGCATCATCTATAACTATGGGTGAGGTGCCTGATGACTGGAGGATGGCTAATGTTATACCTTTGTTTAAGAAAGGTTGTAAGGAGAAACCGGGGAACTATAGACCAGTGAGTCTGACTTCACTAGTGGGTAAATTGTTGGAGGTGATTATAAAAGATAAGATTTATGGACATTTAGAGAGGCAAAAATTGATTAGGGGTAGTCAGCATGGTTTTGTGTGAGGAAAATCGTGTTTCATGAATTTGATTGAGTTTTTGAGGAAGTTACCAAAAAGGTTGATGATGGCAGAGCAGTAGACATTGTGTATTTGGATTTTAATGAAGCCTTTGACAAGGTTACACATAGACTAATTGGTACAGTTAGGTCACTTGGGATTCAGGGTGAGCTTGCCAATTGGATACATAATTAGCTTAATGGCAGGAGACAGAGTAATGTGGAGTGTTGCTTTTCAGACTGGAGGCCTGTGACCAGCGGTGTTCCACAGGGATCGGTTCTGGGTGCGCTTTTGTTTGTCATTCATATAAATGATTTGGATGAGAATATAGAGGCATGGCTAGTAAGTTTGTGGATGACACCAAAATTGGTGGCATTGTAGACAATGAAGAAGGTTTTCTAAGATTACAAAGGGGTCTTGATCAAATAGGTCCATGAGCTGAAAGATGGCAGATGGAGTTCAGTCTGGATAAATGCATTTCGGTACAACAAACAAGGGTAGGGTTTATACAATTAATGGTAGGGCCTTGGGTAGTGTTGTAGAACAGAGGGACCTAGGGGTGCAGGTACATAATTCTTTGAAATTTGCGTCACATATAGACAGGATGGTTAAAAAGGCATTTGGCACACTTGCCTTCATTGCTCAGTCCTTTGAGTATAGGAGTTGGGACGTTATGTTGAGGTTGTACAGGACGTTGGTGAGGCCTCTTCTGGAATACCGTGTCTAGTTCTGGTTGCCCAGTTATGGGAAGGATATTATTCAAGGTTTCAGAAGAGATTTACCAGGATGTTGCCGGGTGTGGAAGGTTTGAGTCATAAGGAATGGCTGGATAGGCTGGTACTTTCTTCATTAGAGCATTGGATGTTGAGAGGTGACCTGACAGAAGTTTATAAAATAATGAGAGATATAGATAGAGTTGGTGGTAGTTGTCTTTTCCCTGAGATGGGGAATTTTAAGGTGAGAGGGGAGAGATTTAAAAAAGAGGTGAGGCAAGTTTTTTTGCACAGAGGGTGGTTTGTGTGTGGAATGAACTTCCTGATGAATTGGTGGATTTGGGTGCAGTTACAATGTTTAAAAGACAATTGGATGGATATATGAAGAGGAAAGGTTTGGAGGGATATGGTTCAAGAGCAGGCAGGTGGGACTAGTTTAGTTTGGGATTATGTTTGGCATGGACTGGTTGGACTAAATGGTCTTTTTCCGTGCTGTATGGCTCTATCTGGCCCACTATCACATTGCTCTTTATAGGAGCTTGCTGAGCACAAAATTGGCTCCATCTTTTCAAATTACAACAGTGACTTAAATGTCTAAGGTACTTCATAAAGCATGTTGAGCACTATGACAATGCTGAATCAACTGTTAATAACTGCACCAAAATCCAATTTGTTATTGTGGGAGCATATCCAAATATACATGTTTTTGTTTCACTGTACCAACGTGTTTTTCCATCTGTTCACTCACATTGGATCCCATTTGCTTACCACTCTTAAAACCTGTCCAAATTTGTTTGAAAGTTATGGGTAAAATTACGTAATACAAACAAAAGAACATCCAGAACAGATGCTCCTGAATCTGACTGGTCTTGGAGTTTCTTGTTGGTTTATCTTTATTTTGCTGATTCTATCACTACACTAAGCAATATATGATATCGTAACATCTCAACAAAGAACATAAAAAAGTCTTTTTCCTCTTATTTAAGAAATGATTAGAGAACAAACATGATGATTTCTTATTTTGAAAGAAATAAATTGATATCAATGAGATTTAATAGTTCATTAGGGGAATGACTGAGAGAAGATGGTGAGCCCACCAATTGGAAAAAAGCTTCTTTAACGTTCGCACAAATAAATTTAACCCATTTCCCTACCCTTTCTACTACTGACTACCTTGGACAAACTGGATTGAAACCATTAAAGAACTAATTTGAATCCTCCTCCATTTCCATTCTTGGCCCCTTCTATTCCTTCTGCGGTTCCAGCTTTCAGTCTGGAATTCACCACTTCAAAATCCACCTTTTGGGATCACAGAATTGTTACTGCATAAAAGGAAGCCATTCAGCCCATAGTGTTTGCATTGGCCAAACACGCGATCTCTTCTTCAGCCACATTCTCTAACTCATCATCCAGTTCCTGCTAATATCTGAATCTAGGTATCTTCCTCTGTTGCCATTCAGCACAAAGTTCCTAGGAGTGCTCTGATGTTATAACAAAGGTCCCCTGTTAACCAAAGTTGTTCATACTGGTAAGCGACTTCCTCATTCCAGGCTCAATAATTCACCCTTCAGTTCTGTAAATGATAATGGACTGATTTCAAGCAAAATGTTTCAAAGGCAATTGGACTGATATTAAGTGATTTGCTTCCTTGATGAACGTACGAGTTCTGCCCAAATTAGATGCAACAAAAGACTAAGGTACAAAATAAAGTTCTGCAGTGTTGGCTGTATTTTTCTGGTTGTACAACATATGACGGATTTCTATCTATTGTGGTTTATGAAACACCAAAGTGTTTTTTTTCTTTTAAGTTAATCTATGCCTCATGGTTGACTCATTTGTTAATTTCTTTCCTATGAAAGGCTGGAAACCAAGTGCCACCATTGATGATGGTACAGCAGGGTCCGGTTCGATTACCTGCTTCTAATCAGGGACCTCCAGGTCCTGGGCCAAGCAAAGGTGAGAAGCGCAGCACTACACATAAATGGATTAATTAAACTGAGGCATAAAGAGCCAGCCTCACAGCTATCATCCTGCCTCGTAGAACTTTGCCTGTGCATAATGGTCACTCATGTTGAAGGTGCATTGATTCATTCTTACAGCGCCAGGGACCTGGGTTCGATTCCACCCTCAGGCAACTGTCTGTGTGGAGTTTACACATTCTACGTGTGTCTGTGTAGTTTTCCTCTGGGTGCTCTGGTTTCCTCCCACAGTCGAAAGATGTGCAGGTTAGGTGGATTGGCCATGCTAATTTGACGGTAGTGTCCAGGGATGTGCAAGCTAGGTGGGATGGCCATGCAAATGCAGGGTTACAGTGATGGGGTACAGGGAGTGTGTCTAGGTGGGATGCTGTTCAGAAGGTTGATGTGGGCTTGACAGGCCAAATGGCCTGCTTCTGCAGTGTAGGGATTCTATGATTCTATCCTGCACAAATGGTGTTTAAGCTTCTGTCAAGAAGGAAGAAGGAACAGAAAATTCAGCATGCAGAATGCTCCAGAATTTGAAGAATGAATGATATATTAACTAATTTCAATGTGTGAGATAAAAATCACAAAAGTGTGCATTGCAAATAATTGACCCTGCAGCACCTTGCTATGTTGTACTTTGGTAACCTTTGTGAAATCCATTGCTCGCTCTATCGGAGTATGTGGTTCCGGTTTTAAGAAGGTTTTGACTGGCAAACACATAAGCTGCTTTTGTCAGTGTTTAATTCACAAACAGCTGATGATATTTGAATGGTTGATATACCTGCTGGTCATCCTCACTCAACTAAATTGGCCATCTGTTTTTTGACACGTGACTAGTCATTACTCTAGGTGAGTGAAGTGCTTCACTGCGGGAGGAGGCTTTCTCAAACCAGCAGGGATTTCACCTCTTGTGGTAGATTGGGAAGTGGCATTCATTGACCTGTAAAGGTTCATTGTCTGAAATTAAGTGAACTCTGGCATTTGAATGGCCCATTCTTAAAAGATTTGTAAAGCTAAAGAGAGATGTAGTTTAAAAAACGACAATGGGCAATTTATTCAGGTTCCTCCCCTAGAGAGAGAGCAATATATTGTACAGTGAATGAAGCGTTGTATAAAATAATACCATGTCCATCTTCTGTTCATTAAGTAAAATTTCTGCAAAGGCTGGCCTGACATTTGTTTTTGAAGTATTTTCTAGCTCTCAGTTTATAGGGTTCTCTAATGCTACCACAGCTATAACGGCAAAATATGTTTGCCATTTATGAAGTTTTCTTGGTCAGACAATTGTCCCTAATTTCAGAGAATGAGCGAGTTTAGAAAATACCTAAAGTTTAAACCAAAGAAAGGCAGAAACTTTGATATTATTATAAGTGGCCTATAGGCTGGATCCCCTTTCCACACAATGCCAAAAAAGTTTTCAGGAGGTGGTGATCTTCTCAGTAAAACATCATTGTCTTTTGATACAAGATCTTAAGTCAGTGCTGGGACTAATCTGGTACAGTGCATGTATTTTTGTGATTTATTTCATCAGAATTTTGTAAATTAATCCATTCATAGGGCTGTAGATTAAATTGTGAGTTTACAGAATCATGGGTTTGTGGATTAATTTTGAGGTTTGCCAGTTGTTCTTTTTTGCATCAGCTGTGGTTCAGTGGATAACAGCCTTGTCTCTGGGACAGTAGGTTCTGAGTTCACTAGGTTCTCCCTCCAAAGACTTGAAACCAAAACGTAGGCTGGCAGACTCAGTACATTATTGAGAAAGTGCTGAACTCTCAGAGGATGACTTTAATTTGAAGCCCCACCTGCCTGCTAAAATAGATTTGAGAGATCCCACAAGTTGCTCAAGAAAGAGTAGGAGAATTCCTTCTGTTCTCCTGGCAAATATTTATCCATTAAACAACATCATTAAAACAGGTTATCTGGCCATTATCAGGTTACTATTTTGTGGAAGCTTGATATGCATAAATTAATTGTCATGTTGTCTACATATGACAGGGACTACACTTTAGAAAATACTTAAATATTTGCCAAGTGTTTTGGGACACTCGTTGATCCTAATGTTAGAGGCACTATGGAAATGGAGTTTTTTTTCTGCTTCGCGTTTTTGAACGACAAAACACAGTTCCTGATCACTCGTTGCTTATCTATCAGGGATCGGTTAGCTCAGTTGGCTGGATGGCTGATTTGCCGATGCAGAGTGATGCCAATAGTGTGGGTTCAGCTCTTGCACCACTTGAGGTTAGCATGAAAATCCTGCCTTCTCACTTGCCTTTCTCCTGAGGTGTGGTGACCCTAAAGTTAAACTCACTGCAAGTTGTCTCTGTCTCTAATGAGAGAGCAGCCTTATGTTCCTCTGGGACTGTGGCGACTTCACGTATGCTTGTCTGTGTAGGTGTCTTTAGGAAATGAAATATTTCAGAGAACAAGTGAAGTATATGACGGGCGAGAAAAGGCACCATAATGTTAACACCAATTTATTGAGTGTTCCAGTTGTAAGATTTCAGAGCCCTTTATTGTTCTATTTCTATTAGTGTTAGCTAGTTAATGGATCATCATACTTTCTGTGTGCGTTTGTCTGCACAGCCAATATATGTTCATTTAAATACCGTTGTGCACAGGGAGAATGGTTGTCCGTTTTTGTGCTCATGTTGTTCATCTGTTTGCTTTAATAACCGCTTCAAACTGATTTTGTCTCAACAGGTGAATCTCATGGTCCGCCGAATCATCACATGGGCCATCCGCAGGAAATGAGGCGTGACCCGAGCACAGAGCGTGAACCTGAACGAGGACCTCTATTCAGGGGATCCCACGACTGGGGCGATCCTCGGGAAAACAGAGGATCCGCAGAGAGGCGGGGCCCACCCCAAGACTACCATGATCGTTTCGAAGGACCGGATCAGTATCACGATGATTTCCGGAAGGATGAGCGATATGGCCACAGGTCGCGGGAATTTGAGAACCGTATGGGCCCACTACCTCTTGATGATGGTTGGAGGCGAGGACCTGGTCCTCAACGGGATTTTCCTCCTGATCAGGAGTACAGGGACTTTGGGGATCCTGAGCACAGGGGCCCAAACCGGGGTCCACCCCAAGCTTGGGATGGACGCAAACCAGTAGATGAACGATTCATGAGGGAGCCCGAGGATATGCGATTTCGTGGGCGGAGGGATGACAGGTGAGAGTAAATTCTGAGTGGTTGTTGAGTAGGGACCCCTGAGATGCAGCTTTATATATCCAAAATATTATGACTTAACATATATGGAACTAGATTTGAAATTGGATGTCATCTGATTTTAGACTTGCCCTATTGATTAGAATTGGTGAACCATTCTTTCAGCTGGAAGTGCAATTTATTGGGCTTTACGGTGCAAACAAATCCCAGCAGGTAGCAGGAGTGTGACAATTGTGTTACCAAGCAGAAGGAGAGTTAAAGAATGATTGAGTCCAACTATTAATGGGAATTTAGATCTTTCCTACATGGTGGCCCGGTGGAGGCTGCAGTGCTGACCTCAGACCTCAGAGGAAACTGCCAATGTGACATTGCTTTGACCTTCCAGACTGCTGTTTAAATCCCCTGCCAAGTAAAGGAGATCCCTTGGTGGGCAGTCGCAACGATGTCAGCAAGCAGTGGGCGATCAATCAAACCGAAAAATTCACACACAGCAAACCAGGAAGTGAAGCGCATCCTTCACTTCTAATTCATATTTTCAGATAATGAAATAAAAGTTCTGACAGTATTAAGATAGAAGCTAAAATAAAGATGGACAAAGTTTAAAATAATAAAATTACTTTTAAGAAAGTATGTAAGTTTTTATTGCTGCAGAGAAATTTAATATTCAACACAATAAAAATTAGATTCCAGTAATAAAGTGGGAATGAATACAGTTAGCCCCAATGACATCTCATTCTACCAGGTTTTAGTTCTTCAAGGGTTTTCACGTCAACTTCAACAAAGAATTAAAGAAAGTTGCCACCACATCATGATTGCAGTTTGCAAAAGTCTGTTTGCATCTAATAGGAGAGCATAGACTCTCAGGGCACAACTTCTGAATTGCTGCATTATTCTGTGCGTGTGGGAACTACCAAACTCCTGTCAATTTTCAGTAGAGGATGACGACAGAAATCAACATTTTTGCCATCATTACCACAGCCAAAGAGATTTGTAAACAATTTCACTCATCGTAAATGCAGGCCAAAAATTTGTAGCATGTACGAGGCTAATAAAGCATGTATTAACCAGAAACTGGAAGGTTCCTGCGCCTCATGGGACACATCTGGAATACAGGACTTGAGGAATGAAAAGAAGAAATTAACAATAGCTTAGCATTTTTCAGATCTCCATAAATAACTCCAGCTGACAAGGCCTGAAAGACATCCAGTGCAGGCCTAAATATTCACAAAGGAATAAAATACAAATTACTGGCCCGCCAACCTAGAAATCTGCTATGGGAAAAATTGAAGGGATTACATCTAAGTAGCACCAGGATCATGAAGGGGAGCAGTCAGTGTGGCATTAAAGCTAACATATTGTGCCATACAAATCTCTGAGAATTCCTTGAGGAGGCAGTTGCTTTGATACCCTAGGATAACCCAGTGAATTATTAGTGTGCAGTTTATTTGTATTCAACAAAGTTCCTTTTGTGAAGCTTGTGGAATTGATTAGGTCTTCTACATGGATTAAGAATTGGCTTGGCAACAGAAGATGAATATTGGGAATTGGGGGAAGTAATTAGGATTGAGCAAAAAACAACAGTTTCATTGGGCCCAGCAAACACATGTTCCTAAAGATGCTTCTGACCACAACTGTTGGAGCTTTGGAGCGTCTGAAATTGCAACCTGCTGCTGCTATAACACAGAGTAGATGGGGGGAAACTGTTCCCATTCATGAAATTATCAAGAATGAGAGTGCACAGGTTTTAACTAACTTGCAGAAGAACAGGCTTTTTTTACACGGTGAGTGATTATGTTCCAGAGTGAGCTGAAGAGAATGTGCTGGAGGCAGGTGTTTGAAAGGGAATTTGGCTGTTATCTGAAAAGGAAGAGTGGGCCAGGTGAAGGGGAGAAGGCAGTAATACAACATTTAAGTGAAATGAGCATTTGGAATATCAGTGACACAATGGCCTCATTAAGTGTTGTAACAATTCTGCGCAACGTGGTATCTCCTACATGTTTCCATGTGCAGGCACAAAGACATAATCTGCCAAGAGATGGCCTGTTCACCCTTTATTTGAACAATTGTCTCCAATCCTCCAGAGCAGTTTTAACATAGAGAAATAAGTCCAATTTTTTTTTCTGTAGATTTGAACAGGGTTCTGACCAGTGTCGGAATGCATTTGAACAGAGATGTCAAAATCTGTGGTGCCCAACACAACGCTGACAGGAACCAGACTTTGATCCATGTGATTGGTTTGAAGATTTATAGGTGTTTTTTGTGTAGATTTAAAATAGGAACCAATACTGACGTCCCTGGATCCACACTGCTTGAAAATTGGAAATGATAATGACCAATCAAACACTGCTGTTAACTGGACAGATCCAAACAAAGGTCCACGTACAGCTGGACCCACTTATTCAAGACAGTTTGGTAATGCAGAGTTGCAGTCAGCTCCTGTATAGGCATTTTCCATTTGCGCAGCACACAAAATTTGTTGCAAGTCCTTGCTCTTGGCATAAGCTTCTCTGAGGACAACAATGAACTCCTTTGTTGCCACTGGCTGGCACTAATAATCCCATTGTGCCTTAGATTGCTTTGAAAGAAAACACATCTGCCACTTGTAAACTGTAAACCAGCTTATTCACAGAAGCAGCAGTAAAAGCAACACCTTGAATCAATTCAAATGTAGAATGCAGAGCCAACTCACAAACGTTAAACAGACAAGTCAGCAAAGACTTTTGGAATGTCTTTCCATTTCTTGAGATCGTAACAGGCAGAATTGGAAGTCCTATTCCTTAGGGAACACATTGCATTAATGCTTCGGGAGCCGCCAGTGGAGTTTCATTTGCTTCCCCACCTCAAGGCTCAAACATCCATCGTTCCCAAACATTTGGACACAGTAAGAATGCACCAGCACCACCTTTTCATAAACATATTTCCACACTGATAGATCTGGTTCTACCCTATAGGTTCAGTCTGTTAATAGCACTGCCTCATTACTATTAGTTGTCCATAAAGCTGCAAGAATTATTGGTATTTTTTAAAAAATTCATTCACAGGATGAGGGTGTTGCTGGCTAGGGCAGCATTTATTGCTCATCCCTAATTGCCCAAAGGGCAGTTAAGAGACAGCCACATTGCTGTGGGTCTGGAGTCACATGTAGGCCAGAGGTCTAGCTGGAGATTGCCTGCACTTGTTTCTTGGTGTGGGATAAGATGTGTTTGTAGTGGTATCCCTTTTTGCCTGTTCAAGTCTCTGTCATTCCATCCATACAGAAACCTCAATACCACACCTCAACTGTTTTAAAGTTAAGCTGTTTAATCTTAAACAGTTAACTCTGCTTTGGTTAACTGGGTCAGACTGTAAGAATTCAGTGCAGAAATTGATGCACAATGCTGTGAATTAACCAAATGCAGAGCATCCTGAGAGATCTGTCTGCACAGAGTAACCAGTAGTGGCTTCTATCTGTCCATCCACCACCTTAAAAAAAAACTTGTGGCTTTGTCATTTAATATCTGAAGTTAAACTACATGACAGAGTCAGTGTTCAAAGGGTGAACACAGAGGCAGTACAAGTGCAAGAATGGAAAGTACCAGTTCCTGGGGGCTGTTTCTGATGGAAACCAACAGGTAACCAGCTATAACCCTAAGGACAATTCTGCTACCTAGGAGACAGTGACCAAAGAAGGAGGCAAATGTCCTGCAATAAATAAATTGTCGTCTTGTGTCAAGTAATTATTTTTTGGTGGTGCTGCCTTGATATTTATTAGGAACCTTTAAACATCTGCCCCTCTTTTCAAAATGTTGCCTTTTAGTGTATCCAATCAGAGAGAGCTGTACTCAAAGATGCTTTGAGACCGAGCCAAATGAAGAGATATTAGAACAGATGCACAAAAGCTTTGAAGGAATGTCTTAAAGGAAAATAAGAAGAGAAAAAGTAGATAGAGATCGAGAGTGAAAATGCCAGCATTTAGAACCCAAGCAGCTGAAAGCAGAGCCAGCTATGACACATCAATTAGTTAATTAATCAATTACTTACTGGAGCATAGGAGATTGAGGAGTGACCTTAGAGGTTTTTAAATTCATGAGAGGTATGGATAGGTAATTGGCAGGTGTCTTTTCCCTGTTGTGGGGGGATTTCAAGACAAAGGGGCCTATGTTTAAGGTGAGAGGAGAAAAATTTTAAAAGGATGTGAGAGGCAGGTTTTGTTTTACAGAGAGTGGTTTGTGTGTGTTTTGAACCAGAGGAACTGGTGGATGCAGGTACACTTTCAACATTTAAAAGACATTTGGATAAGTGCATGAATAGAAAAGGTTTCAAAGGATATGGTCCAAGCGCAGGCAGGTGGGACTAGTTTAGTTTGTGATTATGGTCGGCAGGGACTGGTGAGACCAGAAGTTCTGTTTCCATGCTGTATGGCCCTATGACTCTACGGGATGTTCAGGAGACCAGAATTAGTGACGAAAGGCTGGAGGCGGTTACCACAGTAGCGAGGGGCAAGGCCATGGAATGATTTGAAAGCAAGGATGAGATTTTTTTAAAATTGGTTTGGAAGCCACTGTAAGTCAGCAAGCACACTGGTGTTGGGTGGATGGACTCTGAGTTAGGATATACACAGTAGGGGTTTAGGTGAGTTCACGTTTATGGGGAGTGAAAGAGCGTTGGAGTAGTCAGGTCTAGACGTAGCCAAGGCATGGATGAAGGTTAGAAACAGTTTTAACTAGCCGCTCTAGCATGCTTGGCCATTCAGTCAGACCTTGGCTGATTTGTGATATAACTCCATATACCTTCACCCAACATTCCTTGATATCTTCAGTTGGCAAGCATCTGTCAATCTCAGACTTATCCTGCCCTCTCTCTAAGGCCAGTATACCCATCGTAAGGTGTGGTATCTGGAACTGCTGTCTGTATAAAGCTTTGTACAGCTGTAATGTAATTTCTAGACTCCCTGTGCATGTTTCCATGGCATATTGACTAATGCTATAAATACATTTATGTGACCTTTGTGTAGCTGGTATCCAGCACTGGTGTGCACAGCATTGCTCTTGCCATTTGCGAGGTTGTGCTATTGCCTTTGTTCAGTAGAATAGAATTCCTACAGTATGGAAGCAGGCCATTTGGCCCAGCGAGTCCACACCAACCCTCTGAAGAGTATCCTACCCAGAACCATTTAATCCCTATAACCCTGCACTTCCCATGGCAATCCTACCTAACCTGCACATCTTTGGACTGTGGGAGGAAACCAGAGCACCCGGAGGAAACCCACGCAGACACGGGGAGAATGTGCAAACTCCACACAGACAGTTGCTCAAGGCTGGAATCGAACCTGGGTCCCTGGCGCTGTGAGGCAGCAGTGCTAACCACTGAGCTACCATACCTGTGAGAATACTTGTACCTACAGTTATGCATAGATAGCTTCGCCTCTCTTCCCCTCTAATGGGAGTTCGTACTGCACAACCACAATCTGGGGAAGGGGTGTTGAGAGAATAGAAATGACTTTGATTTCCTGTTCTGTGTCTCAGTATAGTGAACAAATGTGCGTACAACAAGGTCTGCACTCTATAACTTTCATTAGTATTGGCAGCCAGCTATCCTAGCCAGGTACTTGTATGAGGGCTGTTCTGTATACAAAAGCAAGCAGACACTGGCCGTTTAAGTTCATTTTCATGTGCATGTTAAATTCCTTTACACAAGCTGACCAAAAGACATAGGAGCATTGACTCTGCTTGACCATTCAATGAAATCATTGCTGATCTCATAACCCTCAACTCCATTTTCCCGACTTTCCCCATAACCATTGCTTTCCTTACTGATTAAAAATCTGCCTGTCTCAGCCTTGAATATGCCTAACAACACCCTCTACAGCCCTCTGTGGTAAAGAATTCCACAGATTCGCTACCCTCTGAGAAAAGAAATTCCTGTTCATCTGCTTTACAAAGGCAACCCTGTACTACACCCTCTACTCTTGGACTCTTCCACAAGGGGAAACAGCCTTTCTGTATCTATAACATGACAATGTGGAGCTGGAGGAACGCGGCAGACCAGGCAGCATCAGAGGAGCAGGAAAGTTGACGTTTCGCATCAGGACCTTTCTTTGTCTAACCTGTCAAGCCCTGGAAGAATCCTGTATGTTTCAATAAGGCTGCCTCTCCTTCTAATTTCCGATGAATATAGGCCCAACCTATTTAACCTCTTCTCATAAGATGGAACATTCATACGTGGAATCAATCTCGTTGAAATAAAACACTTATCCTATATCTTTTCAACCTTGACTCCATACAAATGAATAGATTTACATTCAAATGGAGGAACCGCAGCAAAGACAACATGCCTACGGGTCGAACCCTTGGCCTGTTAGCAGGTTTAAAACTAATTAGCTTATTTCTTTCATATGTATGTGAATCTGTATATCACCCTCATTAGCTGGACAATTAATTTATTGACTATTCTCAAAGGATTTGACAGCATTTGCCAGGGCACAAAGTCATTTATCTCAGTGCATTGTGGATTCATGCTTTAAGTTGGTTTTTTGAGATCCCCTGAATGATCCACAGTACCAATCACTTCAGTAAGAAGACTAGCCAATGCTCAGCCACTGGGCAGTAACCTAAAACCCTTCTCTTATGTGCAGAATATGACCTATTAAAACTTATAATTCCATGTCGATTTCTTTATTTTTGGTCAGTTATTTCAGATTACCTTCACCCTGTTCAAGCTTTGATTAACGGTCATCTAAGGGCAATCAAACTGCACTGTGGCAGATTTTATCTCGGAAAGTCATGGGTATAGATATTCAACCTGGCATCACAAGTATATATCACTTTGGAGAGGATGGCTTTGTTGATAGACTATCGCACTAGGTGTGATCAGATGAAGGGCATTTACCAATCGAAGCAATTGGTTTGGAGACTAAAGCAGCTTTTTTTGGTCTATACACCTAGTGAGCCACAATTCCTTAGCTGAAGAATAACATGAGTTGGAGCTCATGCTCTCTATTTGGGAGAGTAGAGTTGGTGTTAATTTGAAATGTTAACACTTAGAGCTTGTATGAGCAGAATGTTGGAACTCGCAGTCGCGGTTCTTGGTGAGAGATGGAAATGTTACAGTTGGTCAGGTCTCTGAGACCTGTGGTAGAGCTGTGGGTGAACCGCCAAATCTTCTCTCTGCAGGTTCCGGCCTGTTCGGGGGGCATCTCGCCACGATGGTCGTGGTCCACGAGGTAGAGAGGCTTTCATGAATATGGATGAGTTCATGGGCGATGAGGAGTTTGAGCAAGCAGAGGAGAACGCGAGGGGCCGTGACCCGGGAGGAAGAGGTCGGGGCCGTGGAGCAATGCGAGGTATAGCTGAGCTTCGGTGTCGTCTGTTCGTTTCAGCAGTTTATTTGGTCTGTGTTGAGCTACTATAGAAATAATAAATGTGCGGCCAATTTAAAAAGCATTGCAATGTACAAAGTGGTAACTGGCACACAGGAACTCTATTGTATTGCACACTGTTTGGGGGATTCAGGACTACCCCAGTGTGAGTAAAACAGGTTGAGTTACAGATCTGATTATAGACAAATTTACAGCTGAATATTCTTACAGACTGCCCACCCTCCCACTGTCCCTACTTGCTGCAAGTATACTGGGAACAAGAATCCCCATTCATGCCAATTTTCATATATTTTACCTCAAGGCCCCACCTCAATCCGTAACCCCTTAACCCTAATCTATAGATCTCGGTTTAAAAGCTTCGAGCACTAATTGTAAGGTTTTTGTCCCCTTATTCTGGACTTGCCCCACCAGATGAAATCCTTTCTGTCTATCTTCTCTTTAAGTGCCTTTTCTAACCTTAAGCATCTCCTGATGCTGCATGAGCTCGAGGTACAGGATGCCCCAGATTTATTCTGCTGTTGATGCTTTGTTTCATTTTTGATCTTCCAGGCGGGAGAGGGGGCCTCCTTCCTCTACCTGGCCACGAGGAATTCCCTCGCTTCGAGGGAGGCCGTAAGTCGGAGAAACGGCCGCTGTCTCCAGGAGGTCACCGCGATGGCTGGGGAGGGCGAGGAGATCGAGGGGAAATCCATGATGCCAACAGAGAACCAGGTTTGCTCTGGGGGATCCTTAACCTTCCACAGTTTTGTCCCTTGGAAAGTTAAACAGAGCCCCTGTGGAAGGCTGAAGAGGGTCACTTGTGTGGTGCCTTGCATATCCGGTGTGTCTAGGCCACACACTTATAGATATACAAGCCCGTACGACTGTATATATTCACTTTGAAAAGTACTTCTCACTTCATGAGGCTGTAATTTTCAGTAAGTTTGCAACAAGTAACCTAGTTGTGGCATTCTAAGCTGCCTTAAACTAAAATATGATTTTTTTTTATTGCCAAATTTTTCAGATTTCTTTCACATTGGCCATCCAACGTTTGAGAGGCCCCTAGTCAGAATATAACCTGTGATTTGATGTGTAGGCCTGTACTGTGAAGAATCAGTTCAGCTTCCTGTCTTTCACATGCTTGTCTGATCGGCTAGGTTGGTCTGGCTGCAGTCACTGTTCAGGCCATTCTCACCAGAACTGCTCACCTCCCGGTAACCAACAGGAGGAGCGACCCCCATCACTCCATAGTATGGACGCTGTGCCACTTCCACCCCGCATGCGGAACTTCTTATCAAAGGGATTGGGATGGACCTGATTTCCCTGGCTGAGGACAGAAACTCGAGTAAGTTTCTGTTCTGGGTGGGTGTCCATCCAAGAGTGCACCCACAGTGGGGGATGTTGGGTCATCTGAATAATCAAAGCAGTACCCTCTGCCCTTGCAGGGTTTACTACAGAAGGGAGTGCAGTGAGAACCAAGGTCCTGTCAATTAATGCTGTCCAGTAATGGATCAGTCCTGTATCAGTGAAGGATTGTTAACCTCACTCTTACTGTACAGAGCCAGCCAAGTTGCACAGCTTGTCCTGCATAAATCAGTGGTGCTTAGGCAGAGTGGAGGATTTGGGCTTCCCTGATGATGTCTGAACAAAGTACCCAAGCTTCGCCTCTTGAAGGGATTATCCGTTTGGTCGTGTTTCACTTGAAGTGGAATGTTTCAGAATTCATTGAGATGAGTGGCTTCTGTAGGCTACTGTCAGTACCAAGCTAGTACTACACTGTTGCTGTAGGCTTTGCTGCAGCAAAGAGACTTGTTATGGAATGCTAAACACAGGATGCTATTTAATGGATGTTCTTTTAATGGATTGTTTTACAGGCCGGAGTGGGCCAGCCTCATCGCCCCGTATGCCCAAGTCTGGCCGTTCCAACTCGCACGAGGGAGACCGACACGACGGTTTTCACCGAGATGACGGATTCAGTGGCCCCGGAGGACCCCCTCCTCGGGGTGGACCTAGAGGTGGCCCCAACTGGGGAAGGAGCGGCAAGGGCTCGGGTCCTGGGCCTCGCCGAGGCTCCTCCAGAGGCAGCAGAGGAAGATGAGTGAAGCAGCAAGAGCAGAGGATTGATATTACTCAAGATCCCCAATGACCCATACAGTCTTTCAAGTGGAACTTGTGCGTGCAGCCAGTGTGCGGGTCTGGCCTTGGAAGAAGCAGTGATCGTTCCTTTTTCATTTTTGTACAGTTGGCAGCAGTGTTTGTTGTTAAACTCCAGAAGTTTTAGTGTTGTGGGCTCTGGAGCTTTGCCACACACAGAGAATATGTCAGAACAGAGCGACTCTGACTCCATGTACAGTTTGTCTCTAGTGTCATTTTGTATGACTACACAATATAATTTGTGCAAAATTTAACAAAAGCTGACATGGAAACTGGCCTATATTTATTTTGCTACACTTTGCACCCACCCCAGGCACCAGCAGCACACACTGTTTGACTGTCTTGTGAGGTCCTTGCCTGAACCACAGATTCAAATCGAAACACGGTTTGAATATAGTAGTGCGAGGCACAGCAGGATGACCAGAATTCCTATGGTGTTGTTTGAGGGTCAAATGTTGAATAGCAACTTCCAAGAAGTGCCATGGCACCTATCTCTCACACCTCAACAGACAAAGGGAGCCTGGGTTTTAGTGTCATCTAGCAAATTTGTGACCATATGGAGCTCCCTCTTTACCAAAGTGTCAGGTTATGTGCTCCTATCCTTGGAGTGCTAACATCTGAGCCAAGTTACCACACACATTGGGATATTGCACTGACAGCAAAGATAATTCAAAACATGTCATAGGCACAGGTGAAGATATCTCACATCCAGGTATGGGCAGTAAAATCACAAGTGCAGAGAACTGGATCAAGAGAGACACAGTAGAGAAGCTGTGGATTTAGAGAAAGATGTAGGAGAGATGCCAGTAATGCAAAAGCAGATGGGGTTAGTGCTAATACACTAATATGCAGCAAGAAATGCAGAAATTGCACTTATGATGAGGTCACCAGACTCACCATTAATCTGATTCCTTCCCACAAATGCTGCAAGACCTGCTGAGTTTCACCAGCACATTATGTCATTGTTCCAGATCTCCAACATCTGCAGTTCTTTGTTTTATTTTGGCACTGTAATGTACAGTTGCTGGCAATACAATGGTAGCAGAAGGCTGTTCTATGAGCCGCTACAGGTAATGTGTTGATGATGCAAAGGCAGGTGCACTTTTCGGATAAAAGAAGAAGTCTATATGGGCCTTGTAGAAACATTGCGAATTAGGTGCCCGCAGAACTTTACAGATGCAAGCAGTATGAAGAGTACAGGTATTGACTGGCAGTACAAGGAGAGTTTTAGAAAGTGCAGAGGAAGGGGTCAAAAGTAGTGTCAGCTCGCTAATGATCTGAGATGGCTGTAGTTTCTGTGCCAGTAAGCAGTCACTGAAATTGTCCTTTCAATCTACCTTGACCCAGGTTGCACTGGATATCACTGACTGCCTTGCATGAACTTGGTTATAGTCCAAAAGGATTATTTGAAATTGCAATCTTTTGGAGCACGGCTCCTTCGAGGGGTGAAGCGTGACGAAGGAGCAGTGCTCCGAAAGCTTGTGATTTCAGATAAACCTGTCGGACTATAACCTGGTGTCGTGTGACACCTGACTTTGTCCACCCCAGTCCAACACCGGCACCTCCACATCATTGCATGAACTTATCCAGTGTACATTACATTTGTTGCTTTGTTCATTTGGCAAGCCATTCTTTGGTAACCTTTATTCTCATGAATCCTGTATTTTGTTGACACAGGAGGCACAAAGAAGATCTTTTCCATAATAAAGAAAAACTGAAGCCTGTGCAGATCATTCTACTTTCACAAATTTGTTACACGATAGCACTAACTAAGTCAACCTACCCTTCATTTGCTTCTCTATTATTTTGTCAATCCCTTCCGATCTATACTGATCTAAAGCAAGATAGAAACAAGCACCTTTTAACTTTAAGGTAAAACCTTCAGTGGTTTCGTCATAAGGACTCAGAGCAAAAGTAATAATCACAAAAGTTAGATTTTTACCTTCAATATTCTTATAGGTGCAGTGGTGCCAGTCACTCCTGTGCACACTTGGAGGGTCTTGTGTTGAAGGACGTGTCTACATTGCCTGATATCTGACTGATGAGAGAAACTAGGGTGTAATGATAGTACCCTTTTTATGATTTGATTTCATCTGTGTCTCCAAACTCTTTTGAGACCAATTGAGGAAACACTTCAGAAGAGAAAGCCAATGATGAATTGTTGAGCTGCTTTATTTTGCAGTTAATAAATATACAGAGCAAAGTGATTGGACTCAATGACTTCAATAAGCATAACACTTGCACACATAATACAAAATGAAAGAGTTTACTTCACTTCCCCACTTCACTGGGTCAGTTAGCTTGATTCAATCTAAATCCTAACTAACCTACTCTCTCTCTCTGGGCCTGGCTAAAGCTTGTTATCTTTGTCTTCTGTTAAAACAAGTGACAGACAATTTGTGCGCCTCACTCAAATTTTATAACCCTGTGCTCACTTCCAAAAGGCAGGGCCTGCCAAACACTTGGATTTGGAGACTTGCAAACACAGCCTGTCAGAACTTTGTACTGAATAAGCTAAGACAAACTGGTTTATTTTTGTCAAAGCCAAACTGATGAGCATTTTTGCCCCTCCTACTTTGTTCAAAATATATTTTAAAAATTGTGTCCATCCCCACTTTGTATTAAAAAGCCAAAATTTAAAATGAACTCCTTTCTCAGATCCTTTCTGTGAATAAAATGATCCAAAAATCCCAATGAGACTGTACGAAGAGCCAGTGAAACATTGGGGGTGGTTGAAGGAGACAGCCTGAGATAGAATTCCCATGTCAGAACTACAATAGAAATCCTACCTCAAAAGATTGCACTGTGTTACACTTTGATAATTGAAATCAACAGAAGATTGTCAAGATTACTCATTTCCTCTCTACCTTCTAAATTACGCTCAAGCATGGGATCTGTTGGTTGTGGTTCAGTTTTAAGAGACAGAAATGTTGATTACTTACTGTCTGTTAACATCTTGAAGCAGACTGTCAGAAACAAAAGACTGTCTGAGAACCTGTATAACTAGATTCATGGAACTATGGTACTAGTGTGTCATCAGAATTCCTTATAGATTTACAGTAGTGCCTGTTGTCATGTATCCAGGCCAAGTTTTGAAGTTGGATATTTTTGTTCAAGAAGTAATCTTCAACGTCTTTTTCTTGTACATCTGCCAAGGAAGTAAACAGACCAGTCACTCTTGGATAAACAGCTAAACTTTTTTTAGAGCAAAAGAAATGGTCTGAAGATATTCTTAGACAAGAGCATCGATGGCTTCACATATATCATAAGAAAATGCACTGTCCAAGTATGGTACTGCTAACCTCAACAACTGGAAGATCTGCCAATAGCATTAAACCTTGCCAACTGACAGCATTTTTGAAGTTTATGACTCATGGTATAAACCATGGAAAATATTAAACCTTTTTTTAAAACTTTTGACACCAGTTATTCATCCATTTTCCGCTCCTTTATTTCTGTAGGCTCTGAGTTAGGAACACAGTGAAAACTACAGCCTGCACACTGTCTGTCTGTCTGTCACTCCGAATCTGCTGTGCGGCATGTAAGGTCATTGGTGTGTAGGTCTCTTGGAAGAGATGTTTACACCTGACAGCTGGTTCTGTGAGCCACATCTTTGAGTAGATTTTCTACCTCCATTCCCTTCTTCAATTGCTAGTGTATGGGCCTTACTAGTATTAAATGGTGAAGAATTGACCACTAATGTATCTTCAGCAGAAGAGGCACAAACTTGAGTAACAATTACTTGTTACATTAGCTTAAGACTGATTATTTGTATTAACAATAAAGAAGGGACTTTGTTATCTCCTCAAAGATACAGACTATATCTATGCTACATGACTGTAGAATTGAGAATCAACAAACTAAAACAATAATTCCTTCCAAGGACAGTCATTTATCTTTCAGTGTGCAGAGCTACTCCCTGTTAAGTCCTTTCAGGCCAGCTGTTTTGTACAAGTTCCACAAGGGTAGGATGAAAATCTTTCAAATTCAGCTCAACTGGCACAAGTGCAGGAAATTCCCAGCTTGTCTCGACTCTCATCATGGAATTTCTTCTGGCTCCAACTTGAAGTGCCATCTTATTTGCGGGGGGTACTTGATTTTCATAGCAACTCACCAACGTTGATGTGTAGGAATTGGTTCATTTCTCTCCACCTGGATGGGAAAATATGGAAAACAATTGGAAGAAATGATGTGAGCAATTAGATGAGTTACATTAGTGACTAAAAACAAGGCTTAGCTTCCTATGTTTTCTACAATGGGCCGAATGGCCTCCTGATTCATAACAGTTCTGTGACTGATTGTCGCACTAGGTGTAAGATGGATGAAAAATGTTGCCTGGCAGTAGTGTAGCACAACTAACGGTGGTCTTAATAGTTTGGGTCAAATCAAATGAAGAGACCTTGGAATTCAGGTTCATAGTTCCTTGAAAATGGAGTTGCAGGTAGACAAGGTAATGAAGAAGACATTTGGTACGCTTGCCTTTATTGGTCAGTGTATAGAGAATAGGAGTTGGGAGGTGATGTTGTGGATGTACAGGACATTGGTTACACCACTTTTGGAATACTGCACTCAGTTCTGGTCTCCCTGGTACAGGAAAGATGTTAAACTTGAAAGGATGCAGTGAAGATTTACAGGGATGTTGCTAAAGTTGGAGGGTTTGAGCTGCAGGGAGAGCCTGAATGGGCTCGGGCTATTTTCTGTGAAGCGCCAGAGGCTGAGTGGTGACCTAATGGAGGTTTATAAGATCATGAGGGCATGGATAGGGTAAATAGTCAAGGTCTTTTCCCCAAGGTAGGGGAGTCCAAAACTAGAGGGCATAGGTTTAAGGTGAGACAGGAAAGATTTAAAAGTGACCTAAGGGGCAATTTTTTCACACAGAGGGTGGTGTGTGTATGGAATGAGCTGCCAGAGGAAGTGGTGGAGGCTGATACAATAACAACATTTAAAGGGCATCCGGATGGGTACATGAATAGGAAGGGTTTAAAGGGATATGGGCCAAATGCTGGCAAATGGGACTAGATTTATTTCGGGTATCTGGTTGTCATGTACAAGTTGGACCGAAGGGTCTGTTTCGGTGTTGTACAGCTCTATGGCTCTGAATGATTTTTATCATTTGAGGTTTCATTTTAAACAAGAAGCCCTTTGGCAACTGAAGCTGGACATCATCTGAGATTGTTTCTTAATCACTGTATGTCCCCAGTGCATGAGGGCTCTGACCCTTCATCTAGGATTTTTAGTTAAAGGTTGTTTTCATTGGGACAAAGTCTAATGACCCCTTCATTTTGCTAAATCCCCGCGAA
>NC_063344.1:67132086-67150962 GCF_021869965.1 Rhincodon typus | reverse complement strand
ACAGCCCCGGAAATAACAGGGGCCTGATTTCCAGCGTGCCACCCCAGTGAAACCTGACATTGTAATGCAGGCCTCACCGTCACCTGTAACATACATACAAAGTCACACTATCCTCTCTAGTACGTAGTCTAGAGGGGAGTCTGCATCTTGTTTCCCCTTCCCTATTTATAATCTAGGTATCAATGGTTTCGGCTCAAGGTGATGCTGTTCTTCAATTGCAGTTGCATGATCCACTGCCATCAGTTTGATAATTGTAGAGGGGGACCTGGTCAAGTCTCAGTGTACATGACTGGCATCAGCAAGAGCCCCTGGACGGTCCTGGGTCACTGGGATGGGGTCAACCAGGCATGGACCTATGTGAACAAAAGAACCGAGAGGGACTCACAGCAGTGAGACATACAGGATCACTGGCGTATGCCCACACCCTGACATCCATCAACCAGATCCTAGCAAGAGATCAACTAGAATCCACTGACTCTAGCCTGGGGAGTTAAAGGAATTGGAGTGGACTTCTGTAGGTGGCTGGTGATTCCTAAGTAAGCACTTTTCAGCAATCTCTGCAACCAAGTGGGTTCCAGGCACAAAGGGGCCTGCCTCTCCTCTAGGAGATAGAGAAGCTGGGGAAGTTAGTGTCTTCAAATCCTGTCCAGACTGCGTAGCAACAAACACAACCAACCAACGTATATAATGTAAAAATTCCATTATGTTCCCTCACCTAATTAATACATGGCCCTGTATTTGGATTTTACAGTGGATATACAGCATTGCATGTCCCTTGAGTGGATCATCATATCAGATCTCTCAAATGCTGGACCAACAAGGAGGTCCATAATGTGCAGATGCTGTCTGAAAACATGCAAGTGGTGGTTGACAGGTGCAACGCAATAAAAAGAATAGGATGCTACAAACAAAGTTAAATACAAAAGGTACTCACTGCAGGCGTGACTGCAGGAAACCTGTCTGGTTGTTCTGTTCAAAAAGGAAAGAAGAGCAAGATTAAGTCAGGGGATCAAGTGTTGTCCACACAAACTATTTTGCTTCTTCAGTCAAGAACTCAGCAGAAAGCTTTTTTTTTTTTTTAAAAAAAGCACATCCAACATGCTGGTCTCTGCTCTGTCATCTTACCTGTGAAGCTCAGGTATTTTTGTTTCACCGTATCTTTGGAATCGTAGAATTTGAGAACATCAAGCACAGCCTGAGGATTTTTCTTCTGTTCCAGTTTGGTGATGTTGGATGTCTGTAATAGTCGAGCCCATTGTTCGGGCATTCCCTGTAAATACGCAACACACCAGATTCAAGTAAAACTATGATGGTGGGAACTGGAATATATGCAAAGATTGCAGCAAGACAACAATGAACCTAACTCTACTCAGTCAAAACAAAATTCAAATTAGAAGGAGTAAGCCATTTGCCCGAGAGTGCTCCACCATTCAAAAGATCGCAGCTGATCCGATTGTGACAATGTTCCCACTTGCTACCCATCCCTAATAACCATCGGCTTCTTGCAAAGCTTGGATGTACTATTCTTTGTTCTTCTCCTTCCCTTAGTCAGATGCCATCTGTAACCAAGGAGACAGTTTGACTAGCTCCTGAGCCTCTGACAATGCCATGGTTCATTTGACTATAAAGTGCAAGAATAACATAACCTGATGAGAGCTCTATCACCAAATGTCTTATTACAAAGAGTTCATGCTTGGTTTCCAGTCACACCCGATATGAAGTTCTAACAACATGGCTTTGTTAACGAGATGTCATGTTTGACAAATTTACGGACGTGAGTCCTTGGAGGCTGAAGAGGAACCAGTAGATTGGACTTCCAGAAGGTATTCCACAAGAAACAGGAACAGGAGTAGAGAATTCAGCCCCACCAGCCTGCTCTTTATTGAATAATATCAAGGCTGATCTGATACTTCTCACTGGGGTTTCCTGCATTTTCCCCAAAATCTTTGATTCCCCTACTGATCAAGAATCTGTCTCAGCCTTAAATATACATTTGGACTCTGCCCCCCCACAGCTCTCTGTGGCAAGGTGTTCCAAAGACTTTCTCAACCCTCGGAAGAAATTCCTCCACATTTCGGTCTTAAAATGGCACTCCTTTATTCCGAGACTATGCCTTCTGGTCCTAGACTCTCCTATGAGGGGAAACATCCTCTCAGCATTTATCCTAATCAAGAAATTTAAGAATCCTACATATATTAAATGAGATCACCTCTCAGATTCCAGCAAGTAGAGAGTCAACTAGTTCAACCTTTGTTCATAAGACAATCCCTCCGCACCTGTGATCATCCTGGGGAACCTTCTCTGAACTGCCAATGAAAATTTTCTTAAATAATGGGACCAAAATGGCTCTCAGTACTCCAGAAGTGGTCTCACCAGAACCTTGCACAGTTATAGTAAGAATTCCCTACTCCTATTCCAGCCCTCTTTGAAATAAAGGCCAACATTCCACTAGCCTTCCTGATTACCTGCTGCATCTGTGCACCAGCTTTCTGTGTTTCATGTACAAGCACCCCCCAAATCCCTTTGTATTGCTTCTTTCTGCAGGGTTTTCTCCATTTAAATAATATTCTTTTCTTTTACTCTCCTTTCCAAAATGAGCAACTTCATATATTTTTTTCCACATTATACTCCAACTTTTTGTCCACTTACTTAATCTAACGTCATCTCTCTAAACTGTTTGCAAACTTCTCACAAACTGTGGTCATGGAGTTCAGAAAACTGCCAGGTATTCTGATTAAACAAAAGATTCTGTACTGGTTTAACGTGCCAAAGGTTGAACACGTAGCGGGTAAATGCATTTTTCAAATTCTCTCTCACCCTTTTACCCAAATACTTGTAATTTGTGCCCTCTGGTTATTGATTTGTGAACAGAGATAAAGTGGATAGGAAGGATCCACCTCGTCCCTCAATTTCATACTCCTGAATTAAACAACCCCTTGACTTTCACAATTCCAGAATGACTCCAGCCTATCCAGTCTTGCCTTGTAGTTAAAATTGTCCATTCCTGACAACATCCTAGTAAATCTTTGCACCAGAGTCAGAGGTTTTAAATGGGTCAAAAGGATAAACATGAAAATATTTGAGAATGTCGGAGGGTAACCTGTAAACTCTGCAGCAACAAGCTTGAAACTGGTTTGGTAGGACAGCAGTACTTGCTCACTGTACCTGCAAACATCCCAAGGCAGAAGGCTGGTGACTGTTCCAGAAGAATGATGCACCAGAAGGGTGCCAGCAGCAAATACATTGGAACAGGACCAATTCCAAGTTGACCAACAGTAAAGCCAATGAAATAATTCATTGTAGATCATTGCATTATGTACATACCGTGAACTCCCCTGTCACAGCATCGAAACCAACATGGATCGTGTGCTCAAAGTCTGACGGAGGAGATATTTCTGGCCGTTCCTTTTCTCTCTTCTTATTTGCTGTACAAACAAGACAAACCCTGAGCAGTTGTCAAGCCATCAAAAAGCACACAAATGGAACCAATTCAAAGGAAAAAAGGATTCCAAGTGATAATAGGTGGATGGACAAATTCACTCTGGACTGGCTTAAGGTACACAATGCAGTCACACATTTCACGTGGAGTTACCAACAGAAAACAACACAGCAGAACAAGCATGGTGGCAGTCGTTAGGATCCTGAACTAAGGGCAGAGAGGTTGAAAGTCAGACTCAAAATCTTTCATACCTAGTTATGTGAAGTGGAAGTGAACAAATCGGGCACCAGAGGCCCAAAAACAAAAAACAAATGCTGGAAAGCCAAGCTGATTGTTATGAGCGAAGTGGATGTTAGAACAATCAAGACATTCCACCTCAGTCTGATCTGCATCTGACTTCCGTATCACATTACAGAATTGAGAATCAATGCCTTCTGAAACGAACTCAAAAGCACCAAAGGATAAACTGCACATGCCAAAAGAAAGAACAAACAGAAAGCATTGCAAAACACTTCAAATACAGGTCACACCGAGTCACAAAAATCAGAGGCCACTCAGCCACCACCGTCTTATGTACGCAGGTAAAATGGTCACCAATTAAATATGTATTTAATTTTAAAACTGACTAGCTGGCTGCCTTCAGCTTTTCCAATAAATTTGACTTAACTGAAACCCTCTCAAACAGTTTCATAGCTTATACAGCAACCTCAGACTCATTCTCACCGGGTTCTGAGTAATTCTCAGTTATCCAGTATTTAAAGATTCCAAACAAGTAGAGCAAATCACTCAAAATCAGAGATTGACAATTAGTAAGTCAACGTTGAAGCATCTAACCTACCCAAACTAAACCCTAGGTCCATGAAAATTGACATTTCGGGTCGGGTCTTCAGAAGGGTCCTGACCCAAAACGTTAACTTTCCAGTTCCTCTGATGTTGCCTGGCCTGCTGTGTTCCTCCAGCTACACACGGTGTTGTCTCTGACTCCAGCATTCGCAGTTCTTACTGTTTCCGAGCGAGTTCTAAACCTTAGGTCCAATGACTTTGCACTCGATTTTCAATCACAACTCCATATAAATATGCCACTTTTTCCAAAATCAATTAGCGTAGGCATCAAGCAAACAGAAAACAGAAGGGTGACCTGATGGGAGTCTTTATAAAGGTTATAAAAAGAGTCTTAGTAGTCTACACAAAAAAAATTTCCACTCCAGTCCAAACTAGGGTCACAAAAGGAAGCTTGCGTAGAGTATAAAAACACAAGCATGGAACACGGTTGGGCTGAATGGCCTGTTTCTGTGCAATACTTTCATTACAATACTATGTAATGTCAATTTGAAATCAGTTTATGAATCTAGATCTCGATCTGAAGCGATTTAATCCCAAACATTAATTTGTAGAAACGAGAGAGAATGTCCTAAAGGGGTCTTAAAAGGAGGTTATCTGTGTAGACCTTAGGAATAAAAAGCGGAGATTACTTGGCTGGCATTATACTACAGGCCTCCCAACAGTCAGAGGGAGAAAGGAGGTATGTAGGCAAATCACAGAAAGGTGCGAGAGAAACATGGTTAAGGTGTAGGGAAGTTTAGCTTGCTAACATTAACTGGGATCACCTTAGTGTGAAAGGATTAAACAGAGTGAAAGTTTTTGAAGTACATCCAGGAGAGCTTTTTGTGTCAGTACATAACTGGCTCTACGAGAGATGGGGCAGTGTTAGACCTAATTCTAGGGCATGAGGCCAGTCAAGTGGTTGAAGTTTCAGTGAGTGCACATTTTGCGGGTAGTAACCACAACTAAGTTTCAAAGTCATTATGGAAGGGGATAGGAAAGAACAGAAGTTAAGTGTGTAAATTTGTAGGGTGGGGGGCGAGGGGAGGAGGTTGTATTTTCAATATTATTAGACAGGATCTGGCAAACAAACTGGGAGCAGCTACTTGCAAGTAAGACAGCATTTGGAAAGTGGGAGTCTTTTAACAGTAGTATAGTGAGAATTCAGGGCCAACATGCTCCTCTAAGCGTGAGAGGCAAGGGCAAATAGTCCCAGGAACCCTGGATATCAAGGGATATAGAAAACGAAGCTAGCATGTGCCAGGTACAGAACCTTAAAAACAGGCGAGGGCCTTCAGAAGTAGAGAGTGTGTAAGGAGGTACATAACAAAGAAATTAGGAGGATGAAGAGGGGCCACAAAATATCTGTGGCAGAGAGGATCAAGAAAACCCCCCAGGCTTAAGTGCAAGAGGATTACCACGGAAAGAGAGAGAATGGGGCCCATTAGAGATCAAAGGGGCAACCCAAGTATGGAGTCAGTGGATGTTGGGGAGGTCTTAAATGGCTACTTCTCATCTGTGTTCACAGTGGAGAAAGACATCATAGCAAGAGATTTCAGTTGGGATGATGAGGTTCTAGAACATGTTGAGATTAATGAGGAGCAGGTATAACATGCTTTGTGGGCATAAAGGTGCATAAATCCACAACGCCTGATGAGATGTATTCCAGGCTGCTATGGGAGGGAAGGGAGGTGATTGCTGGCGCTCTACTAGAGATACTTAACACTTCATAGGCCACAGGTGAAGTCCCAAGTGACTGGAGGATAGTAATGATTCCTTTGTACAAGGAGGGCAGCAGGGATAGGCCAGGTAACGACAGGCCCATTAGTCTGATGTCGGTGGTAGGGAAATTCAAAATATTTCCGAGAGACAAGATTAATAAACACTTGGAAAGGCAAGGATTGATCAGGGATTTTTTAGAGAGAGATGCTATCTGACTAATCTAATTGAGTTTTTTGAAAAGGTGAATAAAAGTACTAATGAGGGCTTTGCAGTTGATGTGGTTTACATGGACTTCACTAAGCCCTCTGACAAGGTCCAACATAGAAGGCTGGTCCAAAAAGGTAAGAGCCCATAGGATCCAAGATTGGCTTGCAAATAGGAGGCAAAGGGTGATGGTAAAGAGTTGTTTTTCGGATTGGAAACCTGTGACCAGCAGTGTACCAGAGAGATCAGCGCTGGGGCCTTATTTTTTATTGTGTACATTAATGATTTGGACGTGAATGCAGATGGTATAATTAGTAAGTTTGCGACGACATGAAAATTGGTGGTGTTGTTGACAGTGAGAATGGTGGTCTCAGGCTACAGTCCGATATTGATCAGCTGGTAAAGAGCAACGGCAGATGGAATTTAATCCTGATAATTGTTAGGTGAAGCATTTTGGGAGGTCCAGTAAGGCAAAGGATATAGAAAAATGAATGGTAGGTCCCTAGCGAAAACTGAGGAACAAAAAGGGACCTTGGTGTACAAGTCTTAACACCAAGTCGGCAGGGTGCAGAATGTAGGAGAAAGGAAGGCTTGCTAGAGCTTTATAAAACATTGGTTAAGCCACAGATTAAATACAGTGCGCAATTTTGGCCACCACACTATCAGAAGGACATGATTGCACTGAAGAAGGTGCAGAGGAGATTTACCAGGATGAAAAGTCACAGTAATGGGGAGACTGGATAGGCTGGGGTTTGTTTTCTCTGGAGCAGAGGTGGCTGAAGGGAGATCTGATTAAGGTAGATAAATTATGAGAGGCATAGACAGAGTGGATTGTGAGAATCAATTCCCCAAGGCAGACGTGCCTCAGACCAGATGGCATAAATTGAAGGTGAGGAGCAAATGGTTTAGAGGGGATTGGAGTTAAAAAAACTTCCATCCAGAGGGTGGTAGAAATATGGAACATGCTGCCCGAGAGGGTGGTTAAGTCATGTACTCTTGCAACATTTAAGAAGCATCTGGATGAGCACATAGAAACACCAGAACATAGCAGGCTATAAACAAAGTGCAGGTAAAAGGGATGAGTGCAGTTTGGTGTTTGTTGGTCAGCACAGTCATAGTAGGCCAGACAGTCTGTTTCTACGCTGTATGATTGACTCATTAAGATTTTATTACAGAGAATTATTCCTGCCTCCTGTTCTTTGCAGCCCCTTGGAGGTCTCCCTACTAGAATTATTTGTATATGATTTGTGAAAGATTTCACTCTTGGATCAATCTGAAGCTCCAAGAGATGCAAACATAATTAAAGAAACGTCCATGGGGGAGGGGATGCAGAGGGTTCATTGAAGCTCAGAACAAAAAGGAGAGAGACAGTACAAACAGTACTTTGTCCTAAAATCAAGGGATGAGATTCCAGAATTGTTTGAAAAGCTGGCTGTCTGGGTGGTGTAGGTGGAGACACTGCCCCTACTGAATGCTGCTGAAAATTCAACTTCCTACCTCCTCACCCCTCCCTTATGCAAGATCATAAGAAAAACTAGAACACCAAATAGTTTGAACCATTTGCCAGCCTGGTTATGTGAAGTCTAGGAGGCAGTCAGCCAGCTGCTTACTGGACACAAGAGCATCATTTTTTGTTAGATTTAATCCAATGATGCCAGTTTCAAATGTATAATCCCCAAACAAAGGCTTTATCTGTTCTGAATATCACAACAACACCACAATCTTCATTCAGACAGTAGCACAAGAAAACAAAATCGCACTCTTTCCAGATTTCCAAGCAAACTCCAACTGCTATCGGCTTAGTTGGTAACTGGGGGAAGCAAACATTAAAAGCATGCATCAGATGGAAAAGCTTTGAAGACAGTGAGTTGTGTATTGACTGTACCAATCCTTATCCGTCTCTGGCATAGCAAATGCACTATATGCTAGCCCTATTGCTGCATCACACTTACTATAACCGTTGCATGCCCAAACACATTGCCGTTTCTTGCACAATTTCCTCATCTGCCTTGCTGTGTGACAGTTTCATATATTCTTTCATCCCTTTCACACATTCCACACCACGGCAGTGACCAGGCACCCACCTCTTCTGACCCCAGGACACATCTGATCACAAACTCCTCCATTACCCCTGTGATGGATTCTTTCATTTACCTTTTTCTCCAGTGTTTGAGAAAATAGACTTGAGTTTTGTCCGCTTCTGTTTCTCTTCAGGTACAGATGGCAGTGGCTTGGCATTGTGGTTGGTCAACAGTGTGTCCTTGCTACCCATTGGGAAACTAGTGCTACTCACACGTACAGGGGGTGCAGGTGGTTTGTCCTCCAACTCTCCGTTATTGGACATTATTTCAGGTTAAATACAAACCCTAGAGAAAGGACACAATAGTTAGCACCAAAAGGCAACACAACATACATTGGAAAAACGCAGTTGTTTAAGAAAAAAAAAGCACCGCTGACTCCGTATAGCTGCCACAAGCCCAAAAACCACTACTGCAGAGCTTTTAATCAAAAAGGAAACCTACTGCAGAAATCACGTCACTGAGTGATCTGCAAATCAAGTGTTCTCTTTGAATGTCACTGGCAAGGCTTCTATTTATTGCCCATCCAATCTTGTCCAGGACAGTTAGGGATGGGCAATCAATTCTCACCTAGCCAGCAGCGCCCACATACCACCAAATAATATGACAAAGCTACTCTATTGCTCTCTAGTGACTGGAAGACTCCAGCATCCAGGAACTAATTTATATTCTCGTTGTCACAATGCTGCATTGTATAGAAACAGTGAACCACACCAGATCACCCAGCTGTCTTTTTTTTGGGGGGTTGGGGTGGGGTGGTGTTAAATTCTTAGACATTCGAAAGTTAATGAATTTTTGTAAAGCAGGTCAGGTAGAAACAGACAAAGAAAAGCCCTCATCTGTTCCAGTGTGTAACTCTTCTACTCAAATTCTGGGGTGACATCTCATTTCTACTCTTCATAACACTGCAAGGCTGCTGCCAATTCTCTGTGGTAGGTTCCCACATTATTCCCAGACATCAGTCAGCCAGAGAAAATCCAACAGCAGTTCAATCCATTCAAGCTAGCTTAAAATGTGGAGATTTGCACTATTTTGTTTTTGTTTAGTTATTCTTTTATGGGATGTAGGTGCCACTGTCTGGGCTACCATTAGTTGCTTATCCCTAAGTGCCTTAAAAAGGTGGTGGTGAGCTGCCTTCTTGCAGTCGATGAGGTTTGGGTACATCCACAGTGCAGCGAGACAAGGGGTTCCAGGGTTTTGACCATGTTGCTCCCACTTTACAATGGCGTATATCTACACACCAAATGACATAACCACAGTCCCAAAAAGTGCCCATGACATGTTGGAGCACTGCAGAATCAATCTTTTTCCATGCCTCCAGAGGACTTTTACTTGTAATATACAATAAGGGAACCACTGGTATAACAAAGAATTCCTTCATTCACTCTGATGCTCCACACAGCTCAGCCCTGATACTGGATCCAGTCTTCACAAACTCACTTTCCCCCCAGCACACACAAAGGCCTTGCTGCATGTCACCTCAAACCTAATGAGCTTAGAGTTCAGCACGAGCATGTCAACTTTTGACAAATGCTGATTATACATCAGTGCATAGAGAAAGCATGACCTGGCACATAGTCACACTTATGTCTGGAGCCAAGACAAAGTCATTTACAGGAAGAATTTTGCAAGGTTTAACAGTGTGATTGGCCAATTGGAATGTACTTGGGAGGAAGATGCTATCTGCACCCAGCACCCTATCAAAAAAATTTTGATTTACTGAACTGAGAGCTCAGAGTTCCTACGTGTAATGTTATTTTCTAAATTCTTTCATAGGAATGACCATCACTTGTAAAGCCAGCATTTTGTTGGCCAACCTTAATGGCCATTGAAGGAGTGGAGTGTCACATGTAGGCTAGATTAGATAAGGAGGGCAGAGTGCCTTCTCTGAAACAGGATATTAACGATCCAGATGGGTTTTATGATATTCCATAATAGTTGTCACAGTTACCATTACTTAAACTAACTTTAGATTACAGACTTTTTAAACCTAATCGAATATAAATTCCACCACTTATCATAGCGAGATTTGAGCCATTGTACCCACAGCATTAGCTTAGGGTTATAGATTACAGGGACACTACCATGATACCACCATCTCCAGGTAAAAGGTGGTCAGTTTACCTCTCCAGAAATATCGACTGTAATCGCAAAAGTTTACCCCCAAAAGGTCCTACATCATAAAGGCTGAATTTCACATTCAGCTGCTATCAATAAAAGGTCTGAATCACAGAATGGATACAACACAGAAGAGACCATTCAGCCCACCATCTGCACTATTGCTCCTTAGAAACAATTTACCCAATGTCATTTCCCTGCCTTTGCCCTGTAACACTTGCATATGCTCCCGTTTCTGATTTCAAGCCAATCCCTTCTTGAATATTTTGATTGAATACTCAGGTATTGCATTCTTGATCTTAACCACTCACAGTTGGAAAAAGTTCTCTAGTGCCACCATTGCTTCTTTTGCCCATTACCTTAAATGTGAGCCTAATGTGCTCAAAATGTTCACTAAATGGGATCAGCTTCATTCCACCACTACCGCCCCTCTCAATCTACACTGTCCAGACCTTTCACAATTTTGAATACTTTGATGCAATCTCCTCTCAAACCCCGGTTCTCCAAAAGAAAAATGCCCCAATTTCTCCAATTCTTTAAGCAGAAATTCGAAGTATCATAATTTGATTCTTTAACCATCTGGTCATATCCAATAGCACCAGATTGTGTCAGTGCAGCTAACCCACTGGCATCTGCCCAGAATCAGTTTTAAAAAAAGACATTCTGCAACACGAGACAAACAAACTGCATTTGTTGATGGGGAGAAAGGTCAAGATGACACTGAACCCTATCAGTGTTCCAACTTTCAATGTGACAAGATTAGTCAACAGTAAAACAAACATAAACGAGAGGACCCAATTGAACCACACTGTTTCCACTGTCAGGATCTGTTGACGAGGAGAACATTAGACAAATACTTACAGCTTTGACACCACTACACACGTATTTGTATAGCACCTTCCGTTTAGTAACTTACTTTAAAGGGCTTCACAGGAGCCCTATCAAACAAGCTTTGCCAACAAATTACCTAAGGAAGTATTAGGGCAAGTGTCCAAAAGCTTTGGTCAGAATTAGGCTTTAAGCAGCTTTTAAAAAGAAGGAAGGAAAGAGACATGTGCACCTCAGTACGTTCAAAAAGTAATTTTTTTAGGGTACAGTGACTACACTCATTTCTTGTTATCTGCTGATTTGCTATCCATGGATCTAGGTAATTTCAAGGTCAGCCCCAGACCTCATTTTCTTTCATTCACTCATCTGATGTGATTACATGGTGCACAAGAGAGTTGCACAGAAGTGGCATCCACGCTTTTTGTTACCAGCAGGGAGTTGTACTTAGATTTACAGAAAAATCACTTCTACTCCAATTTCAGTTTATAAAGTACATCGATGCAATCTGGATTAAAGCAAGATTAAGCACAAAGTTAACCATTTCATCCAAACCTGGAGATGCTACTGACTGAAAGGGTGGTGTTATTAAAAGACCACATTTTCTTTTTGGGAATTGTGAACTGAAATGGAATTTGGACTGCTATAACAAATACCAGGAAAGTTTTACAATTTAAAAATCAACCAATGCATTTTTTTGAGCTGTGCAATACAACGACACCTTTTATAGGGGTAGGGGTAGGGGTAGGGGTAGGGGTAGGGTGTAGGAAAATCAAACTGATCAGGTCTTTTGAGTAGAAGAAATTCTGGCTGATGACAGCCTCATAGTAGTTTCAACAATCTACAAAAAAAGTGCCAGGGCAACAGAGACAAAATTGCCGAGCTTGCAGACATCTCATCGACTCCGTGTGGACAAAAAAAAACAAAGAAAACTGAGAAAGAATTCTGAAACAAAAGATTTTCATTCAATAGTTGATCGGGTGAACCCAAGAACAACCATTATCCTCAAAACAGTGTGTCATCAGTACTAAAATTCACAGAGATAATTCAACACACTCTTCAAATATAGACTGGTGATTCTCAGAATTTTGCGTATCATGTCTATATTTCTTTTCCACCCTTTGTATTGTTATTAAGACAGACAAGATAAACAATTTAACCATGGTCCAGTGTGTTCATGAGAGGTTTTGAAGAGATACAGTTTAAGTTGCATGGCAGCAGATTAGAAATCCTCTTCTTTGCTTGTTGTTTGTTGGTGTTACATAAATTAAGTTTTATTTTGTTACTGATGAAACTGGGTGTGAATTGCTTTTGTCCTGAGTAAGTCATACAAGTTGGTTGTTTTAGTCGTCTCATTGGGATTTTGTGCAGTTATACATTTTGTGACAGCTTGTGGAACAATTGGGCACAACTAGCAGTGCATTTTATCCAGGTACGTCAACCATTGAAAATCTGAGGACTGATCAGTGAAAACAGCCACTTCCTTGGTCTATGTATTTGAACTATTTTAGTTAAGTGCTGCTGGCTAAGGACAAAGTATTAAACATTACACTTATCTAGAAGAGGTCAATATAATAATCTAAATAAAACCTGAAAGAACTGCGGATGCTGTAAATCAGAAACAAAATACAGAAATTGTTAGAAAAGCTCATCAGTTCTGGCAGCATGTGGAGAGAAATCAGAGTTAATGTTTTGGGTTGATGGCAGATTCTAGAAGAAATGGAGCAAATCTCCATTCTAGGCACAAAAAGTGCCAGAAATATTGAGGGCATTTATCAAGGTCTGCAATTCAAGTTTCTAAAGAAGCTGATTTGTTTTGGTAGATGTATGACTTCAGTGCTGATGACCACTTTAAGCAGACGATACCAATCAGAGCAGTCTTGAACTGTCCAACACCTAGGAAAACCAGAGGGTCCCAGATCAAAAAAAAACTTGTGGTATTCTGACTTACTAGAAATAACACACTCTAAAAGTGACAACCTCCTCTTAGTCAGTAATGAAGATACACTGTATTCAAAGCAGAATACTTAACCCACTTTACAATAATCGCACAATTTTGTTTGACAAGAGATAAGACATATATATTTTAACACTTCTGAAATGCAAGACTCTAGCATTATTCTTGAACCAGTCAACAAAAGACGCAGGAGTCCTGCAGGCAATAATAACCAAACATTTTTATAAACTGTCAAAATGCTTCATTTGTGTCACAGGGGTATATTTGGCTGGCTTGTTAAAAATTTAAAACAGGACAATTTTCTTGCTGAAAGGACAAAATGCCTCAAAAATTTCCCACCACAAACACCTAGACCGTGGTTTCTTAAGAAACTTGAACATTTGTTCCATCTAATCTTTAATTAATCAACTTCAAAAGATGACACTCTCTCTCTCTCTGTTCCTAACGCAGCACCATCAGAGGGATTACATGCTATCTGAATAAGTACTAACAGAAAATAGTTTAATCACCCTCTGCTGAAAGGAAACCAAACTAAACACGAAGGATGTTCTACGAAGCTGTCTTCCCAACCTCCATGATCCAAAGCCAGCAGGTTATGTACAAACCTTCTATTTTGTGGTGTTTCTATCCAATAATATAGAGGTAAATAAAAAGTGAAGGAGACTTTTAACCCAGGAACAGTGGGAATCCCTCAAAAACATATTGACCCTTAAATTTATCTATCATTACCTGTGTATACCAGAGATAATGTCTGCTCACGGGAAAATATTGTATAATATTAAAAACAGTTGAGAAAACCCATTTCACGTTTCAGCCTTCTAGATGAGGATGGCTTAGGATGTGCTTCAACTATATGTTTAGTGACACTGGTAGACTTTGCACAGGTCTCAGATTTATTACAGTGTAAAGCCCAAAGCTGGCACTGAGATGATGTGGAGTGAAACTATCTCCTTCAGGGAATCTCAACTCCAATCAGGTCTCTGAATGCGATTTCACACAACAAATAGAAATCGGCTCTACCTTTACTCTGAGTACATGCTCTACCTAATCAGAGAATAGGTGACTGGGCTACAAGTTGTATTCAATTCAGCCAAAGCATCGCCACACACAATGAGCATTTAATCCATGTTATACCAAGAACATGAACACATTGGCTGTAAAACAGAACACTAATGATTAATATGCTGCCTCATCCTGTGACTCCACCTCTGTCTCCCCAAACCTCCCCAAGTTTCTCCAATGCCCCTTGTCACAACACTCAATTAGTGGAACAAGAGTGGCTAGAACAGCTGTGACCGACCCAATAAGGAGTAGCAAGTTTTGGCAGAGATAGAATAAGCTATCAAATATCTCACACCAGATTGGTGTATAACTGTTTGCAAAGTAAACAAACTACAACTGATCTAGAAATATAGTAGGAAATTGCTTATTGCTTGGCTAACTGTATGTTGAATAACAGGTGCATTTAAATCAGACAGTTACAATATAAATGCAGACACAGGAACTTATCAAAAGAGAAGATCAGCACTTCTGTAGCAGCTTTCACAACTCTGGGGAATCCCAAAGCACTTTAAAAGCCAATTAAGCACCTTTAAAATATAATTAATGTCTTAAAAAGGAAAGATGGCAGTTAATTTGCACACAGCAAGCTTCCACAAATAAGATAATGACTAAACAAAAAAAAATCAGCTAGAGATATTTGAGGGCTACATATTGAACAGGACATCAGGAAGACTTCCCCAATCTTCTTTGAAATTGTGCCAAATAGTTCTTTCACAATCGCTTCTGTGGCAAATTAGGCCTCATTTGAAAGTCTGCACTCCCTCAGTACTGCAGGAGTGTTTCCACTGCAATTTAAAGGAGCAGATAAGCATATAGACAAAAGATTTTTGCTGTATGCTGAACATAGTGGGGATTCCTCTAAACAAAATCCGAGTTGGAACTCAAACTCTTTACCACAAGCAAGGAAGCAGCACGGTGGCTTAGTGGTTAGCACTGCTGCTTCTCGGCGTCAGGAATCTGGGTTTGGTTCCACCCTCGGGCAACTGTCTGTGTGGAGTTTGCACATTCTCTGTCTGTGTGTGGGTTTCTGCCAGGTGCTCCAGTTTCCTCCCACAGTCCAAAGGCGTGCAGGTTAGGTGGATTGGCCACGTTAAATCACAGTGTTCAGGTTAGGCACATTAGCCATGGGAAATGCAGGGTTACAGGGATAGGGTAGGGGGATGGGTCTGTATGGGCCCATTGGGCCAAATGGCCTGTTTCCACATTGTAGGGATTCTATGGATCATAAATCAGTTTGCACCTTTTTTTAAAAAATATCTTGGCACTCACTTCATCACCTGGTGACAATTTTACATCAAACTGCATTCACAGAACTAATACCACATCCTTCAATCATAAAATATCAAGATTAATTTATCAGAAAGTTATGAGATAGAAAGGAAATAAGGTCACAGCCAGATAAGTATCTAGAACTGATGTCACTCAGAACTTTCTACAACCTCAGAAATATGAGCATAAGTAGGCCATAAGAGGTAGTCAATATCCTGGCCAAACTTCAACAACTCTAATCCCACGTGAACCAAAAATCTATTTCAGTCTTGAATATACCCAACAATACAAACATCCACAACTCTCAGCTAAGCATTTCAAAGATTCGCGACCCTCTGGATAAAGCAATTTGTCATCTGTCCTAAACTGCTGACCTCTAAATCCACAGTCTCCAACCAAGGAAACAGACTCTGTCATAAGAGAAGTAGGCCATTCAGCCCATTGGAATGATGGAACAAACTCGAATGGGATCTATGTTACAACATAGTGACAGCAAGCCAAGCCAAACCAAACCTAACCAAATCAGCTTCACAATGACTGAATTTGTAACAGTGAAATTAAAATGATGACCTTCAAAATTGCTCAATTAATCTTAACCAGACTTCACCTGTAACAGATCTTGGACACCAACTTAATAATTGTTAATTTTTGTTTAAGAATTTAAACTTTGGCAGAACATAGGCAGTATCTCTGATTCAAGCCCAATCTGATTAAACTACAAAACAATCTCCTTTGAACAATAACCCACACTCACAAACAGATAGGTGTAATTTAAATTAGAAAAAATATAATTAGGCAGCTTGATAACTGTTTCAATGGTGAATACTAGGCTTGCATGAAATCCAAAGACAAATGGGTCGTATTACAGGCACGAAGCATTGAATATCTTGCTTGAATTCCAAAGTCACCAGTCAATGTAAACCACACCCACAAACCTCTGAAAGCTTTTTATTTATTTCTTATGACTGGAATTTTTTTCTCAGAACTTTCAACAAGTTGATAACTGTACAGAGCAAAACCAAAAACAACTGTAGTCTGCAAGCTTCCAAAGCAAAACTGCCTCCTGGCCAAAACTCAGTCAGCACCAGTTCAACGTGTGCTTTTTCAGCATTCCATGGTTGGCTGACCAGCACCAGCCCTCCCTTGATTAATTCAGCTGACAAGCCCCTAAGCATAACATCTGTGTGAAAAGTCTACACTGTTCTTAGAACAGTAGTTAATCTGCATTATCTTTCCAAGTCAATTCCCAAGAGCAAATATCAGTCTTTTATTCTCTTGTCACTTTTAAGTTCAATTCTCAGCTGTAACTAAGAATTCCAAACTAAAATGAGAAAAATTAAAGAAAAAAAGTGATAGTCTCAATGTATGACTGATTTGATAATCCTCAACTGCACTTTTCTACATTTTCCCCATAACACTTGATTCCATTATTGATTAAAAATATGCCCATTTCAGACTTGAATATAGTTTGTTAACAAGCTAGCCTTGCAACAGTCTGCAGTAAATAATTCCACAGATTCACTATCTTCGAGAAGAAATTCATCATCTTCTCTTAAAACGAGTGACCCTGATTCTAAGAATATACCTTCCAATCCTAGACTCTCCCATAAGGGAGAAAGAAGGTTACTGCCTCTACTCTGTAAAGTCCCCAAAGAATTTTATATGCACCTATCCTTTTCAAGCACTCATATTTATTTCAATAAGATCACTTCGGGCCAAAAATGTGATGCAATACTCTTTGTTTGCCTGAATAAGTAAGTTCGGCTCCAAAAACACTTCAGAAGCTCAATGCCATCCAGGACAAGGAAGTTTGTTTGAATGGGACCCCAAACACCATCTTCAACATTCACTCTCTCCACTATATTGTTGCACAGTGGCAGTAATGAACAACATCTACAATATGCACTGCAGTAGCACACCACTCACCAACACACTCTAACCTGACTTAAATATATCACTGTTCCTTCAGTGTCACTGGGTCAAAATCCTGGAATTCCCTTCCTAACACTACCTTATACCAAGGACTGCAGCGAGTCAAAAAGCCAACTCATCACCTTCTCCAGCGATGGGCAACAAATATTGTCCTAACCAGAGATACCAATATCCCTCAAAACAAGCAATAAAACTTTCTTCAGAACTCCAAGAGATGAAGGTCCATTCTACTCAAATCTTTCCTCAGGACAATTCCCTCACTCCAGTGTTTCCCCTCAATCTAAGGCATGTTTGTCCTTGCTTAGGTGAAGAGACTAAAATTGCACCAAGTAATCCAAAGCCAAAGAAAATTGCAGGACAATCTTATTGCTATGTACTAAACCCTGTTCAATATTGGCTCATATGCGGATGCAGTATGCAAGACAATTGGTGTTAGCTTTGTGATACATATACAATAACAGCCAAATAAACCTCAACGCGAACAATTGCCACTTTCACTTCTTAGAAGTGATTTTTCTATTTTTTTGTTCCAAAGGGGCTAATTTCACATTTTCCTACATTATACTCCATTCACTTAAGCTATCTATATTCCTTTATAATGTCTCTGTATCCTCCTCAAAGCTTAAACTCCTACTTCCTTAATGTCATGAGAAAACTTGAATGCATTCCGAATGATTTAACCAGTCACGCCTAGTTTAACTAGTGGTACGAATGTTAAAGGGAGATGTTTCGATTCACTTTTGTTGGAGATGGTCATTGCCTGGCAGATAACATATACACCACATATTTGCTCACACGTAACTGTTTTCCGGATTTTGCTTCAGATTCTGATAAGTTATGAACAGTACAGTGAACATCTCCACTTCTGGCCTTATGGAGGAGGACAGGTCACTGATGAAGGAACCGAAAATGGTTGAACTGAGGACTCTAACGAACTACTACAACTATGTCCCAGATCTGAAATTATTGGCCTTCAGCAACCAGAACCATCTTCCTTTCTGCTAGGTACAACTTCAACCAACAGAAAGCTTTCCTCTCTATTCCCATTGACTCACGTTTTGCGAATCAATTCTAGTTTGGATCACACTGTTTTCTGTCCGTTAAACAATTCTCAAATCCATGCCAAAATATTATTTCCAAATCTTCTGTAACAACCACTTGTGGTTTCTTACTGAAAGCCTTTTGAAAGCTGCAAGTTAAACAATGACAATAACAACTTCTCAACTGCTGACTTATTGTCAGTAAAAGAATGCCATTTCCCAGGAAGCTCAAGTAAAACCACACATCTCATGTCATCACTGCCAATTACCAAACATATTAGGTAGTGTATAGCAAAGCCTGAATTTTCTCACATCAAGGACAACGAGGGACAGATAATAAATAAAAACCAAAAGAACTGTGGATGCTGTAACTCAAGAACATAAACAAAGTTGCTGGAAAAGCTCAGC
>NC_063344.1:67121015-67131586 GCF_021869965.1 Rhincodon typus | reverse complement strand
CCAAAGGGATGGTGGTTGATAGAGTTGGGCCCACTGACTCTGGAAACAGAGAGTAGTTGGCATTCGGGATGGGTGAGTATCCAGAGGGATTGTTTCGAAAGCCCATCTTTGAACTCTGCAAACTTGCTTTAGAAGCTGATAGTCTTGCTAGTCCTCACAGCTCAAGTTCCCTTCACACCTGCTCCCACCTCACCTCCTCCCCCATATTGTCATGCTACCCATGTGGAAATCCTTACTGTACCTACTCAAATACCAACTAATGCCCCTGTCTTTCCCTTGTCCTATCATAGCCCCATGTCACACCCATGCCAAGTTCTGCCCTCGTCCAGCCCCCATATGCCTTCATAACATTCCACATATTCCCATAATAATTCACCCAGGAAGGGCAGACCTTGGAGTCCATTTGGAGAGAAAAAATTCTTCAGACATTCAAATACCTTCAATCTTGTTACACTTGTTAGTACATAAAGCTCCCATTCATAAGACAATATAAAACTTTTGAATCTCGTTAATCTGTTATGAAACCAAACTTACTTCTATTCAGTAGTCACATCAAAGACAGCTAATCCTTTTATAACATCTTTAAACTGCCAGTCAAACTGTGAATTCAACCTCTTGCTGATTTGGGCTCTTTTGGCTTTTGAAACTCAGTCAAACATTGACAACACACTAATAGCCCTCGGGAAATACGAGCAAAGAAGCTGTGGGAGAGTATTATGTTCCAACCTATACCAGATGACCTGTCAATCAAAGCAGCCTGGGAGACTGTTTTTAACTCTCACTGATAGTGCAAGTCTTTTTTCAAGTTTAAAGAGCACAGGATATAAGAACTTGTTTTGAAACTTAAACAGGCTTTGTCTGCCCCTCAAGAGTGTTTGTGTCTACTCAGTCCAGTCAGGGCTCCCAACATTGGTTTAAAGCTGGGAAAAATTGGATTTGTTGGAAGTCGGCCCAGGACTTTTGCATCTGGGTCACACCCACCAATTTTATGGAGGCTTCCTGACTCTGTGTGAACCTGTCCTGTAATTGTTTTGTCTTCTGAACCTAACTCGTAATGCAGAGTAGGTATATAGAAAGGAAAGCTATTTGTTACAAGCCCTTGCAATGTGAAGCTTCAGTGAGAATGGATACTGAAGTTTAACGAGTGGTAATGGTCGTACGTCAGTTTCCATTAACCCATGCCAGTACCAAGAGGGTACTTTTGTAGTCAACCTGCATCTTTATAAATGGTCGCTTAGCCTTTTAGGTTAAGTTTAGCTCCTTAAGCACACATACTAGTTTTGTACTTTCATGCATATTGTCGCAGCGTTGGCTGTATTTATCCTGTGCAATTGTTCTAAGACAAACGATACTCATGTATGCCTTGGCATGTTGTTTGGTCAGTCGTTTCCAAGCACTCAGTAGCAACTGATACAACATAGCTGCTCCGAGGGAATATTTGTTGTTTGCTGCAGTTTGGGATCTGGACCCAGCCTATAAAAGAAATGGTAAGGACTAAAGAATTAAGTGTGACTTGTGTACCATGTGCCGTAGAGTCAGAGGAACGTAGGAACATTGGAATGAGGAGCAAGATTAGGCTATTCAACCCTTCAAGCCTGTTCCACCATTCCATAAGATCATGACTGATCATCATCTTCCTGTGAGCTCCACCCCCTTCCTCATGGCCCTCGATCCCCTTGACGATCAAAACTTTATCTAACTCTGCCTTGAATAAATTCAATGATCCAGCCTCCACAGCTTTCTGGGGAACAGAATTCCACAGACAAACAGTCTTCTGAGAGAAATAAAATTCTCCTGATCTCCGTCTCAAAAGGGAGACCGCTTATTCTTAAACTGTGTCTCCTTGGCTCTCCCATGAGACAAAGCATCCTTTCAGGATCCTCTGATCAGGTCACCGCTGGAAATTAGATGTTTCAGTAAAATCTTGTACAGCTTTGTGTTGTAAGTGAGACATGTCAAAAATCCTGAATTGATACTTCATGTAACTTTGTGAATCCATGTTTATGTAATGCTAGCTAATTTCCCTTGAAATTGCCCCAAGATGGAGTGGTACTTGGCCTGTAAGCTCATCCCAGGCTGTGGATTGGGTCCAGCAAGATATTGGTGCATATCAACACCACTGGATCTCCAGGGTCTGTGCTGGTTGACAGTGTTAGGGTATTCACTGACCAGCTAACAGGAAACCAAGTCTCACCAGGCCTTATTTTGAATTTGAAGATTGGAGGTGCATATCCAATCAAAAAAGATGAGGTGTGCATTTAAAGGAACAGAACGTTTTTAAATGATTGGCAGCCAAACTGGCCATAGATGAGTAAGCCTTGACTTGCTGCTTGTAAGTTGTGTCCTTTCTGACCTGCATGCTATTGGACTGAGGGGAGATGGCAGCTTAAAGGTGGGAACCGCAGCGTAACAGAATGACTCATGCATTGACACTGTGCAGTCCTGGATTCTGCAGTGTAGTTAAATATCTTGTTTAGCTTGTAATAAAATTTGGGGTTCAGGCTTCTAGCACCGATGCAGGCCTTTAGAGGGGGAGAAGTTACTCCAAGTTAAAGAAGGTGGTGGTTAGACATACTTTTATGACTTTGTTGTGTTTTGTTCCTTTTAGTTGGTGCCTGTATCTAATTGATAATTTTCAATCTCAATTTTCTTGCTTTTGACTGGTTTGATTGGTTTTCTTTGTTGTTGTTTTGTGATTGGGCAATCACAGATGTACGTGCAATTTTAAACCTGTGACAATTAAAATGGATAGAAAGTAAAAGACTTGGGATTTGCATCTTGACTTTTCACAATTTCATTTTCTAACCTTTGGAAATCTCTTTATCATGTGGTTTGATGTCACAGTCAGTTTGGGTTTCAGACAGACTGAATGTGCAGAAGAAAAAGTCAAGAACTACCTTCAGGCTTCAAGTTAATAGTAACACTATCTTTTAGGTGTTCTAAATATTCTTATATGTGATAATCACAGATATGCAAGGCTCTGTTCTTACAGTTACAAAAGATAAGGATTATGTATTCTCTGTGTGTTTACATCTATGTGTTTATATGAATCTTCCAGAATTCTAGTTCACTGTAATGTAGTCTGGTGTGGTGGTGTATAGTATAATGTAGTCCAACTCTACCTACATTGTGCTATTTATGCTTACTGATGTGCAGCTCTGTGAAATCGTTGGAAGGCTGCTCCATGGTCCTGGAGCTTTTGGAACAACAGCTTCTAGCTCAGGTAGCTTGTCACTAACCAGGAATACTTTCCACAAAGTACTTAGGAATGATATTAACAAGATAGAAGCCCAGAAATCCTGGGAAATTTCCAGCTGGGAGGGAGAGAGGTTAGGCCCTTGTGTTGTATTTCTATGATAGCTGTGTCTAGTGGTGACCCTTCTCACCTCTGCCCCTTTGTTCAGGCTGGTTAACTGCAGTTAAAAAGCTAAACAAAAAAAGAATGAGCAGATGCTAGAAATCAGAAACAAAAACAGAAATTGCTAGAAAACTTCAACAGGTCTGGCAGTATCTGTGGAGAGAAAGCAGAGCTAAAGTTTTGGGTCCAGTGCCCCTCCTACAGGCAAACTGTTTTAACAAGCTGTTTGGAATTTGCAAAACAACAGAACATAAAAAGTATTGCACCACAACAATATTATTATTGGACTTTGATAATTGTCAAGAGTTATTCTGTAATTTCAGATTCCGTATACTTTCTTGCACAGTACAGAGACTGGCCAAATGCACCTTTAGGTTTGTCTTGTATAAAATAAATGACATTGTAAATGTATATGAGGAGTGTTAAGCCATTTTTTATATGATAATGCGTGCAAAAGACCTGCAAAGCATTTTTGTAACCCGCCTTTCCCTGTATCCCATCTCCCACTGGAGTCAAACTTACTCACTTATCCGCCAGCCTCTGCCGCACTCTCTCTCGCTTTCTTTCTCTCCCAGACTCTCCTCCTCATTCTTGGCACCTCCAGCCCTACTCTTGGGAGCTGTCCCCTCTCCTAGTACCTTCCTGTCACTCCTGACACCACCCCTATGCACTAAATGTTTTCGCCTCTCTGTCTATCTCGCTCGCTCTCTGTCAATTTCTCTCATTCCCCCTTTCATTCTCTCTCTCTTTTTCTAGTTGTTTCAGTAGGAGCAGGTTCTGTGTAATGTGGTGTTTGGTATTTGTCTGTACATGCCCTGAAGACGTCTGACCTGTTTACACTTGAGTATCAGCGTTTAGGTCTTTGTAGCGATATCAGAAGTGACACAACAGGCTTTCTGCTTAAATTGCAGCTTCCCTTCTGAGCCATGGGGAGTTCCATGAATCTCAAATGTAACTTGACTTGATATATAGCCTTTAACAGAACAGAATGCTTCACAGATGCCACTCTGGCACGGTGGCTCAGTGGTTAGCACTGCTGCCTCACAGCGCCGGAGACCTGGGTTTGATTCCACCCTCAGGTGACTGTCTGTGTGGAGTTTGCACATTCTTCCTGTGTCTGCGTGGGTTTCCTCCGGGTCCTCCGGTTTCCTCCCACAGTCCAAAGATGTGCAGATTAGGTGGATTGGCCATGCTAAGTTGCCCATAGTGTTCAGGGATGTCCAGGCTGGGTGGGTTAGCCATGGGAAATGCAGGGTTTAAGGGGATGGGGTGAGCATGGGTGAGATGCTCTTTGAAGGGTCGGTGTGGACTCAATGGGGGTGAATGGCCTGCTTCCACGCTGTAGGGATTCTATGAAGGGTAAAAGTAAGGGAAGGTGACTTATTGAGAAGATGTGAATTTTCAGGAAGTTTCCGCTGGGGGAGACGGGAAACATGTGGTTCAGGGAAAATAATCCCACATTCTGGGATCACTATGCACCAATAACTGAAGGATGGGGGACAGAGAAAGATGGGTATTCAGTGCACTTGGGGCTGGGGGCATTGAGATATGGAGGCACTTGCAGGTATGAGCAGAGCTTTCATTTGAATGTGTTATTGGACAGAGATCCAGTGGAGTTTGACTGGCACGGGGCGACATGTCACAGGATGATATGGGCGAAGGAATTTTGGAGGCGTTGCACGTTCTGTGGAATGTGGGAACGGAAAGAGAGCGTTGGTACTCGTGGTTGGAGGGATCAATAAGGGTATTGATTAATAGTAGGTTTGGGGCCAGCATGGGGAATGTGTGATGCTCACACAACATAGCTCAACTCAGTCAACGGGGTATCTTAGCTTAGCATGGCCGAAGGAGAGCGGCTGGCGAGAGACGCTGTTGGACTAGGCTGTGAGACAGATTAGGATCGATCGAGTTCTGAATGAGAAAATACTATGTTTAGAAGAGCAGTAACTTGTGAGAGGGAGGTCACTGGGTGCTGTCTGTTGTATGTGTAAATACGTATGGATGATGTCATTACAAGATTGTAAGATGTGGGAGCAGATATGGGCCATTCAGCCCGTTGAATCCTTTCTGCTGTTCAATGAGATCATGGCTGATCTGATTATCCTCAACTCCACTTTCTTGTCTTATCCCTGTAACTCTTGATTCCTTCAAAATCTATCTCGACCTAGAATATTCATAATGACCGCATCTCGACATCCCTCTGCGATAACGAATTCCACAGATTCACGACCCTCAGAGAAGAAATTCTTTCTCATCTCTGCCTTCATTGTAAAGATTAAGCCCTCTGACCCTTGACTCTTCCACAAGGGGAAACAACCTCTCCACATCTACCCTGTCAAGACCCCTGAGAATCTTATGTATTTCAATGAGGTCGCGTCTCATTCTTCTGTACTCCAGTTGTGAATGTGAACTGGGAGCTGTTTATGCTTTGATAAGGAGAGGAGTATTGAGGCGTGAGGAGGAGGTAGCTTGTCATCGAGGAGGCTGAGATTGTGCTCACTGCCCAGGAGATACCAAGAGGATTTCTCTGTGAAGAGCTTGGAGGTACCTTATTGTTGAAAGTGGTCTCTCTGGCCAGGCAGGAAAGGAGCATCCAGAAGCTTGTGGTACTCAGTGTTCAGAAAAGACGAAGTGTAGAATGGGAGTGGGGGCAATGAACAAACTGAGGTAAGGGTGATGTTGAACAGATCAAGAGCAACATTTATGAGAGTGTGTCAGAGGAACCAAGGTGCGGGTACAATAGGAGAATCCTAGAATAAAATCCCTATAGGACCAAAGCCTGCACCAAAGAGCATCCCCACAATCCCACCTTCCCCATGGCTAACCACCTAGCCCACACATCCCTGGACATTACAGGGCAAATTAGCATGGACAATCCACCTAACCTGGACATCTTTGGACTGTGGGAGGAAACCCACGCAGACATGGGGAGAATGTGCAAACTCCACACAGTCACCTGAGGGTGGAATCGAACCCGGGTCCCTGGTGTTGTGAGGCAGCAGTGCTAACCACTGAGCCACTGTGCCACTTGCAGAATCTGCCAGTCACATCCTTTTCCCTGTCGAGGCTGATTGTGAGGGATTAGCCATGAGCATGGTATGTTGGAGGGTAACCTTGCCAATATAAAAATAGTGCGCACGTAAACCATTGAGAGCGATGTCAGAGGTGAGGGGTGGTTGGTCTTTCCTTCTGGGAGAGTCAGGCTTGTTGCCAGCTACGGCATAAGTGCCAACAGAGAGAGTGCCTCAGTGATGAAGTTACTGCCAACAGTAAACATAGTCTTCATGCAACTACAGAATGTGCCAGTCAGAATAGAGGATTAACAAGTGCAGATTCCGTAAGGTGCTCTTCACTCACTGAGAATGTCTGGAGAGATCTGAAATCTGGGTATACCTTTTATTGTGGCTGGTCCTAAAGTTAAAGTCTTGCATTTATATAGTGCCTTTCACGACCACTAGACATTTTAAAGTGCTTTAAAAGCCAATTAAGTCATGTTTTGATGTGTAGTGACTGCTGTAACGTGAGGAACCTGACAAACAATTTGTACACAGCAAGCTCCCACTCAACAATGTGATAATGTCCTATTTTAGTGACGGTAATTGGGGTAAGTATTGTCCAAGATGGCGAGGAAAATTCCTGTGATCTTCTTCAAAGTGGCATCACTGGATCTTCAGCATCCATCTAAATAGGCAGAAAAGCCCGAACTATAAGTGTAGAGACAGCACTTTTTGCAATGCAGCATTCCCTCCTCTGAGCTGCTGTGGGATTTCTACGCAAAAGATTGTAAATGTGGGAGGCTATATAGTGCTGGATGTAAGATTTGGCTGAAATGGATTCTTTATACGGCAAACTTTTTACTAACTGGCAGCGATAAGACCAGGAGTGTGCTGGTTGATCAAATATTCCGGTTGATCAAGAGTCCACACAATCGATGTAAAAACACACATTAATCAATAAAAACATAACGCAGGGAATATACACATCACTGTTATGCTTCATTTACAGCATAAATTACTTAAATAATAAAGCAACTTTGCATTAAAGAAAACTTACCATTTGGGAACCTTCTCACTCACACCCTCAACTGACTACCCTGATATTGCGGTAGGTCATGGTGTTTGAGGAGAAATTGACTTGAAATTGAATCAACTGTTGATATTTTGTGTGGCCATTCAATTGAATGGCAAGTATGTTTACACTGAGGTAAATAAATGTAAAAAACAATAATAATTGGACAGAATAATAGTGAACTTTATAGTATTTGAGGTTCATAACTTTTGCCGTTTTATTGAGAGTGCTGGTTCACAAGATGTTGCTGGTTAAAACAAAGTTTGCTGTACTTCATTTATAGTGGGAATGTGGGAGGGAAGAGAGGATGGGGAGGAAAGAAAGATGTCTTGAACATTTCTCCAATTAATGGGGGAGGGGGGAGGTGAGTCGGTGTGTGGGGTCTGGGAGGGGGAAGGGTTAAAGGTTCTGAGGAAGGGTCACCGGACCCGAAATGTTAACTCTGTTTTTTCCTCACACATGCTGCCAGACCTGCTGAGCTTTTCCAGCAACTTTGTTTTTGTTCCTGATTTACGGCGTCCGCAGTTCTTTTGGTTTTTATTTGAAGGGTTAAAGGTGTTGGGTTGAGGGCGTGAGGGCACAATCTGTGTGGAGACTGTCATTTAAAATGAAAGTTGGGTAGTCTGACTGTGTGTCCTTTTCTCCCTCTCTTGCAGCCGTTTCTCAGCAACGCTTATTATCCCTCGCAATTTCACTGGGCGAGACCACAGAATTTCCGGGTGGTGGAGTTCCTGATATCATCGCAGGGCGCGTACCCGGGAACTGGGATGGGATTTGGTGCCATGTCGTTGGGCACTCGCGGGCCAGCTGCTTTCAAATTCCAGTCAAGGCACGAAGGCGTGGACTGGAGACGGTTTAGCGCCATTGACGTGGACAGGGTGGCCAGAGAACTGGATGTTGCCACCCTCCAGGAGAACATCATGAGTGTGACCTTTTGCAACCTGGACTCGGAGAGGTGCCAGTGGTGCCAGAACGCCGTGGATCCGGTCCTGCTGAAGGTTTTCAAACTGGCCCAGCTGAACACGGAGTATCTGCTCCACTCTCAGGAGCTCTTCACGAGCAGCATCCAGGCACTGGAGGAGCAGCTGCAGACTGCGATGGAAGAACTGGAGAAGACCAAGCAGGAGATGGTCAAACAGGCGGAGGAGCTGAAGGCTGCGAAGGAGGAAGGCAGACGCCGGAAGAAGATGATCACGACTCTCCAGCTCCTTGTGCAGGCAGGAGCAAATAACTATCACAAGGTACCCATACCTCAGCCCTGACTGTGAAGAGTGGGTTTGACTGTATGTGTTAGATGGAGAGAGGGTTGGAAAGCCATTTGATCAGGACGTTCCTCCATCACATTCCCATGACCTGATTGGCCTCACATAATCAAAGTATGCGTCAATCTCACAACATACATAGGAACTGAAAGGAGGTGCAGTTCTTTATAACAGCCTTCAGTTGCAATCTCCTCTCTTTGCGTTCCAAAATGACAGCCAGCTGTAAAACACTCTCACTTGTAATCCAGAAACTTGTCTCTATGTTGTTTGAGGAAGAAATGTAGACCAGGATGGTGAGGGTAGAGTACTGAGGCTTGTAGATTTGAGTCCATCAGGGATGATCTGGTTTCGTAGGCAGGTACTGAGGTTTGTAAATTTGGTGAGGGTAGAGCCCTCTTTTGAAGAGTAATGTGGTTACTTTATGTCTGTCTGAGAGTGCAAGCAGGACCGCAATATCCCATCCATAGTGCACCTGTCCCTGAGGCAGCACTGGACTGAGAATGTAGGCTAGCTCAGTTGGTGGGATGGCTGGTTTGCTAATGCTCAGTGACACCAACAGCATGGGTTCAATTCCCACGCTGGCTGAGGTTACCATGAAAGACTCTCCTTCTCAACCTCTCAGCTCGCCTTGAGGCCTGGTTAGGTTAAACCATCACCAGTTATCTCTCCCTATAATGAGAGTGGTCCTCTGCAAGTATGGTGACTTTACCTTTACTTGACTAGACTGAGATGTCAGCCTCGATCATGTGCTTGAGCCTCTCAGTATGACTCAGAACTGCGACCATTTGCTCAGGAAGCTGCAAAACATAAGCTGGGTGCACTGTTGTTTGTCATTAATATGAATGATTTGGTTGAGATTATAGGAAACGTGATTAGTAAGTTTGCAGACGACACCAAAATTGTTGGTATAATGAACAGCGAAGAAGGTTATCTCAGAGTACAATGGGATCTTGATCAACTGGGCTAATGGGCTGAGGAATGGCAGATGGAGTTTCATTTAAATAAACATGAGGTGTTGCTTTTTGGTCAGGCAAACCAGGGCAGGACTTACACAGTTAATGCCAGGGCCCTAGGGAACGCTGTTGAACGGAGAGACCTACGGGTGCAGGGACATAATTCCTTGAAAGTGGCGTCACATGTAAATAGGGGGTGAAGAAGGCGTTTGGCACACTAGCCTTCATTGGTCAGAGCATTGACCAAAGGAGTTGGGACATCATGTTACAACTGTACAAGACAATAGTGAGGCCCCTTTTGGAGTACTGCGTATGATTCTGGTTGCCTTGCCATAAGAAGGATGTTATTACACTGTAAAGGGTGTAGAAAAGAAATACAAGGACATTAGCAAGACTGGAAGGTTTGAGTCATAAGGAGAGACAGGATAGGCTGGGGCTGTTTTCCCTGGAGCGTTAGAGGCTGAAGGGTGACCTTATAGAGCTTTATAAAATCATGAGGGGCGTGGATTGGGTGAATAACCAATGCCTTTTTCTTAGGATAGGGGAGTCCAAAACTAGACGGCAACAGTTTAAGGTGAGGGGGAAAGATTTATAAGTTATCTGAGGGGCAACGTTTTCACACAGAGGGTTGTGTGCGAATTGGAAGAGCCGCCAGAGGAAGTGTTAGAGATGGGCACAATTGTAGTGATTGTAACGAGATCAGCCTGGTGGACCTCATAAAAATGAATTTCCTGATTGGTCCAGGTTAACAGACCAATCAGGGAGCCCTGGCTGACAGATAAAAACAGGAGTGTCTGAGGTTCTGAGATAACAAAGTGTGGAGCTGGATGAACACAGCAGGCCAGGCAGCATCAGGGGAGCAGGAAAGTTGACGTTTTGGGTCGGGACCCGTCTTCAGAAAAGACCCTTCTGAAGAAGGGTCCCAACCCG
>NC_063344.1:67104972-67120515 GCF_021869965.1 Rhincodon typus | reverse complement strand
CAAAAGATGTCACAAAAGTACGCACAATTCCCCAATTTACCAATTTACATTTCTGAAGAAGGGTCTAGGCCCGAAACGTCAGCTTTCCTGCTCCTCTGATGCTGCTTGGCCTGCTGTGTTCATCCAGCTCTACACCTTGTTATCTCCAATTTACCTGTCTTTTAGACCCAGGTTGACAAAGCACAGACCAGGTGTTTTTGCATTTGACAAGAATAATTTCTTTTAAGTAAACAGATTCTGACTACAGGTAAACAAATGTAAACTATTGACATTTAACTCGTTAAAACTCTAACCTGCTTATAAACTAACCCCAATTCGTGCACACGTACAAACTATTAATGGACAACTAAACAGCTTGATAAGAGGATTTGAAATCAGGTCAATCAATTATGTATGTTAAAGGAGAGCCAGTCTTATTTCCATATAGTGTAAAACTAATTGAGTTACAGACACCTCCAAGCTTCATGCTAAATATTACACCATACAAATTAGAATTCCCAAGTTTCTTTGTCCAGATTTCTTGCACTATCTACTGATTTCCCCAAGTTTTCACCAGTATTGTCTGTATTTCATGCAAGGCAAACTCTGATCTTGTTAATACTGCAGCTCCTGTATTTCTAGGCTGTGCTGGTGATACACAAATTCCCATTTGATTTTTCAGTATGGCTAAAAGTGTAACCCTTAACAAGGTGAAACTGATTGAAGCCATTCACACACTGGTGTTCTGGGCAGAGGGAAGTATTTCGAAGGCAGTTCAGTGGTCCCTGTTCAGAGGGTTTGCTGAGATGGTCCTTTTGGCTTGTTGGGTCGTGCCATTCCTCGATTCTCCATCAGATACTTTCACTTGCTTATAGGATGTATAGAGTGGATGCTTTACGCTTTTAAATTCTTTAGCTTGCTCGTTAAGGGCCACAGTTTACAACAACAACTGAGGGAAACCTAAACTTGCTTTCTTTAGGTTTAAGGTGTTTTTTTTTTTTTTTTTTTTTTTTTGTTTTGTTATCCTAACTGTTCATATCCCCAAGCTGTTCAGCTACCTGGGAACCAGTTATGTATGTATTGGCAGACAGAAGGCCTTTGTCATTGACAATTCGGCCACAGATCAATCAGCAACTTGAAGCTAGCCAAAGCTCCATTTTTTGCTCCCTTGCAACACTGGCCGTGTAAACAGCACTTCAAATGAGTATCGGGTTACTTGTTTTTTTAAGAAGTGCAGCAGTTCTTCTCCTCATTCAGTTCTCAAGAATACACAAAAAAGCAGCCTTTACAATAGCTGTATTCAAGTATTTTAAAATGTAAATTTTCGCCTTTAGCACAGTACAAAGAGCACCGAGCCATCGAGTGTTCAAACAGTCTTAGAGGAGGATGATGATGAGGCTCCACCGCCAGCCATTGCACCACGGCCAGATTGCACCAAGTCGGTGAGTATTACGAAAACAGATGTAAAAGCTTCTCGAATTGCTGCTCAGAAAACCTCCAGTGTCACATCCCTATTGCTTCCTGAAGTTTTTCTCCATTTTATCTTCAGAATTTTTCTTTCTTTCTGTGCTTGTCAACTGAAAATAGATCCTGTTATGTTCTTATCACTAAGTTCAGTTTACATCAAACTTCACCTGAATATCAAGCATGAGACCATTTCTCTTTAATGATTCCATACAGGATGTTTATATAGAAGTACAAATCGATGTAGGAGGTGAGTTGGTAAAGTTGGTGGAATTTGCAGGTGACCAGGCTGCAAATGGCCACCACAGTAGAAGATGATCCTTGGTGAATGAAGTGGTGAAAATGATTGAAAAGGAGGTGAGAATCATGTAGTATGAAAGAAATAACAATTCCAAAATAAATAACTCAACTGAGACAGCTATCACAATTTAGGAACCTGGGAAGAATCTTATAGCCCTAAAGAAATTTTAAATTTTAAAATAGCAATGGGAAAGAATTCAGACTCCAGATAAACAGAATTGTTCAGTATAAGAATGAGTTGAGATTTGAAGGAAAGAATTATTAATGTTGTGATTTGGATTCTTGTTATGAGAGGTGGGTGTGAAGAAAGTGGACATCCAAAGACAGCAAAGTTGTGAAATGTGGTTCTGGAGAAGAGTAGATTGACTGACTCATTTAGAGCAAATGTGAGGAATAAGGAAATTCTGAGGATGGTGGAAAAGGAAAGATCAAGTGAATATCATTAAGGAAAGGCAACAAAGTTGAATTGACCATATTATGAGGAATGAAAACCTGCTGAAGCAGGTGATGGAAGGTTGGCACAATAGAGATCAAGAAGGAGAGAATGATGATAGACTATTTGAAGTTGAAAATGGGAGGCTGCAATGAGTAACTGAAAGAGAAATGAACAGAGGAGCTGCCCTTAGGCAAATCACCTGATATGTCTGATAAATTCTTCTTTGATCAATAGTCTGGGGTGGCACGGTAGCACAGTGGTTAGCACTGCTGCCTCACAGCACCAGGGACCCAGATTCAATTCCACCCTTGGGTTGCTGTCTCTGTGGAGTTTGCACGTTCTCCTCGTATCTGCTTGGGATTTCTCCGGGTGCTCTGGTTTCCTCCCACAGTCCAAAGATGTACAGGTTAGGTGGATTAGCCATGCTAAATTGCCCCATTGTGATCAGGGGTGTGCAGACTAGGTGGATTAGCTGTGATAAATGTGGGGTTTTGGGGTTAGGGTGTGTCTGAGTGGAATGCTCTTCAGCAGGTCGGTGCAGACTCGATGGGCTGAATGGCTTCTTTCTGTACTGTAGGGATTCTATGATTCTGTAACTGTAGACAGTTGTGCTATTAGCAGTGACTGTGCAAGACTAAACTTTGAGGTATTGGTGAATCAATCGTGACTGTTGGACTACAATCTGGCTCTTCAGGTGGGAAACCAATGTTGGAGAAACAACCCATCAGTCTGCTGCGGAGAGGAAAGACTGGTTATGATACAATCTTCTGAATTTCGCTGCATTTCCAGCATATCCTGTCCATGTCAGATTTTTTTTTTTTAAAACTCTTTACAGTTTTCCTGTTTTTGTTGAATGATCACTATAGGATGTTCAAGGGTAGCTGGGAGTGTTTTGAATGGAGCTTTGGTGACTCCGTGAGACCAAGATGTGAGCTGGTTATCACTATCTGACTACTGTCTCTTAGGGCTGTGGATAATTACGTTTTTTGGAATTCTTGCTATCACTTCCATTAGTTGCAGGCTGTCTATTAACCTAGCTAAATGTACTGACCTCATAGATGGGCAGGGTTGTCTTGTTAGTAGGAACTGAAACTAAGTCAAGAGCAAGAAATGATAAATTGTTGGAAGGTGTAGAATCTGTGTCGGTAGAGTTGAGGAACCGCAAAGGAGGAAAAACTCCTGATGGGAGTTGTGTGCAGTCCTCCGAGCAGTAATCAGAATGTGGGGAAGAAAACCTATCAGGAGATAGGAAAGGCACTATTACAATAATCATGGGGTACTTCAATATGTAGGTGGACTGGGAAAGTTAGGTTAGTAGCAGACTCCAAGAAAAGGAATTTGTGGAATGTCTACAGGATGATGATTTTTTGTAGCAGCTTGTGGTAGAGCCCACGCGGAAACAGACAATTCTGGATTTGATGTGTAATGAGACAGATTTGATGAGGGAGCTTAAAGAAAAAGAACCCATGGGGGGCAGTGACCATAATATGATAGAATCCACCCTCCAGTTTGAGAGCGAGACACTGAAATCAGATCTGATGGTGTTAAATCGAGTACAGGATAAGGGAGGAGCTGGCCAGAGTTGGCTTTGAAGGGGAGCCTAGCAGGGAGGACAGTGGAGCAGCAATGACCGGGGTTTCTGGAGGTAATTCGGGAAGCATGGTAGAATTCATGCCAAGGAAGAAGAAATATACAAAGGGGAGGATGGGACAACCATGGCTGACAAGGGAAGTCGGGACAGCATAAAATAAAAAACATACAATGTAATTAAGATTAGCAGGAAGCTAGAGAATTGGGAAGCCTTTTAAAAACCAGAGGATAACCAGAAAAGCACTAAGGGGTAGAAGATGGAATATGAAGGTAAGCTAGCTAGTAATAGATTGCAAGAGTTTTTAAAAATATTTGAGACACAAGAGTGGACATTGGACCATTGGAAATGAGGCTGGAGAAGTAGTAATGGCGGAGGAACTGAATAGGTATTTTGCATCAGTGTTCAGTGGAAGATACAAGCAGGATACCTGGCCTTCAAGAGGGTCAGGGAACAGAAGTGTGTGTAGTGGCTACAGCTAAGGAGAAGGTGCTGGGAAAGCTGAAAGACCTGAAGGTGGATAAATCACTTGGACCAGGTGGACCACACACAAGGGTACTGAAGGAGATTAAAAGGCATTGGTGGTGATCTTTCAGGAATCACTGGAGTTAGGGAGGATCCTGGATGACTGGAAAATGGCTAATGTAACATCCTTGTTTAAGAAGGGAGGGAGGCAGAAGACAGGAAACCATAGGCCTGTTAGCCTGACCTCGAGCATTTGGTAATATTATAGAGTCCATTATTAAAGATGAGATTTTGGAGCCCTTGGAAGTGCGTGGTAAAATAAGCGTTGGAGTCAGCATTGCTTCTGGATTTCCGAAGGCCATTGACAAGGTGTTGTACAAGAGCTTGCTAAATAGGATAAGAACTGCTTAGAAACACACAAATTTGCAGATGCTGGAATCCAAGGTAGACAAACAGCGGTTGTAAGAACTGCTGATGCTGGAGTCAGAGATAACAGTGTGGAGCTGGAGGGACACAGCAGGCCAGGCAGCATCAGAGGAGCAGGAAAGATGACGTTTCGGGTTGGGACCCTTCTTCAGAAAAGTTTCTGAACAAGTGCCACGACCCGAAACGTCAATTAGACAAATAGGAGGCTGGAAGAATGCAGCAAGCCAGGCAGCATCTGGAGGAAAGGAGAAGTCAACGCTTCGGGTATTATTCTTCTTGGATAAGAACTGGCATGGATAGAGGATTGGCTGACTGATAGAAGGTTGGCAGTAGGGATAAAGGGGCCTTTCTCGGGATGGCAACTGGTGACTAGTGGAGTTCCACAGGGATCTGTGTTGAGACCACAACTATTCAGGTTATACATCAGTGATCTGGATGATGTGTATTATTGCTAAGTTTGCAGATGACAAAGATAGTGTTGAGGAAGTAGGAGGCTGCAGAAGGATTTCAGCAGGCTCGGAGAGTGGCAAAGAGGTGGCAGATGGGATACAATAGAGTCAGAGAGCTGTACACCACGGAAACAGACCTTTCGGTCCAACTCATCCATGCCAACTGGATATCCTAGATTAATTTGGTCCCATTTGCCAGCATTTGGCCCATATCCCCTTAAACCCTTCCTATTTAATACCAATCCAGATGCCTTTTAAATGTTATAATTGTGCCAACCCACTCCACTTCCTCTGGCAGCTGTTTATACACACCACCCTCTGCTTGAAAAAGTTACCCCTTAGGTCCCTTTGAAATCTTTCCTCTCTCGCCTGAAACCTATGCCCTCTAGTTTTGGACTCCCCTACTGCAGGGAAAAGACCTTAGCTATTTGTCCTGTGCATGCGCTTGTGATTTTATAACCCTCTAAAAGTTCACCCCTCAACCTCCAATGCTCCAGGGAAAATTGCCCCAGCCTGTTCAACATCTCCCTATAGTTCAAACCCTCCAATCCCGGCAACATCCTTGTAAATCTTTTCTGAACCATGTCAAGTTTCACAACATCCTCCCAATAGCAGGGAAACCAGAATTGCATGCAGTATTCCAATAGTGGCCTAACCAATGTCCTGTACAGCCGCAACATGGCCTGCCAACTCCTATACTCAATACACTGACCAATAAAGGCAGCGTACCAAATGCTGCCTTCACTTTCTACCCTTCTGTCCTTTCTACCTGGGACTCTACTTTCAAAGAAGTGTGAATCTGTACTCCCAAATTGTGGGAAATGTGTAAGGTTATGCACTTTGGTAAGAAGAATAGAGGCACAGACTATTTTTCAAACGGGGAAAGGCTTTGGAAATCTAAAGCACAAAGGGACTTGGGAGTCCTAGTCCAGGATTCTGTTAAAGATAACATGCAGGTTCAGTTGTCAGTTAGGAAGTTAAATGCAATCTTAGCATTCATTTCAAGAGGGCTAGGAATTTAAGAGCAAAGATATACTGCTGAGGCTGTATAAGGCTTTGGTTGAACGGTATTTGGTATGTTGTGAGCACTTTTGGACCCTGTATCTCAGGAAGGATGTGCCGGTGTTTGAGGGGGTCCGGAGGAGGTTAGCAAGAATCTTCCCGGGGGGTGAAGCACTTGTCATGTGAGGAGCAGTTAAGGAGTGGTTTAGAAGGATGAGGGGATCTGATTGAAACTTGCAGAATACTGACAGGCCTGGATAGACTGGACATGGTGTTGCTGTTTCCACTAGTAGGAGAGACTTGGACCCAAGGGCACAGCCTCAGGGTGAAGGGACAACCTATAGAAGTGAGATGAGGATTTTCTTCAGCCAGAGGCTATTAATCTGTAGAATGTATTGCTGTGGAGGCCAAGTCATTGAGTATATTTAAGACAAATGGGTTCTTGATTGGTAAGGGGATCAAGGATTACAGGGCAAAGGCAGGAAAATGGGATTGAGAAACATATCAGCCATGATTGAATGGCAGAGCAGACTCGATGGGCTGAATGACCTAATTCTGCTCCTTTTTTCTCATGGTCTTATAACCTACATGGACCAGAGACCCCAAGTTCAATCCCCAAATGAGTTGGTCTTTTATCTGAAGCAGCATGAGACAATACATTGGGCTCCGCACCCTGATCTAGGGAGACAGCAATTCTGTCCAGGTTGCCATTCTTGATTATTATCCAGTGACTAGTTCTGGGCGACAGGAGAGGACAGCATTAAGCTTCATTGTTATGGCACCCTGACTCCAGGCCATCCGACCCTGCTTAAAATCGCAGTGAAAAGTACTCACTCAACTGAGGTATTATACGCTGCTGGGAGTCAAAGCTGTATTTAGTGAGATAGCGAAGAAATTTTTTAAAAAGGGATGATTGTGTACGTGGACAATGTTGTTCACATACAAAGGGATATTAGCATAATTGTACAACTTGTGTCTGTATATCAGCATCAGCTGTTGCACCATTTTCTTCAGGTTTACACGCGGTCTGTGATTGATCCAATTCCACCTCCTGCCAGCAGAGAACCAGATGGCGATGGCACTTCAAAAGGGCTGGACAAAACAAAAAAGAAGGCAAAGATGACAGATGACGAGATTATGGAAAAACTGAGTAAGTGCTCAGTGGTTAACTCTGAGAGACCCTCTACGTCAAACACCTTGTTACTGCAGCTGTCAAGTATGGGTCTGAAACAAGATATTTAGAAACAATGTTGAACTGGTAATGACATGTTTTTGAGCAGTTCCCTGCTGCTCTTGTGTATTTTGAGCACAGGTACTGACGGTACTTGTATTGGTTAGATCGAGTGGGGATCTTGCTGGAGATGATTCAGTTTGTCATGGCTATGTCAGTATCATCTGTCTGAAAGTCTTAAAGCAGTTTGATAACCATGCTATACATCTTTGTTGCAGGGAGTATTGTGAGTGTTGGAGATCCAAAGAAAAAATACACCAGATTTGAGAAAATCGGGCAGGGGTGAGTGCTGCTTCAACACTTGAGTGAATCATTGCTTGGCTGGATGTCCTACTTCACTGCTCGAAGATGGATGGAGCATTTTTGACACCTTGATCTCTCCTTAAAGACTTAAGATCATAAGTTTTGTTTTAGCACAAATCCTTCTAGTCCAGAATGAATTCTGGACTTTGCAATGATCAGGGTGGTGATTGATACAAAAATCATGTGTGATTTTTATTACTGTTTCCTTACAGTGCTTCAGGGACAGTATTCACGGCCATTGATGTAGCAACAGGACAGGAGGTACGTCATTGCTGAGAGACACTAAACCTGGGCATCTGTCTGTCTGAATGCTGAACAGTTTAAGGACTGTCCATTTTCAGGCACACGATTTGGGAGTGTTTGTTACTGAGTACTGAGATGCTTCATACCCATGAGATGAGCATTACAACTACTAGAATGGTGTTTCACTTGGAATGTGTCTGTCAAAGATGTGAGGAAGGGACTGCAATTGTAACAATTCATTTTGTTCCCCATCAGGAGTACAGTTGACTAATGACTGTACGTAGGGGTCGTGACAAGTTCAACAAAACGTCAGTAGATTTGGAACTGTCGTCATCCATGTCTGAGTGACCATAGAACTGCCTAATCTCATCATGACAAACCAACTCTGAGAATTTCTGTGAAGTCCTTTCAGAAAATGCCGTAGATGTGCTTCTCTTTCCCCTTGTGTAGCCAGACCACACAGTCTACTTCCACCCATTTTACAAAATCATAGCTGTAAGAAGATGAAAACACCCAAATCTATTTCTTTTTGCTATCATTCTATTTAATGTAAGGATAGTACAAGAGGGATAGATTGTTATCGGTATGGAGCGCACGCTTTGCCTGTATTTACAACTGGTGAGGTGGAATGGTGGAGGAGTCAGGTAGATGCAGTATTTGCAAGTTTTTTTTTTTCTTTCTCAGGTGGCAGTAAAACAGATCAACCTACAGAAACAGCCAAAGAAAGAGCTAATTATCAATGAGATTCTAGTAATGAAGGAACTGAAGAACAGCAACATTGTCAATTTCCTGGACAGGTAATTGGGTGTGATCAGCACTAACTGTGTACCTCTAGGCACAAACTCTTTAGCACTATGCATTTATATCGTTAAAACATGGTAAACAACACACTCCTCATTGGAGGCTACTCTGCAATGGCTTCATCTGAAATCAGGTCATTAACCTCTTCTCTGCTTTCTGTTTTGAACCAGTTTCTATTGTTGTGAAGTTGGGTAGAGTACTTGTGGATTGGGAGGCAGGAAGTTAGAATTTGGTGTTTGCTTTGCCCCTTAGCTTTTTACAATGTGTGGTACCTTTTAAAAGCAAAGAGTGGGGATAAATGAGTGCTATTCTAGCTGGCAGTCAGTGACTAGTGGTGTGCCTCGGGGATCGGTGTTGGGACTGCAATTATTTACTATTTATATAGATGATTTGGAGTTGGGGACCACGTGTAGGGTGTCAAAGTTTGCAGATGACACTAAGATGAGTGGCAAAGCAAAGTGTGCAGAGGACTGTGAAACTTTGCAGAGGAACATAGATACATTGAGTGAGTGGGCAAAGGTCTGGCGGATGGAATACAATGTAAATAAATGTGAAGTCATACATTTTGGTAGGAGTAATAGTAAAAAGGATTATTACTTGAACGGTAAAAAGTTGCAGCATGCTGCTATGCCGAGGGACCTGGGTGTCCTTGTGCATGAATCACAGAAGGTAGGTCTGCAGGTACAACAAGTAATTAGGAAGGCAAATGGAATTTTGCCTTTCATTGCTAAGGGGATTGAAATAAAAAGCAGAGAGGTTATGTTGCAGCTGTACAAGGTGCTGGTGAGGCCACACCTGGAGTACTGTGTGCAGTTTTGGTCTCCTTACTCGAGAAAGGATGTACTGGCACTGGAGGGGGTGCAAAGGAGGTTCACTAGGTTGATTCCGGAGTTGAGGGGGTTGGCTTATGAGGAGAGACTGAGTAGATTGGGATTATATTCATTGGAATTCAGAAGATTGAGGGGGGATCTTATAGAAACATATAAAATGATGAAGGGAATAGATAAGATAGGAGTAGAGAGGATGTTTCCACTGGCAGGTGAAGCCAGGACAAGAGGGCATAGCCTCAAGGTTAGAGGGAGCAGATTTAGGACTGAACTGAGAAGGAATTTCTTCACCCAGAGGGTTGTTAATCTATGGAACTCCTTGCCCAGTGAAGTAGTTGACGCTACTTCAGTAAATGTTTTTTAAAAAAAAAAGTAGATTTTTTTGAACAATTAAGGGATACGGTGAGAACGCGGGTAAGTGGATCTGAGTCCACAAAAGGATCAGCCATGATCTTATTGAATGGCGGAGCAGGCTCGAAGGGCCAGACGGCCTACTCCTGCTCCTAGTTCTTATGTTCTTATGTTCTAAAAGATCATGTGCTTTCTCTGTGCTTAGATTTAAAATGCATGTCTGTGAGCAGCGGCTTGAAAGTTTGCAAGTCCACAGACAACACCTGAATTGAAACATTTAGATCAAAAGGCCATCCAGTTAGCAGGCCAAGCAGCAGTTTTTACCAAGACAAGGTTTCGAATTTAGCCAATCAATTTGAACTAGGCACTTAGATACCAAAAACCAATTTAAATTTAAGTCTGATGATTTTGACAGTATAGGACCAATCCTATAGTAAGAAACATTGATATGCCAACAAGGGTGCATTGGAAAAACCCCAGAGCTAGCTGCCCTCCGCCTTCGAGAGAATTGCTGGGTCTCTCAGCCTCCTCTGTCTTAGAGAAAGTACCATCTAAATAATGGTACCCACGGCAAAACTAGATAATGTTCCTGAAAGAAGAATTGGAGAAGGCACAGAGCATCATGGAACACACATAACCTGGCTGTAATTTTGAGAGACTAAATTCTATTTTTTTTTAATATAAGTGGGATTTGTATTTATTGGTACAGCATACCATTAGAATCTTGTTTTATTCGGTAATAGTTAGTAGTTAGAGATGTATTTGATTTGTCAATAGTTTAGTTAATTCGCTCACCGTTAGAGTTAGATAAGTATATTGTTACTTGTTGATTTTAAAGTGAGTGTTAGGGATTTATTTTATTTAACCATGAGAAGTTGCTGAAGGGCAGGTTGTAGCACTTTTCACACTCCTTTTACAGATTATAGGGTGAGGAGTTCCTGGTTGGGTGTTTTGGTTTTTGTTCTTGGGAGTCGTGTGGGGGGAGGGTCAACCTCTGCTTTATAACCGGTTGGGGGCTCGTCATCCAGGATTTGGACAACGAAAGGTCCCAGCAGATTTAAACAGACTCGGACTAGTGTCCTAGATTTTTTTTTTTTAAAAAAACTTCAGTGAGAAATGGAAAATCTGTTTTTGACCCATATCCCTCTAAACCTTTCCTATTCATATATCAGTTCAGATGCCTTTTAAACATTGTAATTATACCTGCTTCCATCACTTCATCTGGGAGCTCATTCCATATACACATCACCGTCTGAACAAAAACAATTACCCCTCAGATCCTTTCTAAATCTGTCCCCTCTCACCTTAAACCTATGTCCTCTAGTTTTTGACTCCCCTGCCGTAGGTAGAAGACCTTGGCTATTCACCCTATCCATGCCCCTCCATGATTTTAAGAACCTCAGTAAGGTCACCCCTGTATTTATATACACCAAACCTGTTATCCGCAGCACTTCTATTTCACTAGGAACATGCCAAAAGGTACATAGACCACAAGGGCATTATAACCATTTCCCTCAAATTAGTTTCAATATTCATTCTAAATCCTCAAGTTTGTCCCTGGTCAATTAATAAATTGTTGATATTTTCGACATGAAAATTTCAATTGGGGGCTAGAATTTTGAAGAATAAAAGGTGATCTCATTGAAACGTACACAATATTTAAAGCAATAGTGTAGATGCCTGTAAGATGTTTCCCTGGTTGAGATGTCTGGAACAGAGGTCACAATTTAAAATTACAGTGGATGTCATTTGGGACCGAGATGAGGAGAAATTTCTTTCCCTAGCTGTTGAATCTTTAGAATTCTCTATCCCAGAGGGCTGTGGAAGCATGGTGTTTGAGTATGTTTAAAGTAGTAATTGCAAAATACCTGATTTATCAATAGCGCAATGCCCTTCCATATGATAAATCTATACTGTCACCTCACTATGCACCAGTGTAGTCCGCACAAGAGTATAGAAGATCGATATCCAGTGTTGACAGTACAGTGAGAGACGTTCCCTACTTGTGTTTGTAAACAAGTGAGTTACAAAGCTTGCTTTTGTATTGTCCTAGTTACTTGGTGGGTGATGAGTTGTGCGTTGTGATGGAATATCTGGCTGGCGGTTCACTGACTGATGTTGTTACGGAAACTTGTATGGATGAAGCACAGATTGCTGCAGTATGCAGGGAGGTAAGTGCGTAACTAAAAGTCCCTTCCAATTTGCCCATAGATTCCTTCATGGGGGCAGGGTGTGTTGCCAATTTCTACTAATTCATCATTTGTGCCCTCACCAATAGCTATTGGTGACTGTGATGGTACAAGTTATTTAATCTTCATTTGTGTATATTTTCCCTGTGGTGGGTAAGGAAATTGCAAATGTTGGCAGGTTCGGGGGAACAATTATATCAGAACTTCAATACTGCATTGTGGAGTTCAGCATCTCTCCTTGGTTGCTCATTTTGAAATCCATAGTTTGGTTTCTTTACAGCTACTAATTTTTCTTGTTGTTTTTAATAATCCTTGAAATTGACATTTGCCATGGGGCACTATACTTGCAGGACATCCTGTGCGGCATTTCTCATTTGTTTTGCATAGCCTACATCCAACCTACTACTGCCTATTTGTCCAATCTCCAGTTCCTTTATCCCTCCCTATGAGAGCCCTTGTTGACTGACTGTCATCAATAGAGTCTGAGATTTCTTTCCACCCAAATTTGCACCAGTGAGAGTTGTTTTTTGGCTTTGTGCCCTGATTTGAATTTAATGGAAAAGCAAAACACATTTACTAGATTGAAAATACCTAAGGAAATTCTTATTGCCTGCATTTTGGATATGGTTGCACTAAGATTCTATTTTGAAAAAAACTTGCGTGAGATTCTCAAGAGAAGGCAAGAACTACTTGTGTTTATAAAACATCTTGGAAAATACCAAAGAACTGTTCATGTTTTTTAATATTCACTTGTGGGATGTGGGCATTGCTGGCTGGGCCAGCATTCATTACCTTTCCCTAGTTGCCCTTGGGAAGATGGTGGTGAGCTGCTGCCTTGATCCACTGTAGTCCATGTGTTGTGGTATGACCCACAATGTTTTTAGGGAGGGAATTTCAGGATTCTGACCCAGCCACAGTGAAGGAACGGTTTCTAAATCAGGATAATGAGTGGCTTGGAGGAGAACTTACAGTTGAAGGTGTTCTCCTGTATCTGCTGCCCTTGTCCTCCTTGATGGAATTGGTCAAGGGTGTGGAAGACGCTGTCTAAGGAGCTCTAGTGCATCTCTGTAGATTAGTACATACTACTACTGAGCCTTGGTGGAGGGAGTGGGTGCATGTGGATGTGGTGCCAATCAGGGAGGCTGCTTTGCCCTGCATAGTGTCAAGCTTATGTTGTTGGAGCTGTACCCATGCAGGCAAGTGGGTAGTACTCCATCGCATGCCTGACTTGTGCCTTGTAGATGGTGGACAGGCTTTGGGAAGTCTGGAAGTGTTACTCACTGCAGTATTCGTAGCCTCTGACCTGCTCTTGTGACCACTGTACATTTGCGTGGGGAGTTCTTTGAGTTTCTGGTCACCGGTAACCACTACCACCCCCCTCCCCACCCCGTGCGATGGTAGTGGAGGATTCAATGATGGTAAAGCCATTGACATTTACTATTGAAACAGAACAAAGCAGACTTTTAAATGTAGAAAACGGGAAAGTCAGGGACCGTTGAGGGTTTTCTGCCACTGATGGTGGAAACGAGAGATGAAATATTTGAAACAGTAACGAAGTGAAGAGTACAGGCAGAGTGGAAGAAGATTGTGGAGCTGTGACATGGCCGTTGCAATAATGGAGGGTTTTAAATGTAATAGTATTACTGAAAACCAGGGAAATCTCTCCTTGAGGCCACCAACCTAAAGGTAAAGGGTGGGTGAAGACTCCACAGTCCCAGAGGGCCATGGGGCTGTGCTCCCATTAGAGAGAAACAGCTGGTGGTGGTTTAACCTGAGGGTCACCACTTCAGGCAAGGGGAGAGTTTGAGAAGGAGAGCCCTTCATCAGCCAGTGCAGGAATTGAACCTGCACTTTTGGTATCACGGTGCATTGCAAACCAGCCATCCAGCTAACTAACCCCCGGGCCTCTGCTGTAAACAGTGTTGCTCCCATACAGCTCTGAAGTCTCTTGAAGCAAATGGCTGTAAAAAATTTCCTGATGGTCCTGTTGTTAGTGACTGATGCCTGATCTCAACTGAAATGGCATCAAAACTGCTATGCTTGTCTTCAGCCTCCCTACATTTTGTTATGGTAAATTTCAGTCAGGTTTCCACTCTCTTCCTGACTGCTATCAACTGACCCCTACTGGAAAGCATACAGCAAATAGGGACAATTTCAAACTTTGTCATGATGTCTCCCACTGAGCTTTGAAGTTGGTCAAAACCTACCCACATTCTTGTAGAGTGATTTCCCCAGATAAGGAACCAGAAAGCAACTGATGCCTTTTGAACTGTACTCTATCAGGAGTCTGTCATCAAGTGGACGGTGGGGGAGTGAAGATTAATTTGGTAACAAAGGACTGTGGGTTTGTGTGATATAACAGTCTTGTTCTGGAGTACAGCACTGGTTTTGCACAGACATTTTTATTGCTGCTAATGTATCAGTATTCCCCATAGCCTGCTCTTTCAAATGCATAATATAATAGCACTATGCTTGCAAGTTAGAAAATCTCATTCTTAGTCTTTTTTTCAGAGCTTTATAAGCAAATTAACTCTTTACTCAGTGTAATGCAGTTCTCAATCTTTATTATTCCTCTCGGCAGTGCTTACAAGCGTTGGAATTCCTGCACGCAAACCAGGTCATTCATCGAGACATCAAGAGCGATAATGTGCTACTGGGCATGGATGGATCTGTAAAACTCAGTGAGTGAGAGTTTCACCTTCACCCTTGTGCTGAAATTTGCTTACTCCTATGAATAGACTGAGGCAGAATTCATAAACTGCACTGTTAAGAGCTGACGGAAAATGTTATGACATTAAAAAAAAATTAGTGATGTTTAGCTAATTCTCCAGTGTAGATGTGTGACACATGAAGCAGCGATGCCAACTTTGGCAGCTCTGAATGAAAATCAAGACGAGCAAACGCAGGTGAAAGAATAAAGGCACAGACATGTTAACAGATTAAGCAAATGGGCAAAAAACTGTGACAGGCAGATTTCAATGTAGACAAATGAGGGTATCAATTTTGAATCTTAAAATGAATCATGAAGGATACTTTCTAAATGGTGAAAAATTGTAAAGGTCCATAGAGACTTGGGATGGGGTGGGGGCTTGTTGTCTAAGCACATGGATCATTTAAAATGTCCCTTGCGGCAAGATAACTCGCAGTCCATTAACATCTTGGCTTTTCTTTTATTGGACCAAAATAAAGGTAGACAAGCTATGCTTTCACTGTACAAAGTTCTTGTTAGGCCACATGCAGAGGCACTGTGAACAGTCGAGGCACCATGCCTTAGGAAGGATATAGTGGCCTTGGAGTGTGTGAAGTTTAGGTTAGTCAGAGACCTGACTTCCGAGGGTTAAACTGAGGATTGATTGTTCAAGGGTGTGGACCAAAGCCCTGTGGAGTTGGGTCACAGATCTGCCTTGATCTCATTGGCTGAAGGGGCTAAAAGATTACCATCTGTTTCAATGATAGTAGGAACTGCAGATGCTGGAGAATCTGAGATAA
>NC_063344.1:66996816-67104572 GCF_021869965.1 Rhincodon typus | reverse complement strand
AGGGTCTAGGCCCGAAACGTCAGCCTTCCTGCTCCTCTGATGCTGCTTGGCCTGCTGTGTTCATCCAGCTCTACACCTTATCATCTGTTTTAATGTTGTTTTTATTCTTACGTGGGATGTGGGCTAGCAAAGCTGGCATTTGTTACTCCTTAGTTGCCCTTGAACAGATTGGCTGTCTAAGCCATTTCAGAGGGCAGTTGAAAGTCAACCACATTGTTATTGGTCTGGAGGTCTACACTGCACAGAATCACAGACTCCCTACAGTGTGGAAGCAGGCCATTCAGCCCATTGTTTCCACACTGACCTTCCAAAAAGCATCCCACCCAGACTCCCCCCATCCCTGTAACCCTGCATTTCCCATGGCCAATCCACCTAACCTGGACATCTTTGGATAGTGGGAGGAAACTGGAACACCTAGAGGAAACCCACGCAGACATGGGGAGAATGCACAAATTCCACACAGACAGTTGCCCGAGGGTGGAATTGAACCTGGGTCGCTGGTGCTGTGAGGCCCCAGTTGTAGGCCAGATTGCTTAAGAATATAAATTAGGTGGGTTTTAATGTCAATCAACAACAGACCATGGTTGTCATTAGATTTGTTTTAATTTGAGATCTTATTGAATTCAACTTTCAATCCCGTGTTGATACCCATTTCAAACCCTAATCCCCGGAACATTAACGTCTCTGGATTATGAGGCTAGTGACATTAGTCCGACGTGACAACTTCTTGCATGTTTAAGGCTTTATTTATTGGTCTGCGCTGTCCCTGTATTCACCCTTTACGTTTAAAACTAGTTTTCTTTAAATCCCATCTACAGAGGGAACAATAGGAGTACTATCCACTTCATGTAAAAATGACCAACTCCAAGTTGAACATCCAATAATTTTCTAAAATCTGTCACATTTGTGGTAGGTTTCATTGTTGAAGCTTTCCAAACACTTTTTTTAAAGCCATATTTGTTTTTCTCCATATAGCTGACTTTGGGTTCTGTGCCCAGATCACACCAGAGCAGAGCAAACGCAGCACCATGGTGGGCACACCTTACTGGATGGCACCCGAAGTGGTCACCAGGAAAGCCTATGGCCCCAAGGTTGATATCTGGTCATTGGGGATCATGGCCATTGAGATGGTGGAAGGCGAGCCCCCTTACCTAAATGAGAATCCACTGAGGGTGAGTCTGCAGCCTCTCTACTTTCATTGCACGTGTTGAGTCCGAAGTGAATGGTCCCAGACTTGAAGGTATTTGAACGAAAACATAGTTGACGATCCTGTATTCCATGGCCTAAAGCTGCTATTAAAAGTATTCAAGTTTCTTTAATGTGCTAGCTTGGCCCATATTCCAAAAGGTGTCATCGATTTAGGGCACTCAGCTCCTGACCTCATTACACCCTTGGTTCAAACTTGGACAAAAGAGCTGTATTCTAGAAGTGAGGTGAGAGTGACGGCCCTTGATATTAATGCTGCATCCGACAGAGTATGGCATCAAGGCATCCCAGCAAAGCTGGAATAAACGAGTATCAGCAGGCAAATTCTCTGGTTGGAGTCATAACTTCACATAGGAAGATGGTTGTGGCTGTTGGAGGTGTAAACAAAATTATTTTGTGCACAGAGATAACAAGGTGTAGAGCTGGATGAACGCAGCAGGCCAAGCAGCATCAGGGGAGCAGGAAGGCTGACGTTTCGGGCCTAGACCCTTCATCAGAACTGGGGGAGGGGAAGGGGGTTCTGAAATAAATAGGGAGAGAGGGGGAGGCGGATAGAAGAGGGATAAAGGAGAAGATAGGTGGAGAGGAGACAGACAGGTCAAAGAGGTGGGGATGGAGCCAGTAAAGGTGAGTGTAGGGGGGGTATTTAGGGAGGGGATAGGTCGGTCCAGGGAGGATGGACAGGTTAAGGGAGCAGGATGAGGTTAGTGGGTAGGAGATGGGGGTGGGGCTTGAGGTGGGAGGAATGGTTAGGGAGGCGGGGATGAGCTGGGCTGGTTTTGGGATGCAGTCGGTGGAGGAGAGATTTTGAAGCTTGTGAAGCCCACATTGATACCCTTGGGCTGCAGGGTTCCCAAGCGAAACATGAGATCTGTTCCTGCAGCTTTCGGGTGGCATCATTGTGGCAATGCAGGAGGCCCAGGATGGACATGTCGTCCAAGGAGTGGGAGGGGGAGTTGAAATGTTTCGCGACTAGGAGGTGTAGTTGTTTATTGCGAACCGAGTGTAGGTGTTCCGCAAAGCAGTCCGAAGCCTCCACTTGGTTTCCCTGATGTAGAGGAGGCCCACAATGGGAGCAGCAGATACAGTATACCACATTAGCAAATGTACACGCGAACGTCTGTTTGATGCAGAAGGTTGTCTTAGGGCCTGGGATGGGGTTGAGGGGGGAGGTGTAGGGGCAGGTGTAGCACTTCCTGCGGTTGCAGGGAAAAGTGCCGGGGGTGGTGGGGCTGGAAGGGAGTGTGGAGTGGACAAGGGAATCACGGAGAGAGTGGTCCCTCCGGAAAGCAGATAAGGGTGGGGAGGGGAAAAAATGTCTTTGGTAGTGGGGTCAGATTGCAGATGGCAGAAGTGTCGGAGGATGCGTTGGATTCAGAAGTTGGTGGGGTGGTACGTGAGGACGAGGGGGATTCTGTTTTGGTTGTTATTGTGGGTAGGGGGTGTGAGGGATGAGTTGCGGGAAATGCGAGAGACCTGGTCGAGGGCATTTTTGACCACTGTGGAGAGGAGGTTGCAGTCCTTGAAAAACGAGGACATCTGGGATGTCAGGGAGTGGAATGCCTCATCTTGAGAGCAGATGCGGTGTAGGCTTGAAATGGATATCGGTTTCCAGGTGGATGCCAGAGATGGAGATAGAGAGGTCCAGGAAGGAGAGAGAGGTATCCGAGATGGTCCAGGTGAACTTAAGGTTGGGGTGGAAGGTGTTAGTGAAGTGGATGAACTGTTCGAGCTCCTCGTGGGAGAAGACCGTACGGAGAGGTAGTGGAGACAGCTAGTGTTGGGAAAACTAATGGAGAATCAGAAAGATATTAGTGGAGAGTGGGGGTGTTTGTTCTTATGCTTAGCTAAAGGAATGCAGGACCTTTTCTAACTGCGCATACTTTGCTCTTCCTGAAATTTCCCCCCATGTTCCCTTGAAATGTGAACCAAGATCTCTCAAATCTGGTTGGCATTTTCTTCAAATTGGGCTTCTGGGGGCCAAGACACTCTTTATAGAACCTGAGCAGTCAAGACACAGCCCCATTTCGTTTCCATTCAAATCTGCTTCATTGCTTATGGCTAGTGCCAGGGAGGGGTGTAATCAGTATCTCAACTTGCCAATATGGTGTTGGGATCCTCCATTCATATAACCCGTTCTGAACTCGGTTGAAATTTGAGGTCTGTGAGAAGTTGTCATGAAAGAGGAGTTGAGATCTGGAGAAGATCAGTCATGATCTTGCTGAATAGCAGGGCTACTTTTTGAGGGATGAAATGGCCAGCTCCTGCTCCAATTTCTTGTGTTCTTATGAGATGGAAAGTAAGATTAAACAAAAAACTGTGCTTTATGACAGGTGTTGGGTAGCAAATGCAATTGGAAACCAAGCTGAATACAGAAGTTTGGGGGGAAGTGAAAGGCATTTTTAGAGAAAGCAAAGAGGAATTATTAGAAAAGCCTAGGAGTGAACATAAGAGGAATCCCAAAGTCATCGTAAGCAGAAAAATCGCTAAGTGGTAAAAGGAGTCAGAGCAATTTTAGGGTCCAAAAAGGGGATTTATGCACTTAGGCAGGGGACTTGGTTGAGGTATTAAATGAAAACTTTGCGTCTATCTTAACCAAGGAGGTAGGTGTACCCAAGCCATGGTGACTAAGCAAGAAACACCATGGCTAGAAGGGTTCAAAATTGGAAAAGAAGCCGTATTGGATAGACTGTTTGTCCTCGAGGTTGGCAAAGTAGTGGGACCAGATGAGATGCATCCAAGGGTATTAAAGGAAATGAGAGTGGAATTTACGGGGCAACTGGCCTAATCTTTGTCTTCTCTAGACTACTGTAGAATTGCAAGTATCCTAAAATTGTTCCAGAAAAGCTGTAAGGATAAATATCGAAACCAGGATAAGGAATAGGCTATTTGGCTGTTCACAGTCTGTTCTGCCATTCAATATCAGTATCTCAACATCATATTCCTGCTTTCTCCTCATTCCCCTTGATACCTTTTAATATATTTTTTTAAAAATCAATCTCCCTTTTGAATACATTTAGCAACCCACTCTCCATAGCATTCTGTAGTAGCGAATTTCACAGGTTGATAGCCTCTGAGGGAAGAAATGTTTCCTCATCTCAGTTCTAAATAGCCTACTCTGTATCCTGAGATTATGATCCATGGTTCTAAATTCCCCAACCAGGGAAAACCTCTTCCCTACATCTAGTCTGTCTAGCCATGTTAGAATCTTGCACATTTCAATCTGATTCCCCCTCCATCCAAACTCCTGTGAATACAGACTTGGTCAAGTCAATCTCTCTGAATAGGACTGCCCTGGTTTCAGCCTAGTAAACATCTGCACTCCATCTGCAATGTTTGCCCACACACTCAACTAGGTTGTAATGAAACCTCTTTGCATCTGCATTGCAGCAGGATAAGCCCAGCAAATACTAGACCAGTCAGTTTAAATTCAGCGATGGGGAGGTTTCTAGAGGCAATTATTTGGGATGGAGTTGGGAGACACATAGGAAAAGGTGGGTTGATTAGGAACAGCCATCATAGATTTCTAAAGGAGAAATTGTGATCGATTAATTTGCTGCGGTTCTTTATTAAAGAGTAACAGCCTCAATGAGACTGATGTTGATGTGGTGTGTAGTTGGACTTCCAGAAGATGTTTTTATAGAATACTACTCCTCTCAATTATGCAGAAAATTATAAGTCGTGGAATAAGATGGACAGTAGAAAGGTGGATACGAAACTGGCTGAGATGGGGAACTGAGAGGGATGGTTAATGGATGTTTTTCAGGCTGGAGAAAGGTTTGTAGTGGAGTTCCCCAAGAGTAAGTATTGGGACCCTTTCTTTTCCTGATATATACTGACATTATGGATCTTGGTTTGCAGGGAAGAATTTCCAAGTTTGTAGATGGTGTGAAACTTGGAAGCTTTGTAAACTGAGAGGATGACAGTGAACAACTCCAAAAGGAAATTGACAAGTTGGTGGCATTGGTAGATAGTTGGCGATTCAGTTCAAGTGTGAAATTCTGCATTTTGGCAGGAAGAACATTGACAGATGGTATAACATAAAGGTCACAATTCTAAAGGGTGTACAGGAGCTCAAGGACCTGGGTGTAAATGTACTTTGGATCGTAGGTATATCGGAGTCCTGGTAACAACGAGGAATAGACATGGCATTTTTATTATTAGCGTGGATTGCTTACAACTCTTGCTTCTTCTTTTATCTGCCATCATTGCAGGCCTTGTATCTGATTGCCACTAATGGCACTCCAGAGCTGCAGAATCCAGAGAAGCTATCCTCAATCTTCCGTGACTTTCTCAACCGCTGTTTGGAGATGGATGTGGAAAAACGAGGGTCTGGGAAGGAGTTGCTACAGGTAACGATTGTCTCTTGTAATTCCAGAATGTTTTTGGTTTCTTTGTTCAAGGATTACGTGAGAATTTGCAACAATTGCAGCAGGTAGTGGCATAATGCTAATGTCGCTGGACCAGTAATTCAGAATTCCAGGCTAATGTTCTGGGGCTGTGGGTTCAAATTCCACCATAGTGGTGAAATTAGAATTCAGTAAACTCTGAAAATAAAAAGCACGCTTGATGCTCACCATATCGAATATTGTAAAAATCCACCGAGTTCACTAATGCCCTTTAGGGAAGGAAGTTTGCCAGCCTTACCTGGTCTGGACTATGTGATTCCAGACCCCGGCAATATGGTTTCCTGAAATGGTCCAGCAAGCCACTCAATTGTGTCAAACCCTATCGCGACAAAGTCTGAACTCAGTGGATCTCCACATTCCCCCTAGGCACCGGGAATGATGACTGCATGCGCAACCCTGTTAACCCAGTCGAGTCTTCCTTACCAACATCGGGGACCTTGTACCAAAATTGGAATCACTTTCCCACTGACTAATCAAGCAACAGCCTGATGCAGTGATACTGATGGAATCAGACCTTACAGGCAATGCCGCAGAGATGGTGGTTGCGGTATAGAATAAAGGAGGAGTTGCCCTGAGTCTTCAGCAATGACTTTGGAGCCCAGAAAGACTTTTCATATCAGGTCAAATATAGATAAGAAAACCTGCAAATTGCCACCTGCCTACCTAACCTCAGAACCACTCCTTCCAGCAGATGAATTTAATACACTTCTGTGTTGAGCACCACTTGGAGGAAGCACTGAGGATGGTTTGGGTACAAACTGTGTTCTGGGTGGGGTTTTCCATGCCCATTGCTAAGAGTGGCCCAGTAGCAGCACCATTGACTGAGCTGGCTGAGGTCTAAAGAGCACAGCTACTAAACTGTGTCTGCAACAGTTGGTGAGGGAGCTAACGAGGGGGTGAAAACTACTTGACCTTGTCCTCACCAGTCTACCCATCACAGATGCATCTATCCATGACAGTGTCACTGGGAGTACCCACTGTCTGTGGAGATGAAGTCTGGTCTTCATATTCAGAATACCCTCCATCCATATTGTGGTACTACCACCATGATACAATGGGACAACCTTCAAATAGAACGAGCAAGTCAAAACAAGGCACCATGAGAGATCACCATACCACTGGGCAAGCTGTTCCAGCAGAGCTACAACATGGCATCAACCTGGCAATTTGGAAAATTGCCCAGGTATGTCTATACACACAAAGCAAGACAAATCCAACTCTGCCAATTACCACCCTATCAATCTCAGGTCAACTCAGGAAATAGGAGCAGCCCATTTGGCACTTCCAAAGGGGCTCTGCAATTCAAATGGTAATCACCTTGATGCTATTTTCCCTCTTCCGTATCTAGAAATGTACTGATGCCCATTGTGAGAGACCTGGAACCGTTTTTTTAATCTTGTATCCTCCAAATGAGAAGACCTAACCCAGAGGAAAATGACTCTTGGAGAGATGTTCCTTCTGTGATGAAGGTTCATAAAATGTGAGAACATGAGAACTGGGAGCAGGAGTCAGGCCACTCAGCCCATGTAGCCAGCTCTGCATTTCATATGATCATGGCTGATCTCCTCTCAGCCTCAACTCTGCTTTCCGTCCACTCTCCATAACTCTTTAAGACATTACTAATTAAAACTCTGACTGTCCCAGTATCTAAAACACTGAGGTAGTGAATTCCATAGAGTGACAACTGAGAGAATTTCTTCTCCTCTCAGATTTAAGATAAGGGCTAGCAGTTTTAAAACTGACTTTTCTTGTTCTAGATTGTCTCTTATGAGGAAACATCTGCTCTACATCTATTGTCAGTCCCCTTTAGCATCTTGTGTACCTCCAATTGGATCTCCTTTCGCTCTTCTAAACTCCAGAGAGTATAGGCCTTAACTGCTTAATCTCTCCTCATAAGACAAGCCTCCCATTTCTGGAATCAATCCCATGAACCTACGCTGAACTGCCTCTAGATCCCCTCACCCCACCGCCTCACCAAGTTAGGGAACCAAAATTGTATGCAATACTCTGGGTGCGCACACTGACTAATGTCTTGTATAATTGTATTATTGTTTGAGTATTGATTTGAAAGTGCAAGAACACTAGAGTTTTAAGTTGGATTTTAATTCTCTCGTGTGTTGAGAGGGCGGGTGTATAGTTTGTTTCATTTTAGATTTGCTCTGAGCAAAGTACCAGGGTGTCTTAAGATTGGATTTTCCTGTGCATTTGAATGAAGTATTTAAACCCTCAATGAATGAATAATTCATTGCTTTAGGAATAGAGACTAGAAAAGAAAAAAAAAATGTTTCACCAGCCAACAACCCAATGACAGTGGGAGACAAAGGTCCAGAAAGTCAGAATCTGGGCCTGTGGGTGCCGGGCATTCAGAGGATGAAGTGCTAAGATACTAAAAAAATTAGCCAGAAAATGTTTGGAAGCTTAGTGTACCAAAAACCCTTATACTCGCTCTGAAGTTACTTCAAAGTCTGTTATTTAAAAAAAGGCTGCAGAAACCAATTGCAGTAGTGCCAACTGAAAAAGGGACTTTGGTGTGGAGACAGGGTCTCCATGAGATTTAACTACCTGTGAGGTTATTGTTGAGGGTAAAAAGTTTGATTCTTTCTGCTATTTATAATGAGACCATTTCAAAATAGTTCTGGTCAAAGCTTTTTGCCCCTCATGCCTATGTTCAGTGACTGACCACCTCCATGGTAAACAAAAACAAATAAAACCTCTGTGGTCTTTTCAAACCAGGCCTCAGTCTGGGTTCCAATGTTACCATTAACTGGGGTCATCACACTTCGCTTTTTGGGACAGCATTGCACTTGTTACTCTTCAGTGTGAAGACCAGTTGCTGGGTTTTGCAAATAATGTACTAACTGGAAGTTCTTATCGATCTTTGCTAGTGATGGCATTACACCCGGTGCTATTCTGAGTTGACCACAATCTGCATCTGTGAGCTCTCACGTCTATGTGTGTCTCTTTTTTTCCCTCTCTCTTACAGCATCCGTTCCTGAAGCTGGCCAAGCCTTTGTCTAGTTTGACACCGCTGATTCTGGCAGCCAAAGATGCAATGAAGAGTAATCGCTAGGGTCTCCTTCTCTTTACCCCTTGACTCTTTTCTTCCCCTGCCCCACCCCCCTCCTCCCCCATCTCTCCACAAATTGGAATCAAGTATCATGGTCTGCGTTGATATGGCAGAGTAACTGCGGAATACCATATGGGGCAATTTCTTGTCCCTGTCACCGGCCAACCGTGCAAGCAAGGTTGATGCTGCTTTTATGTATTTTTCAAGAAAACGTGATTCATCTTCTCTCCCTCTACACTTCAGTACTTGAATAGCAGATCAAAAGACAAACTTGCTGCCTCTTCTGTGGAATCTGGACTCTTCCCTCGGATGCCGTTTCCTCTGCCAGTTGCTTGTCTCTTCTTATGGACATTATGTACTGTACTGGGTGAGCGGGGCTGTGGGATGTTTGCTTGATGCCTCTTTTTTTTTTGTATATTATGTAACTGTGGCGGATTGCGTTGTTAGAATTCAGGAGAGAAGTAGCTGTCCTTTTTTTTTTAAAAGAAATGTACTTTTTATTGTTTGTACTAACAGTCTGGAGTTCTGACTGGTTACTTGCAATGGCAGGCTCTGGGATAATGAGACTGCAGCCTCATCCACATTTGTGATCAGTGTGATTCTTTTTTTTTTGTTGTTGTTAGCCTTTGAGTGAATTGCCTTGATGACTGGTGTGCACCTTCAAAGGAGCAGTAAGAGCTTATTGATTATTTGTTGTGTTTTTTTAAATTACTGTGGCTTAAATTGCCCAGGAGTGTTGCTAGATTCAGGATTCAGACTTGTATTAAGACACACTCGACCCAATTCATGATAACGTTGTGATTTGTTTTGCAATGGGAACTTCTCCGTCGGCTCCCTGTTTTTGTGTTGTAGTCACAACAGTGCATTCCCATTCTCACTTAAAATGCATTGTTGAGATAACAAGGTGTAGAGCTGGATGAACACAGCAGGCCAAGCAGCATCATAGGAGCAGGAAGGCTGACGTTTCCGGCCTAGACCCTTCACCATCTAGGCCCGAAACGTCAGCCTTGCTGCTTGGCCTGCTGTGTTCATCCAGCTCTGTACGTTGTTATCTCAGATTCTCCAGCATCTGCAGTTCCTACTATATCTAAAATGCATTGTTAACTGCTTCACTGAATCCCAAGTTTCCAGTAAGGTTTCTTCTAATAAAATGAGTTGAGTGTTTAGTGTGTGAACTGGCTTGTACACCCTGAGCAGAGTTTTCAGGCAGTATAACGAAAGAACAGTATTTTCATCAGGTATGCAGGTGCTAATCAGAATGGCACAATCCCATGACCTTCAGTACTTGAGAAATGTATTTATTTTCATCACAAAGTTTATTAGCATGGATGTTAGAAAGTGCTGTCTACTTAGAATCACTGTGTCAATTCTTCATGTCTTTGTAGAGTGCATCCTCTGTGAATGAGTCAACGGTATCACCATACCTAATCTGTGTAGCATCTGATATCTACACCCTACATTGGCTATACTCCACACTTCCACTTCTGTGCCCATACCTGAACCACTCTGCATTGCATCCAACCTACACACGTAGTTGTGCATTGCAAACCTATCACTGCACTACACCCTAAGCCACACTGCAGTCACCACGTCATATGGTGTTTGTGCACAATGGCACAAAAATGAAGTGTAACACTGGGGTACGTGTGGGTAGTAGTAGATAGTTGGGCACAAAGTGACAGTGTCCACTCACTTGGTTTGAGACTTCTGAACTTGGCCACAATAAGGTAATACCTCAGCTGGGGCGAGTGATACGAGGTGTGCCTGTGATGTTGCTCTTCCACCTGAGCTTGTGTAGCCGCTGCCTTTTCTGTGTGCACTGCCGTAACCTCAACTGTTCAATACATTGTGACAACTGCCAAATGGAAAGAACCCAACTCACCTAATGAATCCAAAGCAGCATGACTGGTGAATTCTGTGGCTTGTTACTACAGTATTAAAAGAAGAAAGTCTAACAAAAGGCTAAACATTTCTGAAAGTGCCTAACAGTAGAGTCTGATACAATTGGGGATTTGAGGTTTTGGACTCTCTCTTTTTTTCTAATTAATACTAAAAATAAAATTTTTAGAAAAACATGCAATTTTTGGTATTCATTTTTCATTGGTGAGAATGCAATGTCATAGAAGCAAGCTCATATCTGGTAGCTTTATGGAACTATGTGATTGTGAAAGCCAGTGGACGTTATAGCTTTTTGACTTTAGCACAGCTTCTGACAGACTGGTGTACACAGATTCAAACATGAGATTGGTCCATGGGGAAACAAGGAAACCAAGACTGTAAGAAGAACTGCATTCACTCTGAAGTTTTTTTCATGTAAAACGTGCCTCTCAGGCACTTCCCAAATGTTCTATGAAACCAAACTTGACATCAAGGCACAACGTGTTTGGCAGGTGACCAAAGGCTTGGTCAAAGATAGTAATTTTAAGTAGAATGGTGGAGGTTTAAGGACGTTCCAGATCTTGGAGCGTAGCCAGTTGATGCCGCACCTGTCAGAAGCAGGGTGAAGAAAATCCGGAATTTGCAAGAGGCTAGAATTGAAGAAATGTAGATCTTGGGCAAGTTCTGGGGTTGAAGAAGATTGCAGAGATGGGAGGCCCTAAGACTGAACTTCAAAATTAAGACATTGCTGTCCTACAATGTTTTAATACAGCAAGCAGAGGGGTGATATTTAAAGCAGGTCAAGAATGTAGGCAACAGGCTTTACGCTATGCTGAGGTTAATAGAGGATGCAAGATGGGTAACTGGTAAGAGGAGCATTAGAGCAGTCCAGTCTAGGGGTAACAAAGGCAGGGATGAGGGTTTCAACAGCAGATGAACCAAAGTGGAGCTAGATACTTGACACGGTCTCGAGCTGGAGGACGAGATCAGAAGTTATGACACAGATTGGGAACAGTTTAGTTAGGCCTTAGAGAGTAGCAGAAAGAGAAATGGAATTGGTAACTGGAGGGTAATGTTTGTCACGAAGATAGTTTTGGTCTGACAAAATTTGGCACATATTGTCAATCCATGACTGATCAGAGGCAGTGAGATGCTCGGAGTGCTGTTGGGATTTCTTTCTACATGTGTAGAATAACAACTTTTAGCACACTGTCTCTGATGGACAGGTTGCTGATGAGAAATGGGGGCAGCGTGTTAAGGATTGATCATGAGAGGACTCTGGTGATCAATGTGGAAGCAGAAATAGCAACCATTGCAAGTGGTTCTCTGGCTGAGATTTTAAACAGGGGAATGGAACTGGGAGAGTATACTTCCACCCAGCTGCGTGGCAAAGATGAGTAAGGATGGCGTGAACACTCATGTCAAAGTTGAGGAGGACAAGTTTATTCAAAGCTACAACTGATTAGCATTAGTGAATTTAAGGCTACTTCATGCTGTGGGGTGGATTAAAACCTGATTAGAGCGATTGCATAAAGAAATTGAGGTGGTGGAAGTAAAGGCAAATTTGAAGGAGCGGGGCACAGTACTTGAGAGGGAATAGTTAACCCTTTCCACCTAACTGACTGAAGTCACTCAACACCAGGCTATAGTTCAATAGGTTTATTTGAAATCGTGAGCTGTCTGAGCCTCACTCCTCCTTCAGGTGAAATGGTGAACGAGACTCCGGAAGCTTGTGATTTCAAATAAACCTGTTGGACTGTAACTTGGTGTCATGTGACGTCTGACTTTGTCCACCCCAGTCCAACACCGGCACCTCCACATCACACCTAACTGAGGACTAGATGAGAAGTTAGGTGCTAAGATAGGATTGGAGCAGCAGGACAAGACGAACCGGGGAAATGCCAGCTCTGGAAATCTGGTTTGGTTGGCTAGGGGGAAAGGAACCAGCTGAATGATGGACTCGATCTTATTAACAACGGCATCAATAAACTGCTTAATTGTTACACGTGAGAATGGAGGGGGTAGTGAAGTGAGGGATTTAACTAGAAAGTTTGCAGTGAAAACCGGAGATGTGGGTTATCTCTATTCCAGGGTTCCTGGAACAGCAAGCAATTTTGGCAGAGATGAGCAAAACCATGTGGGAAAACTGCCACCATGGAACATATTAGTAGTTATTCTTGGCAATGCAATTGCCGTGTACAAGTCAGACTTTATCCTGCACAGAACCAGAGGAACTATGGGTAGCAAGGCAATGCTATCAGACCCCATCCTTTGCAATCTCTTATGTTCCAGTGCATATGGTGTCTTCCCATACATGTATTTCATCAGGTGTGCTAGTGTCTATTCTACAGCCACTGATGAAGCATGAGTCCAGAAGGCAAAAGACATCCCCTGCAATCTCTCATCTGTCCATCAGACTGTCTTGTAGGCTCCTTTTGACCGGTCCTACATAGCACTTATCTATTAAACAAAAAAAAAATGATCTACGGACTCTGGAAATCTGAAACAAAAACAGAAATTGCTGCAGAAACTCAGCAGGTCTGCCAGCATCTGTGGAGAGAGAAGCAGAATTAACATTTCACGGGCAACTTTCATCACAGCCAACCTATTTTTGCTCATTAATGGTCCCCATCATCAGCTTTTCTTTCTCTCAGGCTCACCGTCACCCATTCACCTGCTTTGTCTCTAGGCTACATCCATCCGTTTTCAGCATATATACCAACCTAAAATGTTAGCTCTCTTTCTGTCTCCGTAGGTGCTGCCAGACCTGCTGAATTTCTCCAGTAACTTCTGTTTTTGTTACACATCAATTGATGTCTTTTCAAGTGACACTCAAGATTCTGTGTAGACATCTAATTTCCACAACACGTTTGCTGTTTTCTTCCAAGAGCATGTGCAATCCCAGCCTCCTGGTCGTGCTGATGGTGTTGAATCATTGCACTGTGTGCAGTTGTGAGAACACCAATGCTGATTCTTGTATCGATGTTGATCTCTGTCACTCTGCCTGCAGGTGTTGCGCCCAGTAGCTGTATTTCATGATTATCTTTAAAGTCTTTGAGCAGTTAGCCCACAATGGCTCATTCTATAATTATAGCATACTCCGTGTGTTGCGTGTCCTGCCCAGTCGGGGGACACTGAGACCAAATGTACCTGACAGCACACTACAATGATGGAATCAACTACACAAGCAGTGCCAATTACTGCCAGTGGAAAAGTAAGGTGTCTTTGCCACTATAATTAAGAACGTCTTCCTGCCAATGCAGTGGTTTTCAACATTATTTTTCTAACTTTTATCGTAAAGACCAGACCAACTATTTCAGAGAAAACAGGACGCCTGTTTTATGTGATATTCTATACGCAAAATGCAGAGTTCAAGTATGATTCGGGCAAGAAACCCAGAAATGAAACAGCAAGGATTCAAGGGAGACTGAGGATTGACTGAACTTTGTAAACTGCCTCTGAGACAATTTATCATCATGGTGTTGTGTATTGTGCTTAGCAATCTATAAGAAAAAGCTTACATTTCACCAAAGTTGGTAACACTTCTAAGATGGGCAACATCGACAGTGAAAGCTTCATGACTGAATATAGTGGCAAGCTCAGTTTGCCTTACGAATAAGGGACTCATTTGGAAATATGATAAATGCAGATGTCCTGGGAACAGCAGCAAAGCTCAATTTAATTGAAATTCCCAGTTTTCTGCATTTCTCAATGCTGAAACTGAAGCTGCAATCATGTGACATTTACATGTTTTGAGCATTACAACAGATGGCCAGTAGGAAATGACGCAAAGTAGCTTACGAAAGCTGAACAATTCTGTCTTACACCCACATTCAGGCAAACGTGTTGCATAGCTCCAAGTCTGACTGGCAGTTCTTATCCAGGTTACCCACTGATCCAAGTCTAATGAGGAGGAGGAGGAATGGGCTGGTAGTTATTGTGGGGAATAGCTTGTTAATTGGAATATTGTCAATGACATTGAGTGTAAAATAATCCTACCTCCTGACGTATGTTAAATTATGAATAGTGTGTTGAATACCTTCAGGAGAAACCCTTATGGAGACTGACTGCTGTGTTTCAGTGATCTGGTATTAACATTTTAAGAGGGTTGATTTGAAGCCTGGGCTGGAGAGAGGGTTAGAAACTGCTCTGAGCCAGGAATGCTTGATGGTTAACACCCACTGGGGTTATGGGATATTTAACTGGGGTTAGTCACCAATAGCATTTGTGAAACATAGGCTTGGATTTGACCTTCCTAGGGTTGGCTGTGAGATGCCTTTAAATGTGCATTTTCCCTTTGCCAGTGGAGATAACCTAATCCCCTGAGCTCAAACCTGAAACTGTCAGCAACATAGCCTATGAAATGCTAAGGGGCTGTCTTGTTTTTAATGCCTGTATCCTTATTGTTTGACCCCCCCCCAACCCACAGTCCATTTAACAACTCTACTCTGCCCATTCCCTCCTCCCAATTTTCACTGTGGGATCACAACAGAAGAAAAATTTGGGAACCACTATTTTCAAGGACTATTGTCCAGAGGCATTGCCTACATTTACTTTGCTTTTTATTGACATTCTTGACCTACTGCTGCAATCACACATTGACCAAAATTTTAAGATTCCTTTCAAATACCAGACCTTTTGCCTCTGGAAATATAAACTCCTAGTGTGATGAGCCCTTTTACTATTTAAGAACAGATTCCTCATCCTGTCCTGACAGACATTACATCATTTTGTTCAAAATGCTGCAAATATACAGCAAGTTCAGCAGCATCTGTGGAGAAAGAAAGAGTTTGTGTTTCAGCTCACTAACCTTTCATCGGAATTACACAGTGCCCTAAGACTTCCCAACCACAAAGGGCATTCTGCCAAAGAATCTAACTGACATTAGCGACTATCAACATGGTAGGCTCATTACTGGTTCTGGTGGTCCAAATAGCTGATAAAGGATTATTGGATTTTGCTGTCACATTGTAAGAGTAGGCTGTCATTCTAGATGAGAGAATTCAGTGTTAATATGCTCAGAATTACACCAGACTTGTCATTGTTTTGTGTCCATGGGGTTTTTAACCTAGTGTCTGTTGTGCCCACAGGGAAACACACACAAGAGTATGAAATGGCTGCTGGTAAGACCAAGCTGCCTAAATGATGAGTACAGGATTAACACAGTAGTCCGGCCAGTCTTTCCCTGTCCATCATTCTCTTCTCTTAGAATGAGTAACTCTTTATTAGAACCTTTCTTTTTTCTGATGATATACTGGACAGTCAGCTTTCTGGGTGACTGCAATTTATTTTCTGAGGGTTTATTTGAAGTTACGGATTGGTAGCTTATGTTGTGGGTGTAAAATGGAAGGATGGAGTGCCTTGTGACTAATGGAACCCAGTCTGAGACAAATCATTTCAGAATGTAAAGGCTAAACAACATCAGCATGGACATCCCGAAGGGATAGTTAGTATATTGCCCATCTTGGGAATCAAGGATTAATAATGACGTTTCCTCGTGGATCATCAAACTCTAAGACAAACAAGGTGGCTTTGAAGTATCATCAAGAGAAGGAATAGTCTGGCCTCTGCTTTTAGAGTCTAGTGTTACAGATGAAAAAATGCTAAATAAATTAGGTCAGTACATGATTAAAGTATACAGCCAATGGCTAGGTAGTGAGTATATGTAACTGTACGATGCATTAGCCATAGGACAGAAAGATAATGATAAATAAAGCCAGTTATTTAAGGAGGTTAGGAACAGTGAAGTTTGGAAGTCTTGTTTGATAGAAGTACATTTGGAGTAAAGAAGTATTGTTTACATGAATATATTCTATATGTAAAATATATCTTTAATAAACAATATTTTGCCTACAAAAGAGTGCAGTTTGTGTGTTTTGTAGAGGGCTCACAAGACAGAATTTGAAGTCAAAAACCACTGATTCAAATTGAATCGATCCTCAATCCTGACAGACGCTAAATTCTGTTCCATACGCTACATGAACAAGTGTCTTGTGCTTACTTGGAGTGTGTTGTTGCAAATTATAGAAAGATGTTGACTGCTCACATTATGCAGAGCTCAGCAGAGACAAATCACGACGAATCTATTTATAGATAAGTATCTTCCAGTTCCTAATTTGGACATCACTATTCTGTGGAGGCTCCGGGTGACCTGATAGCACTTGCCACATTCATGGTGTCACTTGCAGTTGCAAATTTCAACCACTAGGTAGCACTTCAGTATCAATAATGCGGTTTGGGAAACAAACAGCCCTCGTGTTCTGGGTAATGCCATGGAAGGTTCAATTGTAAATTTTAGAAAGTGTAAAAAGCCAATAATAAACGTGCAGAATGAGTATGTAATTAATAAATAAAGTGAGATATAGATGGTATGAGTCTGTGTAACTTGATCAGAAGAATGAGGGTCAGATACTGCTTTATTTTTCACTTACTCAGGATGTTGGCAAGTTGCCCTGGAGAAGGTGCTGTAAGAGCTGCTAACTTGAAGCACTGCAGTCCAAATGGTGTAGGGTCACCCGCTGCTGGTAGGGAGGAAGTACCAGGATTTTGTCCCAGCAACAAGAGACACCGGTAACGTTCCAAATCGGGATAGTGTATGATGAGGATAAAGAAACTGAGGGATCTCAGGGCGCACAGATTACTAACAGCATGGCCAAAGGTTATAAGACCTATGGTTTATAAAAGATGACCAATGCTGTGGGGTTCATTTCTAGTTTGTCCCCGAGTTTGACAGGCGTCTGCCAATACAAACGGTTTGTGCCCCCAGCACTTCCCACTGGTGACTTAGGAGAGTAGTTCGTTTTGAACTGATCTACGCTTTTGCTGCGCATTATTTTACCTGGATGGTGCAATGATGTGGCAGCTGATAGACCATTTGTTGTTGTTGAGCTTTGCCCATGTACGCAGCGAATACAAATCTGGTGTAGTTGCAACAAGTGGAAGGTCACACACTAGGCAAGTATTTGTTACAGGACTCCAGCCAGGAGCGGCTGCACCTTCCTGAAGGACATTACCATGCAGGGCAGTCATTCTGTTTCAGTTACGTTGAGCGATTTTTTTGTGTTCTTACACGATGTTATGACAGAGATCTCAACCGCGGATGTAAGGAAAAAAAAACCGGCCGGAAAAATTTATGATCCTAAAACATGTCTGTCTTTCATTTTGTTTGATTGCTTAAAATAAAGGATTATCATTCTGTCCTATGGCTAATGTTACACATACTCAGTACCTAGCCATTGACTGTATACTTTAATTATCATCAAATCCCTACAGTGTGGAAACAGGCCCTTCGGCCCAACAAGTCCACACCGACCCTCAGAGCATCCCACCAATCTACACATCCCTGAACACTATAGGCAATTTAGCATAGCCAATCTACCTAACCTGCACATGTCTGGACTGTGGAAGGAAACCCAAGCACCTGAAGGAAACCCACACAGATACGGGGAGATTGTGCAAATTCCTCACAGACTGTCACCCGAGGGTGGAATTGAACCCAAATCCCTGGTGCTATGAGGCAGCAGTACTAACCACTCAGCCACCGTACTACCCCATTAAGTGAGTGCTCTACCATTTGAACTAATTCCCCACTCACTACTGAATTAATTTATTTAGCATTTATCATCTGTAACTCTAGACTCTAAAAGCAGAGGACAGACTATTCTTTCTCTTGATGATACTTCAAAACCACCTTGTTTGTCTTAGAGTTTGATGATCCACAAGGAAACGTTATTATTAATCTTTGATTCCTAAGATGGGCAATATACTAACTATCCCTTCAGGATATCCATGCTGATATTGTTTAGCCTTTACATTCTGAAATGATTTGTCTCAGACTGGGTTCCACTGGTCACAAGGCAAGCTGTTCACCTTGCACTCATCAGGACGCATATCAAGAATGCCAAATCTCCAAGGGAGCAACAATTTATACTACATGAGAAATGGTACTGATTGGCTGGCAAGTCAACTCTATTCACGATGTACCCATGGGGAATGCACCAGGGAGCACTTGTCTCCAATATGTTCGTTTAATAAGAAAAAGGCACAATACCTTAGACATCTTCCTTCCTTCAGAAGACAGGTGCCTGTGTACCGACATTATGTAGTTCTGAAGCAGCATAAGTAAGTCACATTGTGACCCTGAGAAATAATTTTTAATCAGTTGTTAATGTAATTCATAGCATCATTTGTTTTATTAGCTATAGAAGCATTGGAGATGAGATATAGGTTGCTTCACCGATAATGATCAACCAAGCAGGTAATGATGAAACTGATTGCTTTCTGATTGGCTGCCTACCAAGATGTAACATAAAGACTAGTGTTACCAAGTGCCCAATGATGAGACAGCGTAGTTGAAAGTGAATGCCAATAAGAAGCACCTCCAGGGAGATGCCCAATCAGAATTGATGACTTGAATTTCTAGAGGGAAGGAATTGAGAAGCAAAGCTTTGTGAAAACTTGTATTGAACCATAGTCAGACCACACTCTGCATGATTCTGGGTTCCATAGCAAAAGGCTATGGGGCACTGGATAAGGATTACATCAGAACTGAGATGATACATTTAATTGGGAAAACTGAATAAATGAGGACTCTGCTCTCGAAGGGAGGGATGATGTGACAGATTTTTGAAGTCTATAAAAGGATTTGGTAGGATAGATATGAAGAAAATGCTTCCACAGCGATTAAAATGAGGTACCATAAAAATGACAGTCATTGATAATTCAACAAGGAAGTCAGGAGGAATTTCTGTGTCTGATGTTTGTGCAGAATCTGGAGCTTGCCACTAGAGGGTGTGGTGGAGGTGAATAACACAAATCTATCTCAGGGATAGTAGGAACTGCAGATGCTGGAGAATCTGAGATAACAAGGTGTAGAGCTGGATGAACACAGCAGGCCAAGCAGCATCAGAGGAGCAGGAAGGCTGACGTTTCGGGTCGGGACCCTTCTTCAGAAATGTGGGAGGGGAAGGGGGTTCTGAAATAAATAGGGAGAGAGGGGGAGGCGGATAGAATATGGATAAAGGAGAAGATAGGTAGAGAGGAGACAGACAGGTCAGAGAGGCGGGGATGGAGCCAGTAAAGGCGAGACCAGCCTCATCCCGCCTCGTTGACCTGTCCATCCTCCCTTGGCTGACCAAACCCCCACCTACACTCACCTTTACTGGCTCCATCCCCGTCTCTTTGACCTGTCTGTCTCCTCTCCACCTATCTTCTCCTTTATCCATCTTCTATCCGCCTCCCCCTCTCTCCCTATTTATTTCAGAACCCCCTTCCCCTCCCCCATTTCTGAAGAAAGGACCCGACCTGAAACGTCAGCCTTCCTGCTCCTCTGATGCTGCTTGGCCTGCTGTGTTCATCCTGCTCTACACCTTGTTATCTCTGTCTCAGGGAGACCTGATTAAACCCTGAGAGTGCCACATTGAAAGGATAAGATGAAGAGAAGCATGAGGGTGCTCGTGTCGAGCAGGTGTACTGACACAGAACCTGTGTGGACCACAAAATGGTTTTGGCACAGCAGGAGGCCATTCAGCCCATCGTGTCTGAACAGATTCACTGAAGCAGCCAGTGACCCGGTGACATACCACCTCCCCACCTTTGTTTGCTAGACATTCACCCTTTCAAAATGGACTATGTTTTAAATGGTAAAAAATTGCAGCACGATGCTGTGCAAAGGGACTTAGGTGTCCTTGTGCATGAATCGCTAAAAGTGGGATTGCAGTTGCAGCAGGTAAATAAAAAGGCAAATGGAATTTTGTCTGCCGTTGCTAGAGGGATGGAGTTTAAAAACAGGGAGGATATGCTGCAGCTGTATAGGGTACTGGTGAGGCCACACCTGGAGTACTGTGTGCAGTTTTGGTCTCCTTACTTGAGAAGGGATATACTAGCACTGGAGGGAGTGCAGAGGAGATTCACTCGGTTGATTCCAGAGTTGCGAGGGTTGGATTATGAGGAGAGACTGAGTAGGCTGGGATTATACTCATTGGAATTCAGAAGAATGAGGGGAGATCTTATAGAAACATATAAGATTATGAAGGGAACAGATACGGTGGAGGCAGGGAGATTGTTTCCACTAGCAGGTGAAACTAGGACTAGACGGCATCGCCTCAAAATAAAGGGAAGCAGATGTAGGACTGAGGTCAGGAGGAACTTCTTCACCCAAAGGGTTGTGAATCTGTGGAATTCCCTGCCCAGTGAAGCGGTTGAAGCTACCTCACTGAATGTGTTTAAGGCAAGGCTAGATAAATTTTTGAACAGTAAAGGAATTAAGGGTTATGGTGAGTGGGCGGGTAAGTGGAGCTGAGTCTCAAAAAGATCAGCCATGATCTTATTAAATGGCAGGGCAGGCTCGAGGGGCCGAATGGCCGACTCCTGCTCCTAGTTCTTATGTTCCTTCCGAGCGATAATCTATTTCCCTCTTCAATGCCTCGATTGAGCATGCCTCCACCACATGGTTGGGCGGTCTAGTACAGATCTTAGCACCTGCTGCTTGATTTTATCACTTTCATTTCAGAGAGGTGTCACACATTTTAACTACCTTCCTTTGACAATATGGCATGGTCACCTTCACTGACCCACCGATATTGCTCCTCGCTTGATCTGTGTGAGCTGTATTTTATGGTAAATCAGACTCACTGCTTCCAGCCGCAGAATCTGCTTTGGAAATTAACTTTTTTTCAGCACCCAATGCTGTAAAGTTGAGGTAATTATGTAGAATCATTGATTCCAGATAAAAACTGTTGCTTGTTGTGGTCCCCACTGCCTAAACTGAAACTGGTCATAAGCAAGATTACTTATCCAATGGAAGGAGATGTTGACTGTGTGATGGCTGTTAGGGTCAGGGATCGCATTCTCAACACTTGTCACTTACAGCCTGTTCCTTCTTTCGATTTCACAGGAAGGATTGCAAAAGAGTTTTAAAAACAGCTAGAATATACTACCAGATAGTGCATTTGAGTCGGATTGTTCAGTTAAGATGTTGATAAGTTTCTTGTGACACTGTTCCCCACAGACTGTGCACGATAAAGAATGCACCACCTTGTGTCAGTGATTAATATTCTATACCCATTTCTTCATTCTTTGATTCTGAAAAGTCAGGAATAATACCAAGTTTCGGACATCTGAAAGTGGTCTAGCTTTCGAAACAGATGATAAGCTGTGATGCAGTGCTGTGTCAGCGTAAAACAGACCTACCATCATTGTAAGGAGGATTTATTCTACTTAAGTTGAACAAAGCAACCCACCACCAAACTGTGCCAAACTATCTTGCTCATTATTTGTAAACCAATCAAAAGAAGACAAGTTAGATTGATGGAAAGCAGCAAATCCAGTCGCAACTATTGTCCTAAGGGTCTGGTGGGAAATCAAACAGCTGAAGGTTTAATATTAAATCTCATCTTGCCAACTGTGTTTATTCGCCAGAACTCCAGATATGCTGAAGAAATGTTAATGCCAGAGATGGGAGGCACTCGGTCCAGATCATAGGAATGTTACTGTAACATCTCTGGGCTATGCAGGTTCATCCAGGGCAGGTGACCTGCAGACCACACGGATGGTTCTCTGGCCAACCCCATCAGCAGCAAATATGAGTGATAGAGGGAGCAGTGCAGTATGAGTGGAGGACGCAGATGGGGAGAGTTATAGGCAGACACCGGTTTGGGGACAAGGCAAACGGTTATGCTGGGGAATGAGAGTTTTGGCTGTCTCTGCTGAGGAGGGGGTGTGGTGTTTGGAGGATGAGAGTTAGGTTTTTTTATTTGGGGAAGGTTGGGGGATGCTGTTTGAGTTTGGGCAGATACAAAGAACATTGTACACTCCTTGTACACTCATGACTGTGTGGCCAAGTTTCGTCTGAACTCCATCTACAAGTTAGCTGACGGCACCACCGTTCTGGGCCGGATACCAAACAATGACGAGATAGAACACAGAAAGGAGATCGAACGCTTGGTGTCATGGTGCAAAGATAACAATCTGTCCCTCAATGTCACCAAAACTAAAGAGCTGAGCATCGACTTCAGGAAGCAAAGGGAAGGGCACACCCCTATCTGCAGCTGAGGTGGAGATGGTCGAGGGTGTCACTCCATCACCAACGGTCTGACCTGGACCATTTACATCGATGCGATGGTCAAGAAGGCACAACAACACCTCTTCTTTCTCAGGAGGCTAAGGAAATTCAGCATGTCCATAAGGACCCTCACTGACTTTTACTGATGCACCATAGAAAGCATTCTATCCAGGTGTGTCACAGCTTTGGTACGGTAACTGCTCTGCTCAGGACCGTAAGAAACTACAGGAAGTTGCAGATACATCCCAGACCATTACGCAAGCCAACCTTCCATCCATTGACTCCACCTACACTTCTCGTTGCTGCAGAAAGGCAGCGGACATCATCAAATGCCGTCCCACCCACCCCGGTTATAATCTCTTCCAATTTCTTCCATCAGGCAGAAGATACTAAAGCTTAAACACACATTCCAACGGATTCAGGATTCTTCCCCGCTGTTATTAGCCTCCTGAATGGACCGCTCAAATTTCAAATCTCACGTGCTTTTGTGCACCTTCTTTGCAGCCGTAACTTTGTATCCCCGGCTCTATGCAATCATCAGATAATCTTGTATGCTATGTTCTGCCCGTGTTGCAGGCAAAACAAAACTTTTCGCTGTATTTACATGCAATAATAATAAATCAAATCAAATCAACTCAATGGCAGCAAGAGCACAGCCCAAGACAACTGTGCAGGAGGAAGAGGGATGGGACTGAGCCCCCTACCCCATCCTGCTCCACAAAGCAGGCTTGGAAGGTTGGAAAACTCAGGCTTAACTGCAAGTGACTTGCGTGTGAATTCCATTGAGGCCAGCCCACAGCAAGGTGAACCAAGGCCAGTGTTAGTGGAACCCAGCTCCTTAGCTCAGGCCTGGTCCTCATCCCCTTCACACCTCCACTATCGAGACCCTAGGCTTAGGAAAGTCCTCCCTCAATCTCTCTGCCCCTCCACCCCTCCCCACACCCCCTCCTTTAAGACAGTCCTCAAACTCTACCTCTGCTAACATCACCTGCCTCATGTCTCTTTAAAGAAAAACAGAAAATGTTCCTCAGCATAGGCAGAAACAGAGTTGAGATTTCAGATAATCAAAACCTGGAAAGGTTAGAGATGTAACCAGTTTGGAGCAAGTACAAAGACACGGAAAGAGAGAGAGAAGGAAAGGAAACTGATGGTCAGAGACAAAGTGAAAGACTAGAAAACATTAAATGACAAAAAGGGATGATGGTGCAAGGGGATGGTGAAGGGACAGATAAAGAAAAGAATCTAGAGGAGCCGTGATTGTCAATAACAGGATCATTAATTGTCTAGAATGAAAATACGGCAGCATTTTGAGTTATTCAATGCTATTGTGGATCCAGGAGGTTGTAGACTTGTGAGCTTCGTTTGAACAGTTCAGCAAACTAAGGGTCAGAATGGGAGAGAATCAAAACAACAAATGACTGAAAGTTTAATGTCATGTATAGAGTGACCAGAGGTGTTCTACAATACAGCTGTCCCACTCCCTGCTCTGTCTTGCCTCTTACACCCTGCTAACTTGAAATGTTATAACTCCATTTCTCACCTCACAGAGGCTGTCTGACCTGCTTTTAAATTTCACACTTTTCCAACAGAAGTTTGCTTTGTATCATCTTGTGCTACTGCCTTGGGATATTTAAATGCAGCTTTATTAATGTAATTTATTTCTGCACCGCTGCACACCTGCCTCTTCCAGAAAGCAGTAATGTACAGTCGTCCTGAATCCCTTCTCCCTTTCTCAGTCCCCTAGCATTGTGCTTAATGTTGCCCTGTTAATACCCTGGATGATATTCCAATTCAAAAGTTTGCACATGGAAGGACATTGTTAAAAAATGTACTTGGGGCGGATAATCTACTCTGGGAAGCAGCAAGTTTAAAAAAATACCTCAAATCGACCTGTTTGGATATATTATGACACACTTAAGGGCATGTGGTACTTGAACCCAGGTCTTCTGCTCTTTATAGATGGATGAATTTACAGTTGAGTGTTGGATTTTATTCACTGCTGGTGTAAGCACTGGTTGATCATTGACCAGCTTTTGCTTGGTTCTGCTTTGAACACGTGTACTTATTTATCATGTCATTGAGTTTATGTTGAATGTACGCTTTGCTGTTTGAAAAAAAAAGTGACAAGGTGTTTGGAGCCACAGGGAGCCAGGTCTTGAGTAAAACCATGGCTGGACTCAATGTCTCCTTCGGGTACTTCTTTGCTGTTGTGGCTTTCTGCGAGGTGATCAGGAGGACTTCCAAAAAGATTCTGTCGCTTTGGATCTACTCCAACATTATGGCTGAGTTTCTGGCTTGCTTGCAGCTGGCTTCCTGCTGGTTTGAGCTCAGGATGCTGGTGGTCATCGGGCCCTGGGGGGGTGGGTTTGGGATGGATGTGGTTATAACCCTGCTGTTCCTCCTCGCCTCAGTCCACGAGGCTACGTGTGACAGAGCTGAGGCCAATCCCCTGGTCACAGCACAGGAATTTCTCCGTTCCAACAGTCCTGCGGTGGCCAGCGCTGTAAAGATCTTGGCTCAGTTTGCAGGGACACAGTTAGCCAACACAGCGGTGAAAAGGTACTGGTCCTGGGAGCTGACGGATTTGCACCTTATTCAGAACATGATGGCGAGTGAGTGCAGCTCAGCGATCCAGACATCCATCAGCCAAGGAGCCTTTGTCGAAGCCTCTTGTGCCTGCCTTTTCCACCTGGTGCTGATGAAGGTCGAGGGAGCAGCTCTCAGATACAGGATCCTGTCTAAAGCTTTGACCATCACTGCTCTGGTGCATGTAGGTGGGTCTCCCCTCCACGATTTATTGTGAGAGTTTCTGAAAACTGCCTCCCGTCTACCTCTTCATAGGAGGCTGGAGGGTGGGAAGGGAAATTTCTGGGAAGGTGGAAAGACAGATTGTGTTGCTGTATGGCCGATCACGGCGATATTGACCTGAAATAACTATCATGCTGTCATCAATCCTGCGAGGTGGGGAAGAGTAGTGGGACAAGTGAATGAGATCTAGGAAGGCTGGAGTGGGAGATGGCTAGTTTTTGTTTCAATGGGATTATAGGAGAGTAGGCAGAAGAAATTGAACTAACAGATGTCGATGGGGCAGTAGGACCTGGTGTGGCAGGAGGGAGGTGGAATGGTGATAACGAAGACAAGTGATAGCGACAGAAATGTCAACCTGATGGGCTAGAAACGAGCCTAACATTGATACTTTGTCTACTCCCTGCCATCTCCAGCTTCACTCTCACTGTTTTGAGGCAGAAGATTTCCTCATCGACCCACTTACGGTGAATTCATAACGGGTCTAACATAGACATTTTTAATCAACCTGTTCAGCTGTGTTGCAGAATTGTTGCAATAATATGAGGAAAACAAAACTTGACACGGTCCCCGTTTATCAGTTGTGTTAGTAACAAAACATGGCATAAGGTGGCACGTCATTGTGTTGCATCTGTAGTAGGTGGGGAAGCTGTTGGATAGTGTGATCCACAGCAACCACTTTGGCAGTGGCTGTCTTCAGCTCAAAGCAGTTCAGTTTAGAACCAATGAGCTTATGTCTGAGCTTCAGACACTGAAATGGAGGGTGTGAAGGTACTCAGGGCATTTTGTTCCAGGAGACAGCCACACTCTGAGGACAGGCAGTTGTGACTGTCACAGTATGGGGATGTATAAGGTAGCACTGGAGGAGTTGCAGACCATACAGTTTTCCAACAGATTTGAAGTTCTTGTAACTTGTGGGGTTGGAAACAGGAAGGGTGAGCAAACTGACCATGTTACAGGGAGAAATTTGGGGGAGTTTGATGGGGGGTGGGGTGGGGAGAGGCTGGTAATGTAGGAGAGGACAATGTAATTGTGGAGATAACTACTGTTTTCACTCAAGGGCACAAATCCTGAGCGCTCTTGCCTTCCCAGTGCCAGGGTTAAGGACAACTTCTTAAGGCTTATGAGAGATTAGGATTGAGGGAAGAAGGATCCACATGAAAATGAGCAACACCGTGGGTAGGACTTAGAAAGGACTTCCACTCAGGGAATATGAGCAGCTAGGTGCTTATTTAAAAAGCAGGAGCAGAAAGGAATAATCTCTGGATTACTAACTGAACCATGAGCAAATTAGCATGGGGTAAATAAGATCAGAGTTGAATGCACGGCTTGCAAAGAAGAAATGGGTTTCAATTCAAGGGGCAATGGTACCAGTACTGGGGAAGGAGAGAGCTGCTCTTGGTATGACATTCACATGAATTGCACTGGGATCAAAGTCCTGGTGAGTCATTTAATTAGGCTTGGAGAGGGGGTTTCAAACTAAATAGTGGGGTAGACTGGTGCTGGCGAGATCATTCATGTGAGCAAAGATTTGGAAAGTTGAAGAGAAAGGACAAAGAATGGAGCAGGATAGCCATAGAGACTACGGTAATCAACGTGTACAGACATAAGAATGCACAAGCAAATAGTGGGGGTAAAATGGTAAAAGCAAAATGGAATAAAAGGCTCATTGTCTGAATATGATGTGATAACCATTACGGGATCATGGCTGTCTAGGGATTAGAACTGGGTCTTGAATATTTGATTAGATTTCACATTTTGGTAGAACAGGAAGAAGGGAAAAAGAAGTGGTTTAAAGAATGACTTCGGTTTTGGGAAGTGATCTTAATTTGGAGGATCAAAATGTAAAATCAGTTCAGGGTGGGATAAGAAATAACAAAAGAAAAGGTCACCAGTGGGACTGATTTATAAGGCCCTGATAGAGGCTACACTGTACAACAAAGTATACCTTGGTCTGCCAAGAAAGGACCTGCAATGACAATGAGATTTTAATTATCTTAGTTTGGACAAATCAAATTGTTTAAAGTAGGCTGGAGGATGAATTCATAGTGTATTGAATACAGTTTCTCAGAACAATTCATTTGAGAAACAAGCAAGGAGTGGGTCACTTCAGATCTGGTAGTATGTAATAAGACAGGATTAATTAATGACCTTATCGTAAAGGATTCTCCAGGTAAGAATGATCAAGAATGGTAGACTTTCACATTCAGTATGAGGGGTGACAAATGTGGATCTGACATTAATATCTTGAACTTAAAGAAGGGTAATTACAAGGCATGTAAATGAAGACAGGGTTGGCTAAAGTAAACTGGGAAAATAGCCTACACGTAAGAAAAGCAGTGGCAGACATTCAAGAAGATGGAGACACAGAGTTATGCAGCATGGAAACAGACCCTTCAGTCCAATTCGTCTGCTCCGACCAGATATCCTAAATTAATCTAGTCCCATTTGCCAGCATTTGGCCCATATCCCTCTAAACCCTTCTTGGTCATGTATCCATCCAGATGCCTTTTAAATATTGCAATTGTACCCACCTCCTCTAGCAGCTCATTCCTTCTTCAGGTGTTAGTGAGAGAGGTAGTATCAGACACAGAATTTATAAGTAAAAGATCAAAGGGTCACACCACTGATGAGGATGTACTAAACAAACCTAAGATGCTGTTAAATCTTTAATCAGTTAAAAGGTTTTAATTGATTAATATGTATATGTAAATCGCAAATTCCTTTCAAGTCACGGTCCTGAGAGAACTAAAGATTTTGTCAGTGTAAAGAAGAAGTGACATTTTAGATCAGACAAATGCAATACAGGGTTGCCGAGCAGAGGCTAATAGCCAAGATCCGTACCCATGAGGATGGCATCAACTGGGATCTTGGGTTCATGTCACACTACAGGTGACCCCACCACACTATATACTTTCACGCTTACACACGCACACACACCTCACACACTCTCGCTCACTCACACGCACACACATCACACACACTCTCTCCCCCTTGCAAGCGCGTGCACGCACACGCGCACATACACACTCTTCCCCCTCACACACGCATGCGTGCATACACAAACACACACACACATACACTCTCCCTCACACACACACACACTCTCCCCCTGCTCTCACACACACACACACACACACACTCTCCCTCACACACACACACACACACACTCTCCCCCTGCTCACACACACACCCCACATACACACACACAAACACACACTCTCTCTCTCCCCCCTCACACCTGCGTGCGCGCACACACAAACACACACACACACAAACACACACACACACATACACACACTCTCTCTCTCCCTCACACACACACTTTCTCTCTCTCCCTCACACACACACTCTCCCCCTGCTCACATGCACCCCACCACATACACACACACACACACACTCTCCCCCTCACACACGCATGCGCGCATACACAAACACACACACACATACACTCTCCCTCGCACACACACATTCTCCCCCTGCTCTCACACACACCCCACATACACACACAAACACACACTCTCTCTCTCCCCCCTCACACTCACGTGCGCGCACACACAAACACACACACACACACAAACAGACACACACACACACACACTCTCACTCACACACACTATCTCTCCCTCACACACACACTTTCTCTCTCTCCCTCACACACACACTCTCCCCCGCTCACATGCACCCCACTACACACACACACACACACACACACACACTCTCATCCCCCCTCACATACACACACCCACTCTCTTTCTCCCCGCCCACACACACACACGTGAATCTATTGGGTGAATTTGTATTTGCAGATACATTTTATTTTATTCAAAAAGCACACCATTTATAGACAGTCAATGTGGAGTTTTATAAATTCCCACTTCAGAAATAAAACCAGTCTGACTCCAAACTAAGACACAGTTTCTAAACAAGATCTCACACCTAATATGCATTGTCTGACCGAAAATGTCACCTCTTTTTTACACTGATAAAACCTTTAGTTCTCTCAGGACAGTGACTTGAAAGGAATTCAGTGATTTACATATACATATTAATCAATTAAAACCTTCTAACTGATTAAAGATTTAACAGCATCTTAGGTTTGTTTAGTACATCCTCATCAGTGGTGTGACCCTTTGATCTTTTACTATAAATCCTGTGTCTGATTCTACCTCTCTCACTAACACCTGAAGAAGAAGTGAGACTCCGAAAGCTTGTGTTTTCAAATAAACCTGTTGGACTATAACCTGGTGTCGTGTGATTTCTGACCTTGTTCACCCCAGTCCAACACCGGCACCTCCACATCATGGTTGGCGATGTTAGCCATGCCCTATGACAGACTCTGAGAGGGAGTTGGATTTATTGCTTTGTGATCTGTTACTTTGATTTTCCCCTGCAGCTGGCCCATACACAACAGCTCTGTTTAACCCAGCACTTGCATTCTCAGCCACGTTCCACTGTTCTGGAAATACACTGTCAGAATACATGCTGGTCTACTGGCTCAGTCCATTCATTGGTGAGTAACAGCAATCCCCTTCCTCATTCATGAAGGCTAAGAGCCCAAATTTTAGTGCTCTGTGCATCAGTGCTATTCTCTTAATGGCTAATCCAACTAGACTGTTGATTTGTGCAATGACAATTTAATATTATGCATCATTCACATGCCTGCTTTGCATTGATGGTGTTTCAGACATAGGTGCAACAGTAGCTGCATTGTTCTATCTCTGAGATTATGCACCTGTCCTATTAATGTTTCTGTAACTGAATTACTGCTATATAGCCAACACTTCAGACTATTACCATATGTCGTCTTATAATATGTGCTTTAGTCACGTTATTTGCAATACTAGAGAAACAATAAGGAGCAAAATCCAAAAAGTAGTCAATAACTGATGGATAAAGTGGAAAAGAGAGCCACTGAACAAACCTGTTTCTGAACCTTCACAAAAAGTAAGTTCCAACTGAGTAATAATCCCTGCAGAGGCACCTTTAGAAATGTAGCTCTTAGCCTTACTGCTGGTTACATTAGACTGAGCCACACTTACCAAGTTGATCTTTGCCATGAGCTGTATTTACTGATCCCAGTTAGAATAATGGGAATTACATGTGGGCTCAGTGACATTGGCTAGGAACGGAAGATTAGTCTGGGTTCACACTTCTGATCACCATCCAGTAACACCACGTTTCTGTATGGGTGAACAGCTGGATCAGAGGGGTGGCCTTAGGTTATGTACTGGAACTGCCCAGCACCATCAGGAGTGGGGAAAATAGTAGCAGAAAAGAAGAAAAATTTACTTAGATTCCAAGTGATTCTTGTGGGTTAGATGGGGAACACAAACTGATTAGTGGGAGATCCTTGTTCACAAGGAAGAGCAACTTTTCGATAACAGGTTAAATTGTTACACTTCCAGTGGATAATGGATAGATCAAGTCATCATAGACAAGTGATCTGCTTGACAGGTTCTTGTAATGATTTATAAGGCTGACAACTCCCAAATGCACTCATGATGCTGTGGTTCACTCATACTCTAATCGATCTGACTCTACCCAGTCTTCTCTATTACAGCAACAATTTTGGCCATCTTTTTGTTCAATGGAAACATCCCTCGGCTTTTCTGCAAAAATCTCCTCTACACGCAACGGACAAGGTACAAAATTCCCAAAGGAAATTCAGCACGAGATCAGGAAGAGAACAAGTTGGTCAGCAGTCAAGGAAAGGAGGCTCTTGGAAGAGGAGCTCAAAGATGAACCTCTGGATCAGGAAAACACGTGAGACCTGAGGTTTGATATGAGAAGTCTGTGTGCAAACCATGTGTTTTATTTAGTGGAGTAACGCACTGCCCGGAAAGATGGTGAAACTGTGTCAGTTATTAATTTTCCAAAGGAAATTGGTCATATATGCCGATAAAAATTACATGCAGTTGGGAAAAAAGTCAGGTATGGGGCCAGTTGGATAATTCATTCGAAATTCCAGCACAAGGAGCTGAATGACCTTTTCCTTTGCTATAAGATTCTATGATTCCGTCATCAGAATTTTAAGGGAGTGGCGTGTGTTTAAAAGTCCCCACTGCAGCTTATTTCAGTGTGTGCTGAGTGTCTCACCTTGTGTACAACATAATGATATTTAAGTCAACTCCTTTAGACCCTGTTTGCATGTTAGAGAAGAGTAACTGGAAGGAGTTATATGGTGTAATGTGCTGGTAGCTATGTCTCAATTTCTCCCACTGGTGTTACTCTGATTGTCTCACATCACTGACAATAACCATTGCAGTTGGTGCACATCACTGCCAAAACAGACGTTTCAGTTAAGAATAAAAGCATTTCAGAATGATTTTTTGTTGACATTATTTACGAGACTGCTTTTAAAGGGATGCGGGGTTGGTTTATGTCTGTAGCTTACTCTTGTAGGCTGAACGGCCTGCATCTTCATAAAGTCTTTCTACATTGATGGAATAAGATAGACTAGGGAAAGCTCACTTTTTATGGAAAGTAATTTAGTCTTTGGTGATCTGTGGGCCAGATTCAAACCTTCATGGAACTATTAGAGTGCAGAAGGAGGCCATTCGGCCCATCATGTCTGCATCGGCTCTCCTAATGAGCAATTCACTTAGGCCAATCTTCCTGCCTTCTTCCTGTAGTCCTGCACATTCTTCCTTTTCAGGTAACAATCTTTCTGCTTTTTGTACATCTTGATTGAACCTACTACTGACAAACTGTCAGGCAGTGAGTGCATTCCAGATCCTAACTACTCACGTATAAAAAGCTTTTATCTTCCTATCTCTTTTGCCCCCTTTGCCAATTACTTTAAATCTGTGCCCTCTCATTCATGATCCTTTCACTACTGGGGGTAAGCAGTTCATCCTTTTTTACTCTGTCAAGATCCTTTCTGATTTTCAGGACTTGAATCAGATCTCCTCTTGGCCTTCTCTAAGGAAACCTTCTCCAATCTATCTTCCCAACTAAAGTTTGTCATCCCTTGACTCATTCCCACAAATCTTTGCTGCACTCTCTCCAGTGCCTTCACACCCTTCTTTATTGAACGCAATACTCCAGTCATGGATGAACTAATGTCTTGTTTTTTTTTCTTATACATTCACGGGATAAGGGTGTCACTGGCCAGGCAGCATTTGTTGCCCATCCCTACTCATCCAGAGGACAGTTAAGAGTCAACCACATTGCTGTGGGTCTGGGGTCACATGTGGGCCAGACCAAGTAAGATTAGTGAACCAGATGGGTTTTTCCTGACAATCGTCAATGGATTCATGATCATCATTAGACTCTTAATTCCAGATATTGTTTTAATTGAATTCAAATTCCAACATCTGACGTGAGCCCCAAAACATTACCTGGGTCTTTGGATGAACAGTCTGGTTACAATACCACTGGGCCATCACCTCCACATGCAAGTTCAATATAACTTGGGGTCTGGGTGGGATGCTCTTCAGAAGGTTGTTGTGGACTCAATGGGCAGAATGGCCTGCTTCCACACTGAGGGATTCTATGATGATTCTAAACTTCCTATCTCTTGTACACCATGCCCCCATCAACAAAGTCAAAGGTACTGTATGTTTTACTTAATGCCCTGTCTACCTGCCCTGTAACCTTTAATGATTAACTCATATGCACACCCAGGTTCTTCTGCTCCCTGGACCCCTTTAGATTTGTCCCCTTTATTTTATATTACTTCTCCAATTTTGTCCAACAAAATATATTCTTCTCACACTTCTCCACATTGAATTTAATTCACTATGTGTCTGCCCATTCCACCAACCCAGCTATCTCCTTTTGGAGTTCCATGCTGTGCTCTCACAGTTCACAATACATTCAAGTTTTGTATCATCTGCAAGCTTTGGAACTGTCCCCAGTACACAAAGGTCTAGCTCATGAATATATGTCAGGAAAGTCAAGGGTCCCAAAACTGACCCCTGGGGACCTCAACTACAAACTTCCTCCAGCCCAAATAAACATCCAGTAACCATTACTCTCTGTTTCCTATCCATGATGCTACTTTTTATAATTTAAGCTCTAACTTTGCTCTCATATTTAAATCCTCTGTCGTGCTTCAAACAGGAAGGTAGGGGTAAGGTTGGGGAGGCTCACAGACTCCTTGAGGACCTAGGGAAGGGTCTGTGACTGTTGTTGTGATTCTGATGTCAAAGTGGACCCTTATAGATATCCCAAATCAGGGACTTGAGTCAGCAATGACATTAAGATGTGACTTTTTGATACAATTTAGGATACAGACACTTCAATCATACAGATTGAACTCCCCCTAAGAGATAGGCACCTCCATGCTCAGAAACTGAACTCCATGTCAGAGACATGAACCTCATACACAGATTGAAATCAACACGTAAAAGGTGTTTATTATTTTCTGAGATTGGTTATATACAGGTCACCAATAGAAAGGGAATGAAACATTGCCCATAATGTTGACAGTACCAGTTGAAAATGAGGTTGTTGATTTGCTCGCCGAGCTGGCTTGTTTTTGTTTCGTCACCATGCTAGGTAACATCATCAGCGAGGCCTCCGATGAAGCGATGTTGTTCTACTCCACTTGGAATTTATACTGTTTGGTCTGTTATGGTGAATACTGTCATTTCCGGTTTTGTTGTGTATGGGTTTGTATATGGGGTCCAATTCTATAAGTTTGTCCAACACAATTTACAAAATACCATGCAACTACTGCCGCAAACATTACATTGGACAGACAGGTAGGAAAATAGCCATCACACAAACATCAGCTAGCAGCAAATGGCATGATGAACTTTCCTTAATATAAGTACATTCTGACAATGAAGGCCATCCGTTTAACTGGGACAACATAACCAGAGTAGCCCAAGCCAAACTTAGACACGCACAGGAATTCCTATAGTCATGGTTCTCAACCCATAATGCAATCAACAAACATACAGAATTGGACCCCATATACAAATCCATACAGATCTAAATCGGAAATGACACGACTCACCATAACGGACCAAATAGTATAAGTTCCAAGCAGAGTAGAACAACATCGCTTCATCAGAGACCTCACTGATTATGTCACCTAGCATGGTGACGAAATGTCTGAACGAGAACAAGCCAGCTCGGCGAGCAAGTCAACAACCTCACCCACAACCCGAGCTAAAAGTCTTTGCAAAAACCTTAAACCAGTTGAGAATCCCAGAGTGGACCTATTTTGGCATGTACAATTTTCCATTTATGCTTACAAGTCGTTTTCTGTTTGGAACTGAATTGCCTCTTTTCAATTTGCAGCTTTAAACTTCCCATTTTAATTATTCCAAAAGCATTCACGAATCATAAACAAAGGACTTGTGGCTTGCAAATGGTGGACAGCTTTTACAGAACCAGGAAGTGAATTAGTCACTGCAGAATTCCTAGTACCTCGCCTACACTTGTAGTTACAGTATTTATATGGCTGGTTCAATTCAATTTCTGGTCAATGATAATCCTCGGGATTTTTATTGGTAGGAGATTCAGTGGATTTGTATGAATTTATCATGATTTAATTACAATGGGTTACTATCCTAGTGGATGTAAACAGCTTCCCAACTATTTAAATCTACTCAAAGTTTGAGAAACTCCACACAGAGATCTTGTGCCTGGTGAAACTCCCGGTGGCAGTGTTACATTTTCTTTTCTGCACAAACATAGAGACTGCAAAGGAAAGGTGCTTTACAGAGGGAGATGAAGCTACCAACTTGCCTTTGAAACATTTGCTGGAGTCATTTCAAACCAGTGAAAAAAGTGGTTCTGAGCTTTTTGGCTTTACAAATCAACCATCACAGAAAATATCAGAGATATGGGAGTGTGATCAGCCACAGAACATCCTGTCGCTGTTTGCCCAATCATCATCTTTGTCACCCTTTCTTGGTTTCTAGTGTAATGCTTACTTGTTTAAGAATGCCATGAAAGAACTACAATTTTATTTGTGATCTACTTTTACTATAGGTCTACTCTGGCTACATACTGTTTTTTTTAGTATGGTCACTTTAACGTGCCTGTTAGGAAAAGACCATCAATTTCAGCCTTTGCTCACCCAGATGCTGCAATATTGTATTGTATTGATATTCAATAGTGTTATCATTAAATAATAAGGGGAAGTGGTTCATTTCTCTCTTGTTAGAGATAGGCATTGTCTAGCACATGTGTGATGTGAATGCTGTTTGCAACTTAGCAGCCCAAGCCTGAACATTGGCTCTTGCTACATATGGGCTTGAATGGCCTCACTATCTGAGATGTTGCAAATGGTGTGGAACATTACACAACCATCAGTGGGCGTTCCCACCACTGAGCTCAGGATGGATGAAAAGTCAATGATAATGCAGCTGAAGATGTTTGGGCCTAGTTTTAGCCCAAGGTTGCATTAAAATCTGGAATCACTGATCTTGGTGGACCCCAAACTGAGAGCATCAGTGAGCAGGTATATGCCACTACTTGATACCACTGTTGACAACATCTTGCCCTGTTATTTGTAGACAGAACATACTTGGGCAAGTTTCCACAATGCCAGGTTGATGCCAGTGTTGTAGCCAGGAACAAGTTTGTTCAGGAGCACAAGTCTTCAGTACTGCTGCCAAGATGTTGTCAGGGCCATTACTCTTCACAGAATCCTGCGCCTTCAGTCAGATCTTCATATCATGTCTGAAGACTGGTACTTATGATGCTGGAGACCTGAGGAAGATGGCCAAATTGGATGATCTGTTCATTCCATTCTGGCTGAAGATGATCACAGTGTTTCTTGCCTTGTTTTCTTGAACTGACATGCTGGGTTCCTCGATCTCTGCGAGTATTCCGGGAGCCTCCAACCCCAATTTGTTGTTTAATTGTCCACCACTATTCACAAGTAGATGTACCATTACTCCACAGCTTCGATCTGATCTATTTGTTGAGATTGTTTAGCTCTTCTGTAGCATACAGTTTCCATGGTTTAGCATGCATAGAATCCTACATTGTAACTTAATCATCTTGGCACTTCATTTTCTCTAAATGTTGTGACTTTTGACAAGACAGCCAAATTTGTGCTATGATCAGCGCTGTGCTATGTTTAAGTTCAGAAAAAAAAAAATCGATATCCCAGGTACTTTCAAAGACAGAGGAAGATGTAGCTACCAGCACAGTTTGGAACAAACCATCAGATGGGAAACTACCAATCTTACCTGGTCTGGCCTACAGACCCGCAGCAATGTGATTGATTCTCAACTACCCTCTCAGCGATTAGGGATGGGTAATAAATGCTGGCCCATCCAGCAATGCCCTCATCCCATGAATTTACTTAAAAATAATTGGAGTAATCAGAACAGCCATGATCTTATTTAATGGCCCAGAAGGGCCAAGTGTTTTACTCCTCTTCCTAACCCATATATTCTTATGTAGCAACTTTATGCTTTTTGACTGCCTCCAACCAAGTGACTAAAACTGCTCATTAAATGCAAAATATTGCAGACGCTGAAAATCTGAAACAAACAGAGAAGCTTGGAAATAAAAACAAAGTGCTGGAGAAACTCAGCAGGTCTGGTAGCATCTGTGGAGAGAGAAACAGAGTTAACATTTCGAGTCCAGTACAACTCCTCTTTAGAACAAGAAGAGTGACCCCTTTACAGTCAATATTTTCTTCTGTCTGATCTCTGGTCCTTTCATGGATTTTCTTTCCAATTATCCCTTGGGTTTTCTTTGTGATTTTGAAACTGGAGGTGTCCTGTCCGTTGTCTTCTCCAATTCTCCATTGTCTTGTCTGACCCTGCTATCAACCTGTGCTCGCTGTTTATTGTAGCCAGAAGCATCCCTTGCAATTGCTACAACCCATCACCATGCTATTGGTGATTCCCAGTCTGACTGGAAGTTGTGAACTCAAGAATCATGGTGCTATCAGTGCATATACAGGCAGCCTCCTTCTCTGGTGTCCATCTTGGTGTTCGTAGCAAACACTCCAGGGTTGAAACTCTTTGTTGTTCTCTGCACCAGAAAGTTATGGATGATCAGTCATCGAGAAATGCAAGTCAATAGATTTTTGGCTACAAAGGGAATTAAGGGATGTGGGAATGGTGTAGGAAGATGGAAGATTCATATTGAATGGTTAATCAGGCTGCTAAGGACAAATAGCCTACTCTTGATTCTAACAGTGTCTTGATGAGGAATGCTGAGCAATCAAAGTATTAAGACAAGGAGTGTAGGCACTGCTGGATAATGTTAAAGATATATTAGGGTGGTACAGTGGCTCAGTGGTTAGCACTGCTGCCTCACAGCACCAGGGACCTGGCTTTGATTGCACCCTCAGGTGACTGTGTGGAGTTCACACATTCTCCCCGTGTCCGTGTGGGCTTCCTCTGGGTGCTCCGGTTTCCTCCCACAGTCCAAAGATGTGCAGATTAGGTGGATTGGCCATGGGAAATTGCCCGCAGTGTCCAGGGATGTGTAGATTAGGTGGGTTAGCCATGGGACATGCAGGATTACAGGGACAGGTTGCAGAAGTGGCATGCTCTTCGGAGGGTTGGTGAGAACTCGATGGGCCAAATGGCAGTCTTCCACGTTGATGGATTCTATGATTCTATACCAGCATGTTTGTGAGAGAGGTATCAGTGTTCTGACGTTCATAGACAGGAGAATTTGATTGACTTCTGTATCAGAGCAGCTGTGCTCTAGACAGATGGATTACAGGAAGGGGAGGCTCTTTTAACAGAGTGGTGAGGCTGTCTTGTGGACCAGTGATAGTGTCCCCACCCCTGGGCTGGGAGAGCTGGCTTCACGTCCCACCTGCTCCAGTGGTGTGTAATAACATCTCTGAACAGGTTGATTAGAAAAATAATTTAACACTGAGTGGTGAGGCCCTCTTGTGGTGCAGTGGTAGTGTCCCTACATCTGTGCCAGGAGCACCAGGTTCAAATGCTCTAGAGGTCTGTCATTACATCACTGAACAAGTTGATTAGGGGAAGAAAAGCTTCATCAGTGTGGGAGAAATCTTGGTGTTATAGGACAATACTGAAATATACATCAGCATATTTGAGAAGGGACAGCAGTGTCATATTAGACATTATGGCATGTGGTAGTAAATAATGCAGGAAAGGACATTATCACTTTGATCAATACCCACAATATATTACTGAATGGTCTGGGACATCGTTGTATGTATTTGAATCATTGTTGGTTAGGGGATATCAACTATGAGTGGTGTAATAGTAAGGGGCTTTAAAAACTCTGGTAAAGCAGAGATATCCTTGAATATTTCCTTTTCCACTTGTTTGTGAATCCCTAGCTGCAGAGAAATAACCAGCAAAGCCTTTAAGATCAAGCCCGAATCTACAATGTGAACTAGAAACCTAAAAGGACTAGACTACTACAGTCAGCTGCCTTTGTAGCCAATAAGGTGCCGAACAATAGTGTACACATACCATATGGTGAAGCTAGATTTCTCTTCTTAAAGACAGGCTGTCTATCCTCAAGGTAGCTGCACTTAAGATGGGCAGAACTTAACTGTTAGAAAATAGAACAAAGATTGGAGAGGATATTTCAGAATGAGGGATGCATAGTTGACGCTATTAGTGATAGAGCTGGGCAGGAGAATAGACAACCAGGTTCTTAATGGGACCAGGAGGCCTAAAGGATCATCCTGAGAAGTGTTAGGTTAATTCCTAGCATCTAAATCCTAAAGATCTGGCAGCTGAGCTACAAGAAGTGACCACACACAGGTAGTCAAGGCCAGCCAATGCACCTTCACATGACATCTCAACCCCACCACACTCCATAAAGCTCTCAGACTGCTCAATTTACCACACCCCTAGCAGCGTTCATTGGCACTCAGGGCTCGTGCCTTATGTCCAGCCTCTCCAGCTCACCCGCACGCCCCTGTCAATGCTGCTAACTTCACAACCACCCCTTTCAGCCTACGCGTTCCTCCAGCTATTCAACAATGGCAGGCAATGTGAAACGTGATCTCTCACTTTCTCCTTCGTCTCTTAGAGTACAAGGTGATACCCAACGGAAGGAAGCAGAGTAGAACCAGCTAGTGATGAGAATATCTTCATTTGCTGAGCTCTAAGGAGATAATGATGTTCAGCATTATGGGGTTAGCTGAGTCACTGGTGCCTGGACAGGTGTCAAGGTCTGAGATATCACTGAGACCTGAGGATAATGGTTTGTTTCTGATTTATTTGCCTTCTCATCTCCTAGCTCCTGTGATTACATCCTGGAAGGAGGGCATTCCGTACGCTTTGTCCATGTTGGCTTTCTGAAAGATAGTCCGAAACCTGTTTTCTGCCATTAGGAGCAGTTTCTCCCTGTCTACTCTGTCCAGACACTCCAAGTTTTAAGCAACTCGATCACATCTCCTCTCAACCTCTACTTCCTCTAAGGAGGACAGCTGCAACTTCACTAACCTGTTCATCTGACTGGGGTCTCGCATCCCTGGAACCATTTTCTAAATCTTTTCTGTGTCCTCTCCAAAGCCTTCACATCGGTGTGGTCTCCAGAACTGTGCCCAATGTTGCGCCATATTCTCTATGCTTTTGGGTTCCACGACCAGAACTTTGTTACTGAGGTCAATAGCTTGAGTTGGGAAATTCCCCAGATTGCCTCAATAGGAAGTGCCTCAAATAGTACAGTCTTCATTCTGGGGGTGGCTGGGAGTTCAGGGGTCTGTCAGCCCAGAAGCACATAGAGACAACAACGGGGGGAGAAACAGGTACTAAGCCAGGGTGGTTAAAAGCCCATGGTTTTCCAGCATTTTGCCTCAGTTGTTCGGTTACACTTAAAGCTACACTTATCAGGGTAGCTCCCCTTGAATCTTGTGCACACCTGCATAAACATTTGCAGTTGCAGGCTTGCTAAACAATGATGGAGTGGAAGGGTTTACAATTCACAGGCACTCTGGGGTTGTCTGGCAGGTGCCTTCTGTGTTCTGTGCCCATAAATGCTGCATTTGGGGTATCACCACCTCCACGCTGCATCTCTCTGCTCATTGCCTCTGGCCTGTGGAGCAGCATGTCTGTGAGGAATGCTCCTGCTGCTCATGCTAGTACAACATAATTCCCTGATTCACTTACAATTGTTCTGCTAAACCCCCACTGTCTGGCCCCCATTTACCACAACATGTCTGCACTGATCTGCTCAACCACACCTTTGGTGTCCTAGTCCTCAATGAAATCATTTCTCTTTCTCAACCAAGCTAATCCCATGGTATGGCCCTCATCTTCACTCCCTTAGGCTAAGGGTTGCAGAGCTAAATAGGTATGGCAGATAACTGGTTGAGCCATTTGATGTCAGATCTGGCTGGACTACGTTCAACACTATTGAGTCCTTTTCCCTTCTGCTGATACTGCTCATTGTTCTACTGGAATGCAAAAATAACGCCTGGTATCTTTTGTTGTCTGTGAACCATCTTTTTAAGCCCCTTTCTTCTATCTTCTCCATCATCACCTCCAGCCAGAATTACGAAGTTCTTATGGACTTATAACTTAAGATCGAGACCACCTGATCAGTCACCTCTATAACGTTTCACTAGCTTTCTAAAGATCAAACTTCTTGACATGTTCTAGATCTGAAATCACAACTTCTTTTAGTTCTCTCCCAACTCCCCTCATGTCCTCACTAAGCTCATCTTGTCCACGAAACCCATCTTCTGCTCCCTTGAACTTCTTTCCACTGATCTCCAATTTCTCTTCCTGACCCCTATGTTAGATGGTATGGGAGAGAAGGAGTGTGTGTGTGAGAGAGAGAGAGAGTGTGTGTGTGGGTGGGAGAGAGAGAGTGTGTGGATGTGTGTGTGTGTGTGTGTGTGTGTGGGTGGGAGAGAGAGTGTGTGTGTGTGTGGGAGAGAGAGAGTGTGTGGATGTGTGGGGGTGGGAGAGAGAGTGTGTGTGTGCGTGTGTGTGTGTGTGTGTGGGAGAGAGTGTGTGGATGTGTGTGTGTGTGGGTGGGAGAGAGAGTATGTGTGTGTGTGGGAGAGAGAGAGTGTGTGGGTGTGTGTGTGTGTGTGTGGGTGGGTGGGAGAGAGAGTGTGTGTGTGTGTGTGTGTGGACTTTGGGATGCACAACAACGCAAAGTCGCTGAGCAGAGGCTGATAGCCAAGTTCCGTACCCAGGGGGATGGCCTCAACCGGGATCTGGAGTTCATATTGCACGACAGGTGACCCCGCCACACTATACACTCTCACACAGACACACACACACACACTCTCTCTGTCTCTCTCTCTCTCCCACACAGACACACACACACACACTCTCTCTCTCTCTCCCACACACACAGAGATACTCTCTCTCTCTCCCACACAGACACACACACACTCTCTCTCTCTCTCTCTCACACACGCACATTATCATTCTCTCTCCCACACACATACACTCACACACTCTCTCTCCCCCCCACATACATACTCACATACACACTCTCTCTCCCCCATCACACGCACGTACGCACTGTCTCTCCACCCCCACCACACACACACACACTCTCTCTCTTCCCCCCAAACACACACACATCTCTCTCTTTCTCTCCCCCAACAACCCTCCCCAACACACACACTCTCTCTCCCCAACCCCTCCTCACACACACACTCTCTCTCTCCCACACCACCCACCCCCACACCCCCGCCACACACACACACACACACACACACACACACACGTGAATCAATGGGGTGAATTTGTATTTGCAGATATATTTTATTTTGTTCAAAAAGCACATAGTTTATAGACAGTCAGTCAATATGGTGTTTTATAAATTCCTACTTTAGAAATAAAACCATCCTGACTTGAAACCAAAACACAAACAGATTCTAAACAAAGCTTCACACCTAACATGCATTTGTCTGACCTAAAATGTCACCTCTTCTTTACACTGATAAAACCTTTAGTTCTCTCAGGACAGTGACTTGAAAGGAATTCAGTGATTTACATATACATATTAATCAATTAAAACCTTCTAACTGATTAAAGATTTAACAGCATCTTAGGTGTGTTTAGTACGTGCTCATTAGTGGTGTGACCCTTTGATCTTTTACTTATAAATTCTGTGACTGATACTAACTCACTCACTAACACCTGAAGGAGGAGTGAGACTCCGAAAACTTGTGATTTCAAATAAATCTGTTGGACTATAACCTGGTGTCGTGTGATTTCTGACTTTGTCCACTCAGGCACCTCCACATCCTGAAAATTCACGTTACATGTGTTCTTATTTATCTATGTAAATCAAAGGGATAATTATCATAAGTAAATTGGCAACTTACTCTTTCACGTACAGTGTATGCAGTTGATGTGCTGCAGTTAAATACAAAAGTTAATTTCAGCACTTTTAACCCACTAACTACTCAAACCCATTTCACCTTGGCAATTAAATTGACCCCATGGCGTCTCTGTGTCTAGCACCTCCCATCATTTGTAACAGAATACCTTCCTTTGTCTGAATAAACGGTGTTTGTTCTCTTAGAATTCCCTCAAGCAATTTGAATGGTCTGGTTGTGATATTCTTCAGCCATGTTGAAACTACGTGCTGGCAATATTCTCAGTAAAACAACTCTCCAGGACAAGAGATAACAAGGTGTAGAACTGGATGAACACAGCAGGCCAGGCAGCATCAGAGGAGCAGGAAAGCTGATGTTTCGGGTCTGGACCCTTCTTCAGAAATGGGGGAGGAGAAGGGGATTCTGAAATAAATACAGAGACGGGGGAGGTGGATGGAAGGTGGATAAAGGAGCAGATAGGTGGAGAGGAGACAGACAGGTCAAGGAGGCGGGGATGGAGCCAGTAAAGGTGAGTGTAGGTAGGGAGTTAGGATGGGGGTTGGTCAGTCATGGGAAGACGGACAGGTCAAGGAGGCAGGGATGAGGCTGGTAGGTAGGAGGTGGGGGTTGGTCAGTGAGGTGGGAGGAGTGGATAGATGGGAGAAAAGACGGACAAGTCAAGAGGGCAGGGATGAGCTGGGCTGGTTTTGGGATCAGTTGTTCATTGTAGGTCTTTGTTATTGTGAATGATTGCTGTCAAAACTTTTTCCCCTGCTCAGTTCTTACTCTCCTTGCACATTTTTTTACTAAAACCCTCATTGTCCTGATATGACATCCATGATCTGTTTATTTATTCCTGGAAGCAAACTCTTTAACAGCTTATACATTTTTTTACTTTGTGTCCCCACATTTTCTCATGTAGCTCATCTCAATCTCTTCCCAAATTGCGCTTGGTGTGAGTATTTCCTCAGAGCATTGAATGACAAATATTTCCCATAATCTTATCCCGTCAGCCTGAAGGCCAAATTGTGAATAAAAAAGTTTGACAGGGTAGAAATAATCTTAAATTCAAGTTCATTATGTAATGCTGCAATTGTACATGTTATTGCAAGTGTGTTGACATGTCCTTTCAGAAGATGACAGCACAGATCTCATTGTTCACTGCAGACTGTAGCTACAGGTAAATAACTATGAACTGCTGACATACAACCCTACTGGTTAATACCCTAATCCCCCTTATAAAACTCTTTATACACGTATACAGACAGACACACAAAATAATGGTTTTATGGATAGAGGGAGAATCTGGGCTGAAAGTTCAGCCTTCCATAGGGTCCACTGAGATGATCCTTTTGGACTGCTAGGACATGCTGCTCCTCAATCTCTCTCCTCCAGGTACTTTCACATGCTTGCAAGAGGCACGGAGCGACCAGTTCACAACTTATAAATCTCTGAAATGAAAAAAAAACTGCAAATGCTGGAAATCTGAAACCAAAACTGAAATTGCTGGAGAAACTCAGCAGATTCTAGCAACATCTGTGGAGAGAAAGCAGAGTTAACATTTCGGGTCCGGTGACCCTTCTTCGGAACTGCTGAGTTTCTCCAGCAATTTCTGTTTTTGTTATAAAAGTCTCTGACACAGCTTACTGCAACCGGTGAGAGAAAATAAATTGGCTTTCTTCAGGTTTTAATAGTTTTTTTTACTGCAGAGAACAAGCAGAATCTCCCTTTCCTGAAGTCTGACAATTTCTACCTATCTCCTCCACAAACCCCCACACCCCTCCCCAAGCAAGCTGTTCAGTTACCTTGGAGCCAAACACACAGTCATTAGCAGGCAGAAGACCTTTGTCATTGACAACTGCAGACAGAGGAACTGCTTCAGTGATACCCTCAAGGCCTCACTGGCGAAGTGTGGTATTCCCACAGACACCTAGGAATCACTAGCACAAGACTGTCCAAAGTCGAGGAGGACCATCTAGGAAGGTATTGAGCACTTCGAGACTTGCTGTTGGGAAAAAGTGAAAGCCAGGTGGAAACAGCAAAAGGGGCATGCTGCCACACCAACACCCCACCCACTCTTTCCTGTGACCACCTTCTGCCCCAGGTGTAATAGAGCCTGCAGAAGCCATCTATAGACTCATCCTTAGAGTGGAAGAGAGTCATCCTCGTTTGCGAGGGACCGCCAATGATGATGATGATCCCACAATTCAATCAACTACTGGTTGTTGACTGAATTTCCCTCCCTACGCACCCCGTGGCTTCAGCTTATCTGCTGTAAAGACCCCCACTGCTTGAACAAATAGCAGTGCAAACAGCACTATTAATAAATGTCAGTAACCTGCTTCCACAAACATTGGTTTTAAAAAGTCCTTTATCCATTTCAGTCCACAATCAAAACTACAGAAAAATAAACACATATGGTCTTTACAAATTGCAGATCTTTCTGCAACTTTGCCTTGTCAAGCCAGTGGCAGGCCAAAGTGGATTATAAGAGAACATACTCAAAAGTAACCAGGAACTTTCACCATTGCTGATCTCAAGGGTTACTCCAAGAATAATTAGAACGCTTTTCTGATAGCGACTCAATGTTTGCCAGACACGGTGGAAAACAAACTTCATGTGATTGTAATAACACAGTGTGTGGAACTGGAGAAACACAGCAGGTCAGGCAGCATCAGAGGAGCAGGAAAGTTGACATTTCAGGTCGGGACCCTTTTTCTGAAGAAGTTCCCGACCCAAAATGTCAACTTTCCTGCTGCCTGGCCTGCTGTGCTCCTCCTGCTCCACACTGTATTATCTCTGACTCCAGCACTGGCAGTTCTTAATATCTCTTCATGAGATTGTGAATCTTCTTTGTTAAGGAACAAAGGATTTTGACCCAGGTGAGGGGAGAACCCAACTGCATGATGGAACTACCATGCTGAAGTATTTGTAACCATGACATTGCAGTTTGAAAGCCAGTCAGCTGAAAGCAGCCATCTTTACTGCCAAGCGTAGGAAAGGCAAGCGAAGCAGCTCTCTCACTGGAAGGTACCATCAGCCTAACAGCTAAGCCTTGAGCCCCTTGTGAACTGTGTCTACCTCCCTTCCAACAATGAATTGTACAGGAACATCCAATGAGTTTCTGCAAGACCAACTCCAGAATCATAAAATCTTTACAGTGTGGAAGCAGGCCATTCAGCCTGTTGAGTCTGCATTGACCCTTCGAAGAGCATCTCACCCAGACCCGTTCCCTACTCTATCCCTGTAACACTGCATTGCCCATGGACAATCCACCTAAGCTGAACATCTTTGGACTGTGGGAGGAAAGTGGAGCACCTGGAAGAAACCCACGCAGACATGGAGAGAATCTGCAAATTCTACACAGATAGTTGCTTAAGGGTGGAATCAAACCAGGGTCCCTGGCACTGTGAGGCAGCAGTACTAACCACTGAGCCACCGTGCTGCCCTACTTCAGCAGAAAAAGGACACTTCAGCTACATGTTGAAATATTATCTCTGTTGGGAACCAAAAGCCTGTGAATTACAGCCAGACAAGGATACCAGCCATAAACTACGAACTGACTCTTTGACTTAGTACTTGGTCACATGTACTTACCTCTACTTTTAATTTATAATTGTATGTGTGGAGTTTGAATCTTCTGTTGTATTTCAGAACATAGATTAGCCATTTAATGTTTGTACCCACACTGATTTCAGAACAATAAACTGTTCTCTCAGTTTATTTAAAATCTCAATTAAAAACTGTCTGGCTAATTCTTTACAATTAGCACATAAACTTTTGGGTAAGCACACTGGAATAACAAGTTCATCTTTCAAATTGTTAAACATATGTGAGACAATCAAAGAAAGAAAGGATAAAACAGCAAAACAATTCTATTCTTTCTACCTGGTCATAATAATATCTAATATAGTCACATTTTCCAATACATGTCATGACAATTCCAGTTATCTTATGCACACTCAATAATCATACTTGATAAAGCTTAAATTGTTGATTCCCAATTATGGGTCATGAACTCATAAGTGCCAATTGTTACATGATAGCCCCATGTCGTGAACCAGAGATTGTTCACATAAATGACATAACCAGTTTCTCAACGTGATCAGTTTACATAATTTAATAATTTGATTTATCATTTTGTCTGTAAACCCAGATTACTTAACTTCAATTGCTTATATTTGGTTTGGAACCAACAGCAAATTAACAAAATTTGGACAGCATAGCCAAAATGCAGTGGTTGTAATGCTTACATTATTTGTAATGTCAATGACAGGAACCACAGAGAATCAACCTATTTTCATTCTGTGAAAAAGAAAGTGCTGGAGCCAGATGTGGAATGAAACTATAGAAAGCAACATACATTTAAACACCCAGATGTCCTGTAAAGATCAGAATTACTGAAAGTTGGTAAGTCACCTGGTGCAGATGGAATGCATGCTAGATTTCTGAAAGGTGCAGAAATTGAAAATAACAAAGGCACTGACCACAGTTTTTCAATCCTCATTGGATATGGGCGAGGTGCCAGAGGACTGGAGGGTTGCTCCTGTCAATTCATGGCAGCAATGAGGATAAATCAAGTAATTGCAGGACAATCAATTTAACATTGATGGTGGGAAGGTTATTGGAAGCTATTATCAAGATAAAATAAGTTTTCATTTGAAGAGACATAGACTAATCAAGGAGAACCAGCATAGGTTTTTAAAGAGAAGTCATTCCTGATTAATTTGCTAAAATTCTTTCATGAGTATATAGATAAGGCAGATTAGTGCTGTTTTAAGAATCAGGGCTGTTTCACTCAAAGGATCTATCTTTCCCCACAGATCACATAAAGATGCCCCTTCAGATCATGCTGAGATTGCAACCATACATTCATTCAGATCTTCCATATTTCCTGAATCTGTTATGTAACAGTCTACATAATTAGAAATAATCAGTCCAGTATAATATATTCAACTTAAAATGCTCAACAGTCTCCTTCTCCTGCTGCTGTATGAACATTTGGTTGATATGATAATGTCACATATCCCTATTACTTCCATGTAGAGTTAGTGTAGGATAGTGTCACATATCATTTAATATACATTTAAGGCATATAAAACACTAAAAACATCTGGTTCAAATTCTTTATCATAAGTCAAAGTGACAATAAATCACAAGCTTTTACATGCAGTATGTAGGAGATGTAGGCACCAATTAGGATCATAAATGCCAAGGACTCTTTTAGAATATTGCAATTCTTTGGTCTTGGCTACTTACGTTAGTGTCAGCGAAACTAGCTGGAGTTTTGCAAAGTGGTCCATCGCTTTGTAAACATTTTCTGTTTCGTTATGAAAATCAAACTTGAATACCATTTGTCATCACATTCTGTGTGTGTGTGTGTGTGTGTGTGTGTGTGTTTATGCTGTTAACACTGCTGCTATCATTTAGTTAAAAAATACCTTTGTTGTGCATACATTTTATGTCATAACTCTTACAATCCTCATTGTAAAAGGCCTTATTTATAATGGACACCACCTAACAATTAGTATTCCCTTTTCACACTCCCCTTCTAAAAGTCTGTTTGCTACAAATGTTTATGTTCCTGGTGTGTTTTAATATACCTCAATATTAGATCATTCTATACAATGCCAATTGTCTTATTATGCTGAAAAACCTCTTGGTTACCATATATACATTCTACATATTTGAATTGTGTGATGATTACATGCTGCTTCTGCCAAAAGACGAAAAGGTTGTGTGCACCACAACAGAATGACAACAGGGCCAAGTGCTACTTATTGATTCTGCACTGTTACTGACAGTACCTTTGCCAGCTTTGTTGCTGATAATGCAGCTTTCACTCATTAAAAACAGTGCTCACTGACTAGCTCGTTGGTAAATCATCTTGTCCAACTAACTGAGCCAAGTAAGAGTGGCAGCTGGTGACAGCTGGAAACAAAGAATATGCAAAGATTTAGAAACAAAAACAAAGTTGCTGGAAAAGCTCAGCAGGTCTAGCAGCATCCGTGAAGGAAAAATCAGAGTTAACGTTTCGGGTCTGGTGACCCTTCCTCAGAACAGAGTTGCCAGACCTGCTGAGCTTTTCCAGCAACTTTGTTTTTGTTCCTGATTTACAGCATCTGCAGTTCTTTTGGTTTTTATTTTGCAAAGATTTAGAGTTCCTGCCCAAAGGCATCTTTGGCAGTGTATAGGGTATGGTTATTGGCTCAGCACTGCGACGATTGAAATGGCTCAAGATGTCAAAATATGCCTGCGACACTAGCTCTTGGAGTTTTTCCATTTGTGTGCACAGACCTCAAGGCTGGGATTTGCTGCCCAATACTCACCAATTTTTTGATAGGCTTTCGGAGGTGAACAGGTGGGGAAAACACTATTTCTGCATGTTCTTAATTTCTTTTGGGTCAACTACTATATCATTGCAACATGCCTGCCCTTAACAATTTGCAAGAGAACTGTGTTCTGCAACCCATCTCCTATCAAATTTGCCTTAGGAATGTTGATCACTGGCATTGGCTGTTGTCATGACAGTGGAGCAAAGATTCTAATCAATTTATCAGCCCATTTATTGCACAGGCCAGAGAAGAAATAACATTTTTTTAAAAAAGGGTAACCAACAACTTAGAAGGTCTTGGCACCATTGAGCAGGAGTAGTAAGGTGAGATCAACTGTAAGTTTCTCTTCTCTATCCCTTCCGCCCTTCTGTCTATACCCGACCCTCTTAAAATAAATGAAATTCAGGGAAGCAGAGTACAGGGAATCTACTCATGGTATGTTAATGAGTCCATGCTACATATCTAGTTAACACCAAAGATGCTTCACACAAATGAAAAATCTAGGCCTGATCTTCCACAATTTATTGTCCATTAAGGCGCCACTGTTGAGTACAACTCAACACTCATATAACAGCCATGCACAGACTCTGCATTTCAGGTCACCGTATAGCTGCCATCAACCCAGAAAGTACTAACTTGACTAATCTGTGATGTGGACTTCTTGGGTCAGACACACAGCCAGTCATGATATGATCTCTGTGATGTCCTATACATTAGCTCAGATAACATATGCCACCTTATTCTAGTTGGTACAGATGTTTAGTAGTTTATTATTGACACAAACTATTTACATTGCTAAAATATCACAGATGTACACATATCTGGGTTCTGTGCTTACTGGTTTTCATGTACATCACATATACATAAATGACTAATTTAACACATTAGACTGGCTCCATTGAGACCCTGACTGATGGTGGGAGAGTATTTTTGTACTGGACTGTCATATGTCAGGATATCATGTAACTGTTTTAAAGGTACATTACCTGTCTGGTCTAGAATCTATGCAACAACACAATAGTTTGTGCTCTTTAAAGTGACTTAAATTAAAAGTGTTAGCTCCAACACACTAAGTGCCTAAGTAAAAAAGACACCATTCCAGAAGTCGAGTTTAAATAACTCAATTTCTGGTAGCACTAACAACTTATATTTATAGAGCAGCTTTAATATATTAAAATGCTCAAAGTCAGTTCACAGGAGTTTTAAAATAATCTTGGACATTGAACTGCTTTAGATGGTGTTCGAGAAGATGATCAAAATATTGGTCGAAGTGATGATTTTTGTAGAATAAGGTATTATATCTGACAGTGCAATGTGCTAATGAACAACAGTCTACATTGTCACTGGAAGTGATGCAGTGTCACAAGATCATGCTTTCTCATGCCGCCTTGTAGTAACACGAAGCCACAGTAAGATTTTTCTTAAACAGTTTTCCTTACCTTAGAAGACTCTATAAATATTATTTAACAGTAGTAGAAACATCTTCCCTGTATCTGGCCTGTCTATCCGTTAGAATTTTATTTGTTTCAATCAGCTCCCCTCTCGTTCATCTAAACTCTAGTGAATACAAGTCCAGTTGAACCAATCTCTCGTCATGCAAGAGTTCTGCCATCCCCAGTGTCAGACTGGTTAACTTTTGCTGCACTCAGTCTATGGCAAGTAATCTCCAGAGCAAGGAAGTCTTCAAGCAGGTCCCAATCAAACAGAAGTTTGGCTAAATTGGCAGAGAAGATTTCCTAGATAATGCACTGCATCCAGCCTTGCTGGGAAGGCAGTCAATAGTATATTCAATTCAGACAACATCTTCTCAGGTAGAGATTTACAAAGAAAAAGCTACATAAGGGGACAAAATAAAAGCACTCAATGCCCACTTCAAACTGCTAAAACATACCATTGTTGGGTGGGCTAAATTTAACAAGCACACCCAACAATGTATTTATACCTTTTTTTCAAAGATTAGTACAGACTTTCAGAGAACTATAGCACACCAGCCTAAAAGAAAAATGAGTCAGGAACAGAAATATTGACGGAATGTTGGATGAACATTGTTGCAGTTGTGGGATGACTTTACATTAACAAAGACAATTCAAGTGAGAGGCCAGGTTGAGGTCAGGGATCAACATCAATAAGTGTTTTGGGTTGACAGGTAGAAACACATCCCAAAAATGGCTCACTCAATGGTGCATGTAAAGTTTAAATGCAAACATGTAAGTAAACAAAACAGGGGAGGCAGGAAAAGTGTGAATCAATCACTAAAGCTAAATATTTCCAATGTGATAGGAAAAAAACAAAAGCACTGAAGTTGTCCCACTACAGAGTTGAAATGCCATTTTTGCAAGAATGGTCACTTCCAAGCTGTGTGCCACAGCAGAGTGTGCACAAAGGCAAGTTTTTGAACGGCATTAAGAGGCATGAAATAGAAGATATCAACAATACAAGGGTCACAAGTTCTTCAGCAGGGGTATGTAGAGACAGAGTCACAGATATAAATAAACTGTGACAAGATGGTATACAGTTAAGCATAGAGAAAGGACTGGAACAAAAACAGACTTTGCTGGAAAAGCTCAGCAGGTCTGGCAGCATCTGTGAAGAAAAATCAGAGTTAATGTTTTGGGTCCAGTGACCCTTCATCAGATTGTTCTACAGAAAGAAAGTGACAGAGATATAATTTCCTCTCTCTCTCTCCTTTCCACTAGAATCATGTAGATTAAAATTGTAGACAAATAAACAGATGTACAAGTACTGCTTGTGATGAATTGAAGAAAACATTTCACTGTAAATCTCTACCAGAATGGAGTCAACGTTCATGAGTATAATTTGGGATTATTTTACATGATATATTTGTAACCTTGACGTAATCTGTGCTCCTTCAGTTATAAGTTCAGACAGAATGCTAGACACTGTTGTGCTAAACAAAACCTTTATTAAGATGGAAGGAAAACTCTGAAAAATGTTACTCAGATAATATCTACCAATACAGCCAGCATTTTGAACCTTGTATTCAACATGTGTAAATTCACACACAGCTTTAACATTTAATGACTTTGCTAACACACTTCACGAAAATCATTCCAGTGGTATATTGTAATGCATGGTTTTCTGCACACATGTAAAACATAGTTAACAACATAGTTAATGCATGCATTTAAAACAGTCTGAATCTTTTTGGATAAGTAACAAAATAATAATTGTTATAAACAATAAGTCTTAGAGGATGCAATGTAGGGATTTAATGCAATGATGCTGAGTAAACAGTGTGGTCCCAGCTTTAATTTGACCAGGTAATGTCACATTTCTGCAGTGCTTGTCATCTTTAAACATAATGTCATTGACCACTCCTATCAGTGGAGCTCACTTACCAAGTCAATCAGCTCCTAATGTGTGCATTAAAGTTGCCTTACTAAAGAGATGCCAAACTGTGGCCTCCTCTGCTTTATCAGGTGGGATATGAATGATCTAACTTTTCAAAGGAAAGCAGAGGAATGGATCCCACTGTAGCATCAGCCAATGTCATTAAAACTACCGCTCCTGTCAGCTTCCCAAGTGAGGGAGCAGGAGCTCTTAATTATTCCAATGCATGAGCAATAGTGCAATGTCTTCAGGAGGAGAAGGAGAGACAGAACTTTAGGGCTCCTCACATTCCACACCATCATTCTCCCCATCCAAACCCCCATCCCATTGCCACCAATATCAACACCTGCCCCCCACTTGTGCATGTATGGGAACTGATTACATTTGTAAAACGTATGTTTCATTATTCATATGTTGTCTTGTGTAATTAGTTATTCTGTAACATTGAAATTATTTCTGATCGTTAGATTTATTCCAGGATTTAGATTTCAAATCTCACCCTGTGTTCCTTGTACCCAGTGTCATCGGGTCAGAATTACTGTATATAGTTTGAAGTTATTTACATCCTATTATAATAGTCACACCGAATTTGGGCAGGTGGATTATTTACCTAATGTCCCAAAGAGATATCCCACATATGTGATTGGATGATTTCATCTGTGTCAAATTGTTTTTCTCTATTTGACCAGGATAGAGGCACCAGCAGATAGGAAAATCTATATTTGTAACTTTCATAATAGAATTGGCTTGTTACAGGAATTTACAGAATGCAGCAGCTTTCACAAGCTTCCCAGCAACATACCCAAATGATACTCCACTTCAATTGAATACACAGGGCATCAAACATTTAAAGACCAGTTTGGAGGGAGCTCCATCCAACAATAGCGGTGGACATACATCAGAACCTTGTGGATCCAGAGGTGTGCTCCTTACAGATTGCAGGGACAAGCAACAGTAAGCGAGTTTAAACTGTGTCAAGAAAGAAGCCAAGCAGCAATGCTGGTCTAAACCTACACAAGGGCCTCAGAAAGGTGAACCTCCCTGGAGCTGAAGGGCAGCTTGAAGAGTTTGAAGTGTGTATTTGTACGATTTCTACAGAGAGTAATGCCTGTCTGCTTCCTCTGCCAACCAACATGTTTAGGAAGCCACTCCACCCACAGCACAATACATGATATAGCACAGCATAGAAAGGGGATATTCGGCCCATTGTATCCATGCCAGAATATTTTCCTGGAACTATTTCCACGAAATCACTTGGATTAAATGTAATAATTTCACTTGGAGCCATCAAATCAGCCCTGGAAAGGCTGGTTTGAAAGTGGGACGACGTAAAGAAATGGAGTCAGTGAGTTCCCACTCCTCAATCCCGCTGAAAGTGGGTAACCTGGATAGTTCACTAAATAGGGAGAAACGAAGGGACACATGAGAGGGGCTGAGGAGGAGGCAACTGCCTGGCAGCTCTGGGATGGTGGTCTCTGCATGGGTAGCCACCGAAGCTGGAAGCTCTTTGGCCCTTTGAGAGTCCTTCAGGTCTGAAATCTTGTGGAGGAGGTTCCCCTGGCCACTCAGTGGGACCCTATTAGCTTCGCACCCCTTTAGTTTCAGAATGCTTCTGAGAATGGTGCGTCGGAGGCTGTGGGGTGACCTTATTGCGGGTGGTAAAATCATGGGCAGCATAGATACGGTGAATGGCCAAGGTCTTTTCTGCAGGGTAGGGGAGTCCAGATCTAGAGGGCATAGGTTTAAGGTGAGGGGGGAAAAGATTTAAAAGGGACCTGAGGGGCAACATTTTCACACAGAGGGAGTACATGGAACAAGCAGCCAGAGGAATTGGTGGAGGCCGGTACAATTACAACATTTAAAAGACATTTGGACAGGTACAAAAGATACCAAAGATTTAGAGGGATATGAGCCAAACACACGCAAGTGGGACTAGTTCTATTTAGGAAACCTGGTCAGCATGGACGAGTTGGGCCGAAGGACCTGTTTCCGTGCTGTGTGATTGCAATTGCATCAATTTCATTCATTGGATTTGACCCATTAGGACATTCAGGGAAGAGTGTCCTGCAGATGGCCCCATCCCCCTACCCCAGTAGACTCGGGACCTGAAAATGACCGAACTTGCGAAAATAACTCATTCCCAGAGCATACCCCACCCGTTTGAATTGCCTGCTCGTAGGCTGCCGTTACTAAACGGACACGCTTTTCTGATGAAGGGTCTAGGCCCGAAACGTCAGCCTCTCTGCTCCTATGATGCTGCTTGGCCTGCTGTGTTCATCCAGCCCTGCACCTTGTTGTCACGGAAGAAAGCCACATTAAAATATCAAAGACAACAAGGTGTAGAGCTGGATGAACACAGCAGGCCAAGCAGCATCATAGGAGCAGAGAGGCTGACGTTTCGGGCCTAGACCCTTCATCAGAAATATCAAGTTTGGAACAATAAACGCTGGGTCGCAGATCCCAAAAGCCTCTCCGCTCACTTTAGAAAGCTACAAATGCTTGCTGCGTTATTTACAGTTCAGCATGCACACTATCCTTACGAATTTACAATCACGGCGTTCCAGGGATTATACGTCGATCTACCGCAGTTGATTTTCCAAGTTTCCTGAAACAACTTATAAATGGGGCACTTCTTATAGTTAATCACAGGCCTGCCAGTCATTTGAATAGCGCAGTGGACTGGGTTCCGTCTCCTGGCGAACGCACATTCACGGTCAGTCGAGATAGCATTCTGTGCAAAGTGTGTATTGCTGCTAAAGACATTACCTGTGCTGCGACTTATTGGAATAAGACAGTGGACTGCTCGCGTTTTACCTACAATCACACTACAGTCCATCACGTCAGGGCGATTACAAATCTGAAAAATATTCCTGAAGATCATTTTTTGTTTTAGCGGCAATTAATCTCAACACAAAATTCAAATTGGTAACGACAGCAGTCACAGTGTGAGAACTGACAAACTGGAGCTGAATTGATCCCAGACACTGTATCCTGGTATAAACACACCGGAGGTCAGTCTTGCATCTACCGCACTTGCGTTCCAGACTGTGTCATAAACAGCAGTGTAGATCTGTACTGAAAGCAACAAATGCTGGAGATCACAGCGGATCAGGTGGCATCCATGGAGAGAGAGTAAGCTAACGTTTCGAGTCTGGGTGACTCTTCATCAGAGCCGAAGTTCTCAGTTCAGCAGAGATTTGATAGCACTGTTTTCGTTAGCGGTCCCGCCCTGTTTATGAGAAAGGCGGTCTGTGGGTACAGAATAGGCGACCCGTTGCTTGCTGATATTGACAATCCGCCGATATCGATCGCGCTGCTTCTTAGGCTGCGCTGTCAGAACCCGAGCAGACGGACAGTGTCCCCAGTCACTGAGCACCGCCCCTCGGCTGCTGCAAACTTATTGCTGTTTGTTAGATGTAATCACTTTTAAATTTAGAATCATTTGATCAACACCAGGCTCAGGTTTCGGGAGCAGCTAATGCAATAACAGCCCTCTCCCTCCCACCCACCTGCAGCATGAAGTTCCCATGATCGATTACTGGCACTTGGATGAAATTATGTTCTATTCAATCACTCCACTGGTCTGCTGCCTCCAGGTGACAGAATGTGGCGTGGTAGCAACCTTCTGTGCCCCAAGATACCCTTCACATTTATTGCAACGGTTTAAAATAAATGGCATGGTCGCCTCGCTGGTAACCCAGCTCTCTCTCTCTCTCTCTCTCTACCCCCTCGCAGCCTGTAATACACTGCAAGGCTGGCTGAAAATGAACAGGCGGCCCGTGAAATCAGAGAGGCGGCGGGTCAACTCGGAGGAGCAAACGGGCAAAGCCGAGCGGCGAGAGTTGAAGGCTTCCTCGCAGAGAGTGTCCACGGAGCTTCTCAGGCACAGGATTGTCAGGTAAGGGGCAGGCTGAGGCAGTGGGTTGACTAGGCGAGCGAGGAGTGAAATCAAAACTGGAAATTGCTGCACAGACTCGGCGACACCTGTGGAGAGAGAAGCATAGTCCGGTAAGGACTTCAGTTTTTGAAAGAAGAGTCCTGCTGAGTTTCTCCAACACTTTCTGTCTTTTATTTCCTATCGTCAGCATCTGCAGTACTTTGCTTTTATTTGTGAGAAGTGAGAATGTGCTAAATTCAGCTACTATCCCGCCCGCCCAGGCTCGTATCCAGCCTCATGAATGCAACTGTAGTCGCCTGTGGTGCATAACAAAGGACAAGCACTCACCCTACTCAATGCTAACCTTGCAGTATCCTTGCTGTCTGCTCCAGCTGTTCCACTTATTTGTACTATCTCCTGGAACAACAAGGCTGTTCCCTTCAGTGGTCTTAGATTTCCTCCGTCATGGTGAAAGAAAGGTAGGGAGAAAGATCTTGCACGTGTGTCGAATTATTAGATGTGGTGCATAACATGAGAGGGAACTGGGAGGTGCAGTTGTTTTGTGCGAACCGCCCAGTCACGAACCATTTCAACTCCCCCTTCCATTCCTCAGACATGTCCACCCTGGGCCTCCTGCAGTACCACAACGATGCCACCCGAAGGTTGCAGGAACAGCAACTCATATTTCGCTTGGGAACCCTGCAGCCCAATGGTATCAATGTGGACTTCACAAGCTTCAAAATCTCCCCTGCCCCTACCACATCCCAAAACCAGCCCAGCTTGTCCCCGCCTCCCTAACCTGTCCTTCCTCCCACCTATCCCCTCCTCCCACCCCAAGCCCCACCCCCATCTCCTAACCACTAACCTCATCCCGCCCCTTGACCTGTCCGTCCTCCCTGGACTGACCTATCGCCTCCCTAACTTCCCACCTACACTCACCTTTACTGGCTCCATCCCCGTCTCTTTGACCTGTCTGTCTCCTCTCCACCTATCTTCTCCTTTATCCATCTTCTATCCGCCTCCCCCTCTCTCCCTATTTATTTCAGAACCCCCTTCCCCTCCCCCATTTCTGATGAAGGGTCTCAACCCGAAACGTCAGCTTTCCTGCTTCTCTCATGCTGCTTGGCCTGCTGTGTTCATCCAGCTCTACACCTTGTTATCTCAGATTCTCCAGCATCTGCAGTTCCTGCTATCCCTGAGATAGATTTGTGTTATTCACGTCTACACCTTGCTATCTATTATTTTTTCTTCTTGTGTTTTGGGAACTAATAAACTCATTCTTTAACTCAGGAAAGACTAGATAAATTGGCTCCTCCTAAAACCTGGAAGCAGATATCCAAGAGGGAAGGGATTCTTTTTAAATTAATTGTTATGGTCGACCAAGGGAGGAGTTAAATAAAGAAGGGAACTTAGTTCATCTCTCCTTACTTGGGATCATAATGAATTGGACCTTCATGCTGGAACCAGTTGTTGACATTGTGGTTCTTGGAGGTTAATCATCTCAGCCCCAGGCCATCGCTGCAGGAGTTCTTCAAATTAGTATCCTAGACCTGACCATCTTCAGCTCCTTCATCAATAACCTCATTCCATCATAGGATTAGAAGCAGTAATGTTTGCTGATAATTGCACAATGTTTAGCACTGTTTGTCACTCCTCAGGTATGAAACAGTCTACATCTAAACACAGCGAGATCTGGACAATATTTAGACTTGGACTGATAAGCAACAAGTAATATTTACACTATATATATGTCAGGCAATGACCGTCTCTAACAAGAGAAAATCTAACCATTGCCCCTTGACATTCAATGGAAATACCATTGCTGAATCCCCTATTAAGATCCAGGGTTTTATCATTGACCAGAAACTGAATTGGACCAGTTATATAAATAATGTTTACAAGAGTAGGTACAAGGAATTCTGCAGCAATTAAACCATCACTGCCCAACCCCCCTCTCCCCTCCCCCTCTGACTGTCCCCTATCTAGATAGCACAAGAGAGGAGTTTGATGGAATACTGTCCATTTTCCTAGATGATTGCAGCTCCAAGAATGTTCATGAAACTTTAGCATCCAGAGTAAAGCAGTCCACTTGACTGACACCACTTACACCATCATCAACTTTTACTCCCTTTGTCACCACTGCACGGTGGCAGCAGTGTGTAACATCTGCAAGATACACTGCAGTAATTCATCAAGGCTCGTCCAATAGCACCTTCCAAACACATGATCTCTACCACCTAGAAAAACAATGGAAACAGATACATGGAAATATCACCACCTGCAAGTTCACCTCTAAGTCACAAGCTTCCTGACTTGAAACAATATCGCCATTCTTTCCTAGAACTCCCTTCCTAACAGCACTATGGATGTTGCTACACCCCATGGATTGCAGAAGATAGTTCACCACCACGTTCTCCAGTGTAATTAGGAATGAGCAATAAGTACTGGTCTAGTTAGTGACATCTTATTCCATGAAAAAACAACGATAAAGTCAGCCTATGGATTTTTTTGGTTCTTTCAGCAATATCTTCCTGAGAATGCTAATCAATTGAAATACATTTTGCAAGGGAATTATTTTCAAAAGGAAGTCTTTTGGAAACCAGCTAAAGAATCCAGTGGTAAAGAAGGGAAACTGTGGAGATTAAACAAGTGTATTTATGGGCTGAATAATGCATCAAGGATTAGTATTTCTCAGGTCCATCCTGCTGATAATGGATAGCATTCAGTTAAAGTAAACCTAATGATGTTTCACTGGTTTCACAAAGAGGAACTAGCAGGCATCTTTATAATGCACTTTGAGGATTTTCAGTGAGGAGATTCTGCAGAATTTAAATGATGCATGATAAATACAATAAGAAAGGAATTTCAGATTGGTAGTCAGGCTTTGGGGGCCATTAAATACATGGTGCAGAGCAAAATTCCGCAAAGCACTGTTAGAAAGAGGAACAATTGGTTATGCATAGCTTGAGGGTAATCAATCCACAAGTATAGGTGTGGCAAGGAGGACTCAGGGCCTCCATGAACTACCAGAGCTGTACAGGGGATGTATCCATGCTGATGGGTTTGTTCTGCATCACACTCTACTCAACTGAACTAACCAACGCCCACCTCCATCCCACCCTTTACATACAAAGATGTTGTGCAGAATAAGTTGGGAGTTAACTTGCATCAACAATCTTATTTAGAACACATAAAATGCATCCAAATAAATAAGGATATGGTTAAAGAGGTTCCAACAGCAAATAAAGCATGAAAGGAATTAAATCCAGGGAAATGTACAGTCATATTGTCAATCTCAAATGATCCTAAAGCTAGGCAGTTAGCCATTTTTCACAAGACAACCTTCCAGATAGATGTTCCAGTGCAACATATTCTTGCTGGGAAAGAATAAAACATGTTGCTTATTGGCCTGGGAAACAAGGAAAACAATAAAAGAGGTGTTTAAAAGCTTCTTACCCACTGAACATTGGCTATAGAAGAAGCAGTGGATAAAGGATATATTGTTTGATATACCGAAGGAAATGCTATTAAAGGGGCAATTTGACAAAAACTGCCCATTGAATGTTATGTGGATAATCATTCTCTATTCCATTCAACAAACGGTGTTGCATAGAAAAGGATGAGAATTGACCCTGCTGGTGTGAAGCTGGAAAGAAAAGAGATTTTTTAAAAACGGGTTTATTTGTCACCAACTGTCAGACAGTTTTCCAAAGAGGAATGTTTGCCCGAAGAAGTTATTAGATGTCCTTGGAAAGGGATGTCTACTGTAATGATAAGACCATGGAATATTGTGTACTAAGAATATGGATAACAAATGCTTCTTTAATGGGTTTATAATTATTTATACACGTAGTCGTTTAAAGATAGGGCAATAAAGGGTCTGTTAATGGTTGATTGTATTTTAATATCAGACAAGGATAAAAATGAATCTATTTCCTTTTGACTAATTTTGGGACATTTATCAAGTGCAAATTTAAAGAAAAGGTTAATCTTCCATGTCTGTCAATCACATTATTAATGTTTGTTGATGTAATTGTTAAAGTTGAGATAACCAGGTCCTTTATTCATTCATGGGATGAGGGCATCACTGGCTAGGCAGCATTTATTGCCCAGAGGGCAGTTCAGAGTCAACCACATTGCTGTGAGTCTGGAGTCACATGTAGGCCAGACCAGGTAAAGATGGCAGTTTCCTTCCCTAAAGGACATTAGTGAACCAGGTGGGTTTTTCCCAACAATCGACAATGGATTCATGGTCATCATTAGATTGTTCATTCCAGATATTTTATTGAATTCAAATTCCACCATCTGCCATGGTGGGATTTGAACCTGGGTCCCCAGGACATTACCTGGGTTTCTGGATTAACAATCCAATGATAATACCACTAGGCCATCACCTCCCCATACTCAGGTCTTTGAGTACGTATGAAAGAGTCACCTGGGATACTGGATGTTAGGCGAGAGCTGTAGGACTGAGCAAATTAATAAACTTTCTCAACAAAGAAAATTTGTGTCTTAGTCTCTATTAACCGGTGCAGACTCTTAACAGCCACTCCCCTATTCTAATGTGGATATTATTTCTAGACTAAAATGAGACCCAGTCACTATTTACATTTCCAATCACAGTTAAACCTAGTTGGCAAATTGTGCCAAGTTGCTGAGGAGGTGTCACAATCATGAAGTGATGTAATCACTAAATGAGATGGGTGCATTTCCAGCTATAGGCCACTTCTTTTCTGACCAATCAGAGCATGCATGAACTTTCAGAAAGTTCCGATGATTGTTTTAACACTGTTGACTCTGAGATCAAGTTGTGCAAAGAGAAGATTCAAGACTCTTACAACAGGTGATGATAATAATATGAATTATAACACAGTTAAGATTCCTACCAACAGGATAGAAATATCTAACCAACAAATCTACTGTGATAACATTTATCGTAATGTACTGGACTGTTGCAGTAGTCAGCTGGATCTACTTGGTTCTTATTATGATTATTGGGATAATTATATAAAATAATACAAATTGACTGCAACAGGACATAGACAGCCTAGTAGAGCACAGAATTTTGTACAGAAGTGTGAAAGGAGGCATCCTGACAGAAGGGCTTAGGAGTGGCAATACAGATTTAATAGCAGAGTCCTAAAGACTACAGGGACAGAAAGATCTCAAGGTCCATGTGCACAGATCCCTGAAAATGGCAGGATTTATTGAGAAACTAGTTAGCAATCTAAATGGGATTTAGGGTTTCATAAATATATATTTTGAGGACAAACACAGGGAATTTATATTTGTCCTTTATAAAATGCTGGTTAGACCATATTTGAGTATTGCATCCAGTTCTGCTTACCATACTTGAGGAGGGATGAGGTCATCATTAAGAGGATACAGAGATTTACTAGAATCTCTGTTGTACGGATGGAAGGATTTTAGTTAAAACGTTAGGTTTGGGAAGATGGGATTGTTCTACTTGGCTCAAAAACATTGAGAGAATACTCAGTAGAGGTGTACAGGATTACGATGATTTTCAATAAGCTAGAGAAAGAAAATCTTTTTTATTTGCTGAATGTACAAGGACTGAGGGATACATATTTAAGGTTTTAGCCAGAGATGCTTGGGGACATGTGAGAATGAACATTTTTACACAGTAAAATAGAACAACCTGGTTTCTTTGCTACCTGCAGAGATGGTAGAAGTCGATCTAATGAATAATTTCAAAAGAAAACTGATTGGGCACTGGAGATAAATGATCTAGGAAGGTTACAGGATCAGGTCAGGAAATGGTACTAATAGATTGCTCAACAGCAAACCAGTATGGACTTGACGAGCTAAATACCTTCCCTCTGTGCTGTACTCTAAACTTCTATTTCTTAAATTGTTCTTGAACCTTTAAATTTCCCTTACTACTGGTGATAGCAAAAAAGGTGTGTTCCCCACACCTACCAATTTGACAATATGGAATGGGCTGGTCCTTGTAATCTGGCTTCTGGTGACCCTTTGCCATTCTGGATGGATAAGCATCAATTCTTAAGCATAGATTTTTGTTCAGAATGTATGACAGAGAATTTTGTGCACTTTGAAGTCTGCAGATATTTTTGATTCAACTTTTCAGATTGGAGAAGAGGATAGAGGAATTGAAAGCTGAATATCAGAAACTCGATCAGAATGCAAAAGAACTCATTCAATCATTTGAACCAGACTGCGAAAGCATTGCAAAGGAAGCCGATGAAGATGAGCTCTGGTCATCACTCTTGGAAGACAGGTGATGTGCAGATAGAAGAAACTATGCAAGGACAGTATGCAGGGGCATTTAAGGTAGAATCCACACCTTAAATTCTGCTCCATTTGGACTGAATTTGAAATTCAGCTTGGGAGGATGGGGAGTTTGTAGATGGGAATTGTATCCATCCACTAGGAATTGCATAGGGCTCAGAGACTGACATTTTAAAAAGCAGCTAACAAAGCGTAGTTTCACTGCTGTCAGGCTGAGAAATTGTCCAAGGGTTCTGGATATTGGATTCCAATGAAATAAAAAGCAGTGAAATTTCTTAATTGACATGGAAGGTCTAATATCTTCAGATGCAGCTGTACAGGTATCAGTGATTTAGAACAAAATCACAGCCTGAAACTAAAGAAGAAGACGATGGCCTTTGGTCTTTGAGCCTGATCAGCTAAGTGTTTGATTTTAATACTTATAAAACTGCTAAATCTTATTTTTTTTTGTAAATCTATAATAGCAAGTAAGGTGAGGACATTTTTTTTCCTTATGTTTATACTGTGATCTCTCTCTTGATTGGTTTTTAATATTAAGGATTCGAATTACATCATCACAGTGCAGTGTTTTTGATCAGTATGACACTGCTAATGCTGCGTTTTTGAACTGTGTGTTGGTTTTTAGTTAATTTCTGGGTCTGTAGATTGTTAAAGGGGCAGAAATGTCTTTTAGTAGGGTGATGTGCTCTGTCAGATGTGGGAGATTGGGCAGAATTTGAATGTTACTGGAGACTATGTGTGTGGGAAGTGTGTTTGGTTGTGAATTCTATCAGACTGCATTGATCAGTTGGAGTGGCAGTTACAGGTAATGAGTTTGCAAGAGCAAGGTGCTGTGATATGGCAGTTTTAGGAAGGTAGAAAAGCTGCAGATTCAGTCAGGTAGACTGCTAGGAATGGTAGGAGAAGTAGCCAAGTACTGCGGGAGTCTCCTGTGGTTATCCACATCTCAAACAGGTATGCCATTTTGGATACCGTAGGGGATAATAGCACTGACAGCCATGTTTCCGGTACCTTGACTGGCTCAACTGTAATGAGGGGTACATCAGGTTCCCAGCAATCAATTGTAATAGGGGAAACTCTAGTCTGGGGCACAGACAGCCATGTCTGTGGCCGTCAGCGAGACATCAGGATGGTATGTTGCCTCCCTGGTGCCAGAGTCAAGGATGTCTCAGAGAGGGTGCAGAATATTCTCAAAGGCGAGAGAGAAACCAGCAGGAGGTCGTTGTACACATTGGAACCAACGACTCGGATAAAGAAAGGGATGAGTTTCGGCAAACAGATGTAGGAAACTGGGCAGGATGTTAAAGGTAGCTCCTCAAGAGTAGTAACATCTGGACTACTCCAGTGCCACGTGCTAGTGAGAGTCAGAATGGGAGGATAGAATGGATGAATGTGTGGCTGAGGAACTAGTGCAGGGGAGAAGGATGCACATTTTTGGACCATTGGCCTCTCTTGAGGGAAAGAAATGATCTGTATACGAGGGACAGGTTCCACTTGAATTGGAAGGGGACTAATATCCTTGTGGAGAAATTTGCTAGTGTTACTTGGGAGGCTTGAAACTAGTAAGAGAGGGTGGGAACCAAAGAAATAATGAGAAAAAAGAAAAGGATGAGACTGGTACAATAAGTAAGGGGAGCAATACAAATAGTCAAGGCAAACAAGAGCTTGGCAGAGAATGAGGTAAGACATAAATTAAACTGCATTTAGTTCAATGCAAGAGGCCTGACAGGTAAGTCAAATGAACTTGGGGCATGTTGGGAACGTGGGACTGGGATATCATAGCTATTACAGAAACGTGGCTCATGGATGGACAGGACTGGCAGCTTAATGTTCTGGGATATAGATGCTATAGGAAGGATAGAAAGGGAGGCAAGAGAGGAGGCAGAGTGGCATTTTTGTTAGGAATAACATTACGACTGTACATGGGAGGATATTCCTGGGAGATCATCCAGTAAAGTTATATGGGTAGAACTGAAAAATAAAAAAAAAGGGATGAACTCCTTGTTGGGATTGTATTATAGCCCCTCTCCCCACCACCTCCACCCCCAACCCTCCCAACAGTCAGCGAGAAATTGTGAGGCAAATATCTAAGGGGATCTCAGATATCTGTAAGAATAATTGGGTTGTAATGATGGGGGATTTTAACTTTCCAAATGCAGACTGGGATGTCATAGTGTTAAGGGCTTGGAAGAGGAGGACTGTGTTAAGTGTGAACAAGAAAGCTTTCTTATTCAATATGTGGATGTACCTACTAAAGAAGGACCAATATTTGATATTCTGTTGGGAACTAAGGCAGGGCAAGTTACGGAGGTGTCAGTGGAGTAGCATTTTGGGGCATGTGATGATAATTCAATTAGTTTTAAAATTGTTATGGAACATGATAGAACTGATAAAAAAAAAGCTAAAGTTATAAATTGGAGAAAGGCCAATTTTGACAATATTAGACAGAACATTCAAAAGTTGACTGGGGAGGCAATTTGCAGGTAAAGGGACAGTTGGGAAGTGGGAGACCTTTAAAAATGAGCTAACGAGAGTTCAGAAACAGTATGTTCCTGTTAGTGTGAAGGGAAAGGCTGGTAAGTGTAGGGAATGCTGGATAACTAGAGAAATTGAGGCTCTGGTGAAGAAAAAGGAGCTATATATCAGGTACAGACAGCTGGGATTGAGTGAATCCTTACAGGAGTATAAGGGCAGCAGGAGTGTACTTAAGAGGGAAAGCAGGACGGCATGAAAGGGGACATGAGATAGCTTTGGCAGAGTTAATTAGAATCTAAAGAGATTCTTATAAGTAAATGAAGGACAAAACAGTAACTAGGGAGAGAATGAGTGCAATACTAAATGAATATTTCACATCAGTATTTACTGTGGAGAAGGACATGGAAGCTAGAGAACTTGCGGAAATAAATAATGATGTGTTGAAAAGAGTTCATATCACAGAAAAGGACGTGCTGGCAGACTTAAAACATATAAAGGTTGATAAATCCCCAGGACTGGATCAGGTGTTCCCAGAACTACATGGGAAGTTAGGGAAGAGATTGCTGGGCCCCTTGCTGAGATATTTGTATCATCGATAGCCACAGGTGACATACCAGAAGACCGAAGGGTGGCTGGTGTGGTGGCATTGTTTAAGAAAGGCTGTAAGAAAAAGCCAGGGAACTATAGACAGGTGAGCCTTAGATCAGTGGTGGGTAAATTGTTGGAGGGGATTCTGAGGGGCAGAATTTACACGCATTTGGAAAGGCAAGGACTGATTAGGGATAGTCCAAAACTAGAGGGCATAGGTTTAAGGTGAGAGGGGAAAAGTTTTAAAAAGGACCTGAGGGGTAAATTTTTCACAGAGAGGGTGGTGCACGTATGGAATGAGCTGCCAGGAGAAGTGGTGGAGGTGGCTACAATTACAATATTTAAAAGGCTGGGTATACGAATAGGAAGGGTTTAGAGGGATATGGACTGATTGCTAGCAAATCGTACTAGGTCAGATTGGGACGTCTGGTTGGTGCAGATGAGAAAGACGGATAGGTCTGTTTCCGTGCTGAATGATTCTATGACACTATGGTAAGGAGCCAGACTGGGGAAAAATTTTCAAGGTTCGTAGAAAGTTCTTCCCTTTGCGCCAGTGAAAGCATCAGCAGAACAAACACTGAGATCTGGTGTAATCTCTTTTGAAGATTAATAACCAATGCCATTTTTTATTAAAGGATTCGGATCAGGTAGAAACCTCAACCAAGGATGTGGACCAGAATCTCTGGTTCATGGTCCTCCATATCCAGGCTGAACAAGGTCAGAGGTTTCAGGCCTAAACACTTTGTTCCTCAGTAGGCTGTGTAGGTCACAATGTAAACCCTATAGTTGTATGTTGTAGTACATACATTATCAGGATACCACCTATCTATTCATAGTGTATATGATATATATTGTGTGTGTATATATATATATATAACTAAGGTCACAAATTCTGAATTAGAAGATACAGGTCCCAATTTCACTTAAATTGAGATTGGATTATGGGATTCTGCTTAGTTTCAACTGATTCTTTGATGTAACATTTGTATTTGTTTGGGAGTTTTTGGATTCCTTCTTTGTATTCTTAAAGTCTGAACAGGACTGATGCTAGTGCACAAATTGACTTGAGGCTTTCTGAGGCACCAGTCCTAAACTAGGCTGAAATAATTGATTTCATGGAAATTCTCTCATCCTAAATGTTGCACTGTATATATAATGAACACATATAAGATATATAAATAAAATTGGGAAGTTTGACCCTCAGTTACTTTAGTTAGAACAGCAAAACGTCATTGCACCTTAGAAAAGTGTTCAGATCATGTTAGAATACAAATCACTGTGTAAATAGGTAATACTCATGATCCCAACTTTAAGGAAATGCAATAAGAATTAGAGCATGGTGTATGGGAAGTAAGCGATCAATTATTTCACCAGTGGAAAGTTTCTGAATCTATGTGTACCAATTCAGTATGTCAATTCTTCATTAACGTGTGATTGTCAGAAAAATTCATTGGCTGTAGGATGCTATAAGATTTAAAAAAGCTGTTTACTTTCCCAATTTTTAGAATTATTGTCACTGTTTGGCACCACATATGAATTCCAGTCCATTCCTAAGAAAATCACAGGCTCTCGACACATAAATTAAGATTTAGGAGCACATACATAACTACAAGCAAGCAAATGTACCCATTATATTGTAAATTAAGATAGCATTTGGATCATTTGACCAATCCATATCAAATCTTAGTCATAAGTATCCCCAACGTAATCACTGTAATCTATATTTATGCTTTTAAAATGGCAGTCCTATTTTTGGGATGTTATTCTTTTGTCTGAATATAACATGCCCTTCCTGCCCAGACCCTGCTGTACGTTACATGACAGTTTTTTTGGTGTGAAACTGTTAATTTCTTGAGGGCCAGTCCTTATAAATGGCAGTTATTCCAGTTCAAGGTTGTTGCATCCTGCTTTCCACTCAAGCCCCTAATTTTAAGTCCTTTTTCATCAGGCTAAAGTTTCTCTGTGCAGGACAATATTTTAACCCATTTACTGTCAAAATTATGTGATGCGTTCCATCTAAGTAATGCATCCCGATTATCAATAGGTAGTATTAGCCAATGGTGCATTTAATTTGATCTGTACCAGTTGCCTTTAACTTGGTTGTCATTTTTATTTTATATCCTGTGACCTTTAGTTTACTGACCTTTTGAAAATTAGAATTAGAATTAACTTTATTGTCACATGTACTCACATGAATACAGTGAAAAGTTTACAAGTTGCCACTTACGGCCTCATCTCAGGTACAAAGGTATCTAGGTATAGATTCTTAAGTACAAATTCTTAGGGAAAAGAAAGGAAAATAATGAAATAAATAGAAATAATCTGACAAGTTTAAACAGTTTCTCTTTGTTTACTCTATCAAAATACTATTATTTTTAACGTCTTTTTAAAGTTATGCCTCAACTTTTGCTGCTCCAAGGAAAACAATCATGACCACTTGAGTCCAAGTGAAGCAAGTCACATAACTCGCATAAAGGAAATTCCTTTATAGTACAATTCTGGTAAATCTCCTCGGCTAGGCTGCATAGCTATTGACTCAAGTGGTCCAGATTTTTGGGGCTTTTAACAGCTGCTTTTCGAGCACGAATGTCTTATGCAGCTATTTCCAATATGGTGGGAAATGTGGAAGGACCCTCCAGCTGCATATGCAGAATCTTTATTCACAGCATTATGAGCATTGGAGTAACTGTCAGCATTCTGCCATACGAACTGGCAGACATATCGGCACATCTTGAACATCTGATGCAGCAATGTACAGCCTGAAAGATCCTGTGACATTATAGTTAAGGGCCAGAGTGTTCTATCAAGAAGGCTGAACCTTTATGTGAAACTTGAGCTTCAGTTGAAGATGGTGACATAACTTTCTCATGGCTCCTTTGTAGAGCGAAGACATTCAGATATTGCTCCTTAAAGAAGGTCAGGCAGGAGGAATGGTCCCTGAAGAGTCACTGTAGATATAGCCATCACGTAGTGCCCTTCTTCTGCTCCTTTTTTGTAGCAGCTACTTATGCTCTGTGCTATCCTCTCTCCTGCTGCTCTCCCTTGCCTACTGGCCCCAAAGAAATTTGAAACTACCAGGACAGCAGCCAAACTATCAGGCAGAGAGTACAACATCAGCAAAACTTTACTATCTTTAGACAGAGACACAGCCAGAAGTTCACCAGAGCCTGGAGTGACCAATCAATTACTAACCTTCAAATAACTTTGAATTTAAAAACATCCTAACTAATTTTCAATAGGATTTGCTGACGCCAACAGTGCAGCCTATAGCAATCACGTAGATAATGCACTTTCAGCTTGTAAAGTAAGTGTAGTTTTCACCTGCATATTGTAGGCTTAGGAGGGCATTTAGTGTCAAAAAACCACAGGCGCTGTGTGATCAAATTGCTAAGCCCATGTTTGATATTCCACAAGCTGAATTTGATGCTAAGTATCTAGAGATCAAGGTGGATATTTTCAAAGCATTTTTTATGGTCTGAATTTTTAAAATTGTGTTGATGGTCCAAACATTTTTCTATCTACCAGTACCACGTCTTACTGTGCTTTCATTTCTACCTAATAGGTTCACACATGTGGAAGTCAACATATTCTTCAGTTATGTTGTTGACATTCTTCAGTCTTTGCATCTTCGTGTGTTGGAGAAACAGCCAGGTTTTGCAAGCTTTCTGCCCACTCTGTCTTCTATCTTGAGGAGGAAAATTTGGGATATGGATCTTGAGGCTACATGGACAAGTGTGCTCCCAGAATTTGGTCTGAATGAATCTGATACAAAGGCTCTATGTGCATTCTTTGTGACCCACTGTAAAGACGCTGAGTATTACCCATTAAAGGAAAGAAAAAGGTACAGCCTAAATATCAAAGAAGTTTTAGACAGAGCTGTGCCCAGCCGCATTCTACATCACTGTCTGCTCCATCTTGTGCAGTTAGCAGAGAAAGAAAGTAGTATGATGACAACTGAGCAACACCAAGTCAATAAAGCAAGCACACGAAGGAGACCAAGACCCAAGTGAAGAGCAGGATATAGACAGAACGCAAACCTCCAGGTCTGGAGATTGACCTCATCCTTCCACAATGTAATATCCTTTGCTTTGAGTTAATAAAATCACGTCACTGACTTTTTGCAAAATAGGCACGCCAAGGTGGTATATTGATATTGGGCAGTAAAATTCCCCTTGCATCTCATATTGAATGTTGAATTGACAAACAGCCATTCAATGTTTGCACCTGTGACATAACAAAAATCAAACATCAAAATCACAACACTGCAGAATGAAGGATTTCCAAAAATTGGGGTATGAAGTTCAGAACTCTGTAATGATAGAAGATTTCAGTCAGGCAGTGGACAGGCCCTTTGGAAACTTCCAACCAACTCCTAAATGTCAATATAGGATATATTCCAATTGTGAGGAAGTGTTCTGTAACTGAAACGTTGTGTACTCTGTCAACTGACAATTGAGTCTTTCCAGTGTCTGCTTTAAATTTTTGCATTGTCAGCATTTTTTGTGATTAAAGTTCAGCCTGCTCAGAACATGCAAACATTTAAAACTATCCCAGGTGTGGTTTGTCTGATGTGGATTTCAATGTTGGTTACCTGTGATTAAACAGCTTGCTTTGTGCTTTTAATCAATAGTTTAATTTATATTACAATTGATACCTGTATCTAATTAAAGGTTAGAAAAAGGGGAAAGTTCCACAATGTAGAGACCTGACATCAGAGTCATACAGCATGAAACAGATCCTTTGGTTCAACTCTTCAGTGTTGAAGAGTTATATATCTTAATATGATCTAGTTCCATTTTCCAGCATTTGGCCCATACCCCTCTAAACCCTTTCTTTTCATATACACGTCCAGATGCCTTTTAAGTGTTGTAATTGTACCTGCCTCCAACACTTCCTCTGGCAGCTAGTTCTATACAGGCACCACCCTCTGCATGAAAAAGTTGCCCCTCAGGTCCTTTTTAAATCTTTCCCCTTTCACCTTAAACCTAATGTCCTCTAGTTTTGGACTCCCTGACCCTAGGAAAGTGACCTTGGCTATTTACCCTTTCCATGCCCAACAGATTCAAGAACAGCTTCTTCCCTGCTGTTATTAGACTTATGAATGGATCTCTCAAATTTTAAGCAATGACAATCTTGCATTTTGTGTACCTTCTCTGCAGCCAGACAACTGTATTCTTTTCTCTGTTCTATTACACTAATGCACTTTGTATAGTATGATCTACCTGTACTGCATGTTAAACAAAACTTTTCTCTGTACCTAGGTACATATGACAATAGTAAATAAAATTAAAACACAATTTTATAAACCTCTATAAGGTCACCCTCATTTCCAACACTCGTGAATAAAGCCCCGGCCTATTCAACTTCTCCCTGTAGCTCAAACTCTCCAGTTGCAGCAACATCCTTGCAAGTCTTTTTGTTCCCTCTCAAGTTTAACAACATCCTTCCTATAGCAGGGCAACACAGAACTGTACACAGTACTCTAAAAGTGGCCTCACCAATATTCTGTACGACCACAACATGACAACCTAACTCCTTTACTCAATGCACTCACCAATGAAGGCAAGCATGCCAAACGCCTTCTTCACCACCCTGTCTACCTGCAATTCCACTTTCAAGGAACTATGCACCTGCACCTGCTAAGCCTCTTTGTTCGGCAAAACTCCCCAGCACCCTACCATTAAGTGTATATATCCTGTCCTAGTTTGTCTTACCAAAATGCAACACCTCACTTTTATCTAAATTAAACTCCATCTGCCACTCCTCAGCCCACCTGAGACAGAATAAATTCTAGAGTTTTAATGCTTCATTTGAGTTCAATTTGGGATTCATTAGTCCATGGCATTGGCTCCTTAGTGTCATTTTAAGTTACTCTATAATACAAATCAAACAAAGTAACGAGTTGTTCTGACAGAAGATCATTGACTGATAATGTTAATCTGTTTCTTTCTCCAAATTGTTGCCTAGTCTGTCGAGTATTTCTAGCATTTTTTCTTCATTTCAGACTTCTAGCTTCAGCACTATTTTGTTTCAATAACATTAAATCCCCTGACAATGAAATCCTCTATTACTGCAATGTTTCACTCCCCCTTTTCTGACAACTGCTTACTTTGCATTAGTTTTACTGATGGATCACCTAAGTGTTGTTGCCTTAAGTACTGAATGCCAATTTAGCAAGCTGCCAGTTCAGCATTGCAGTGGGATCCTCCAGACTGTTTCTCTCTCCTCACCCTACTCCACTTGCTTACTAATCTGTTCTGCTTGTTGGGAAGTCATGTTGAGGTTGTACAGGACTGGAGTACTGTGTCCAGTTCTGCTTGCTTTGTTATAGGAAGGATATCATTAAGCTGGAGAGGGCTCAGAAGAGATTTACCAGGATGTTGCCAGGTATGGAAGGTTTGAGTTATTAGGAAAGGCAGGGAATTCTTTCACTAGAGCGTAGGAGGTTCAGAGATGACCTGATAGAAGTTTATAAAATAATGAGAGGTATAGACAGAGTTGATGGTAGTTGTTTTTTCCCTAAGATGGTGAATTTCAAGACTAGGGAAGCACATTTTTAAGGTGAGTGGACAGAGATTCAAAAAAGGCACAAGAGGTAAATTTTTTACACAGAGGGTGGTTTGCGTGTGGAATGAACTTCCTGATGAAGTGGTGGATGCAGGTATTACAACATTTAAAAGATATTTAGATGGATATGTGAGTAGGAAAGGTTTGGAGGGATATGGGCCAGGAGCAGGTAGGTGGGACTCGTTTAGTTTTGGACTATGTTTGGCATGGACTGGTTGGACCGAAGGGTCTGTTTCCGTGCTGTATGACTATGACTCTATAAAAGCAGAATGTTATTCAAATGGAGAGGGGCTGAAGAATGCTGCAGTACAGGGAGATCTGGGTGTCCTTGATAGTGGGGATCTTTCCCCTCATGGAGTTATTTAGAACTAAAAAGCACAGTTTCAAATTAAGGGGTCCTCCATTCAAGAACAGGAGAAATTTCTTCTCTTAGTGGATTGTTAATTTTAAGCATTCCACCCCATACGAGTAGAGAGTATGTTATTGAATATATTGAGGACTGGGTTAAATAATTTTTTGTCATATGGGTTAGTGCAGAGTTATGGAGGTGTAGGTTTATTCTTAGCTTCTGGATTTAGCCAATGACTTCCTCAGCCAGCCTATACTATACCACTAGACTAATCAACTTCTCTAGGCGCCTGCTGGCTCTGCGTACTTTTACAGCTTTTATACAGGTCCAGTCTCTCCAAATGTTTTGGCTTCCAATCTCAGTTTCAGTCTTAGGTCTCTGAGAAACTGGAAGTGGCACTTTCCTTTGTCGGTTTCATTTTCAATTTCACTTTTAAATTTGGGTCTACTTCAAAAAATACAAGCTTCAACAGCAGATTATATCACATAGCAACAAAATAAATGCTCAGCACATGACAATAGGTGCTGGTTAACAGGGTTGTAATAGTACATGCTATCTTTTGCATCAATATACTAGTTTCATGTCTAATCTAAAAGATTGCACCACTGACCTGTGCAGCACTCCCTCAGTGCAGTACTGGAATATCCATCCTGGACTCAAGCCAGCAACTTTCTGATTCAGACACAACAGTATTACCATTAATCCACTGCTGACACCAGTAAAGAGCCACATTGAAATGCTTTCAGAATGGTATATCAGAGAATTAGTACGCCTCTAAGAAGTATACTAAGATCAATGTTGCCTCTTCCCTGGCCAGTTCAACCACATGTAAATGGATTGGAATAACCAATTAGCATGATGCTTACTAGCAATCAGGTCAAACTACCAAAGATGTCCCACATGATGCATTTGGGAGCTATGACCCCAGAGACATACATTCATTTCTTGTGTTTTGACGTACAACTTTGCCTGCAACTTTAATTACCCAGCAGTCTAAGTTAGGGAGAGAAAGAGGTAAGAAGTTGTGGGCAGTCATGCAACAAAAGGCACCCAAGCCACTAAATTGAATTATTACAGTCAGTTGAACTCATCTGAAAGCTTCCTCATGAAGAACAAAATATTCAAGTGTTCATCCAGAATTTAGGACCAATATAACTCAGAAGTGACATAGTCCTTGTCTGAGAGGACAAGGGTAGCAGATGCACAGTATTACTTGCAGGTTCTCAACCAAGCTACACATTGGAAGTATAATCAACCAATCTTTGACTGTCACTGAGTCAATATCCTGGAACTTACTTCCAACTACATTGTAGCTGTACCTACACAGCATGGATTACAGCAGCTCACCACCATCTTCTTGGAGATAATTAGGGATGGGCAATAAATACTGGCATTACTAGTGACATTCACATTCTGCAAAATAACTTAAAAGTCTAGTGCTCGTGAAGGTGCTGACAGCAATGGTGGAAAGAATAAACTTTGCTACAATCCTTTCCTTTATTCATCTTACCTTGTTTGCCTAACAAGTCATGAATAGCTTGCTGTTAAACTCATTTATTTTTAAAATTCTTGTAATATCCTAAGATTTTTGAATGCAAATTCAATACACAATAAATTGCTCCTGTGAACATCATGCCAATTACTTCAATCAAGAAAATTACCAATTTTGCTTCAGTGCAAGGGTCTGTCTGCAGCCTCACATATGCCCTCATTACACTGTGCAGCAGAAATTAAACTGCCAGGCCAGTTTGTTTCAATGCACATTGTGCTAGCAACTCACTTGCCTGTCATACCTTCTTTGCAATCAACTCCTAAAACAGTATATCTGGCTTCTAGCTAAATCCTCCTACAAAACTGCAGAAAGGATGTTGGTTAGGCCACTTTTGGAATACTGCATTCAATTCTGGTCTCCCTACTATAGGAAGGATGTTGTGAAATTTGAAAGGGTTCAGAAAAGATTTACAAGGATGTTGCCAGGTTTGGAGGGTTTGAGCTATAGGGAGAGGCTGAATAGGCTGGGGCTAATTTTCATGGAGCGTCAGAGGCTGAGGGGTGACCTTATAGAGGTTTATAAAATCATTAGGGGCATGGAAATGGGGGAATAGACAAGGACTTTTCCACCAAGGGGTGAGGGAGTCCAAAACTAGAGGGCATAGGTTTAAGATGAGAGGGGAAAGATTTAAAAGGGACCTAAAAGGCAACTTTTTCATGCAGAAGATGGTGCATGTATGGGTATGGAATGAGCTGCTAGAGGTGGTGGTGGTGGGTACAATTACAACATTTAAAAGGCATCTGGATGGGTACGTGAATAGGAAGGATTTAGAGGGATATGGGCCAAATGCTAGCAAATGGAACTATATTTATTTAGGATATCTGCTTGGCATGGACAAGTTGGACCAAAGGGTCTGTTTCCATGCTGTACAGCTCTAAGGCTTTATTACTCACTGCCTGCTTACATACAAATGAAGTAGCTTAGACATTCACTCCCTCCACCACCAGAGCATAGTGTCTGCGGCATGAGCTGGCTGCAGAGTGCCCTGCAAGCAATCACTAGGGTTTCTTTGACAGCATGCTCCAAATGCGTGACCTTCCAATACACCGAAGAAATAGGATAACTGCACCTGGAAAGACCCCACATTCGAGTCACGCATTGTCCTGGCTTGGAAATATCTGCTAACTGTTGCTGGGTCTGAAACGTTCTCCTTATCAGCAAGGTGGATGCATCTTCACGACTAGGACTGCATCAGGTTCACCACAGCCTCCAATGAGGTCCATGCTGGGATGATCAACTTCCCAGGGGAGAGAAGTCACTCCCAGTATTTTATGGGCCAAGTTCAGCAAAGGGAGATGACTTGAGGCATGACAGCACAAACAGCTGATCTGACAATCGAGTGAAAAGCTGAACAGTTGGCAACTGGGACTACTTTGGGCAGATGGACTGTTCCAGGCGGCCTCTAGCGAAAAGTCATCAACGGAACATACCAACTCCGCCCTTCTCCACTATGCTGCCAGACGTAATCAACGAACTTGCAGCATTTAATGTTTCTATTTCACCAACACCCACTACCTTTAACGTGAACATCCCACAAGCAGAACTACACTGAGCACGATTCCCAACACGCTTAATACGCGCTGCCGTAGTCGACAAGACGGTTAAGTGGGCGATCGCGCGCAGCCGCAGAGGGAGCCGTCGCTTGGCGGAACTGGCGCAGCCGCAGTGCGGAGGGAGCCGTCGCTTGAGGGACCTGAAGTGCGGAGGGAGCCATCAGTCATCGATTGGACGACTTGGCGCAGCCGCAGTGCGGAAGCAACCGTCGCTTGGTGGACCCAGCGCAGCCGCAGTGCGGAGGGAGCGGTTGATGGAGGACTTGGCGCAGCCGCAGTGCGGAGTGAGCAGTTGCTAGGAGGACTTGGCGCAGTCGCAGTGCGGAGGGAGCCGTTGCCGGGAGGACTTGGCGCAGCCGCACTGCGGGTTTTACTGTCGAGAGCGGGAGATGGTGGTATTTTGAAGAAAAGCCGCCATTGGCGGTCCCTCAGACTTAGCCCCTTGCCCACTCTGAGAGGAAGGGAAACGGGCGAGCACTCCTCAGTTGGTCCGAACGGCCACAATGGGCCGTAAGAGAAGGAGCGGCTGCTCTGAGGCCGTGTCTCCGGCCCCTGTCCCCGCTCCGGCCCTCACTTTGGCCGAGTGTTTGTGCCCGGTCTGTCAGGAGCTGCTGGCCGAGCCGGTGACACCGCCGTGTGGACACTCACTGTGCCTAGGCTGCTTCCAGCAGACGGTGGAAATCAGTAACCTCAACTGCCCGCTCTGCCGCCGCCGCCTGTCCAACTGGGCCCGGGGTAAGGTCCGAGAAGGCAGCCTGGTGAACACGGAGCTGCAGGAGCGGATCCAACAGCAATACCCGCAACTCCAGGCCGAGGAAACCAATCACCAAGAAGGTGAGGGAGACGAAACGGCAAGTGCTGGAGAACGTGTTCCGCACGTTAGCAACTCTGGGACTGCTGAGGCCAAGACCTCCCCATCGCCCCCCGCAGTCGCCCTTCGCCCCCTTTCCCCGCTCCCACCAACCCCCCGCGCCCCACCCCCCAAGCCCGTTAAGTTGGTGAAAATGTTTGGGAATGTGTAACGTACTAGAAATTGACCTATTCATTCTTTTATAAGTTGACAGATTGTGTTCACGGCCTCAACTGTGCAAACCTGGTGAGGTTCGGAAGGAGTATGAAGAGCAGATTAGTAAGGTGAGAGAGATTCTAGGTTTCTGTTCTGTGCACAACGATCCCAACTGGCACTCATACTGGATAAGTTGGATTCCTAAGTGAAACCTGGCATGATAAACCAAAGTTTTATTTTTGCAATTTACTGGCCAGTCACTCTTGCATACGTGTATAAGGCTTTTCATGTACTTTGAGTAAAGAACACAAAGGAAACAAAAAGACCAGTTGGAAAGATATTATAAATAAACAGATTCATCCCTTTTATCCCCAGCAATACCTTTTACAGAAAGCTGATCTCAGTGAAGTATCACTCCTATTTTTACTCTATTGTCTTACTTAACTGGTGAGGTCACAAGCATTTCCTTATGGTGACTGCACATTCAACGGGGTTTTCACCATCTCTTCCCCAAGATACACAGACAGGATAACTCACTTTGACTACTTTGAGGCTGTTAAACAACACATCTGATATGGATCTTTTCCTCTGATCTGCACCTGTTTCTGCCTTCTCTATCAGTAGCGTAAAACTTAACTTTAGTAATCACTTCAGCAATTATCTCACCAGATACCAATGCTGATTTGACCCCTGCTTGTAACAAAGTAAGTTTTTGACCTTTACAAACAACCTACCTTCACAAACTTAAAAGCCCAGATCCACTGTTGTCAGATGAACAAACCATCCATGATATCCTATAAAATTGAGGAATACTTTTCCAGTTCACAAATACTTTTCATGCTTCATAAATTGTTTTCCACCTCCTTCAGGTGGAAATATACAGTGTTTTTCATTTTAAAAAATCTGGTAGCAGGATAGCTCTGTAGGTTTGAGATGAACAAGGCTCCCATTACTAGGCCAGACTTCTTCCCCACAACTGTATTGTTGGCTGTGCATGATAGCGATTTGTGTTGTTTGTTGAAAGTGAAGGACTATCCCTCTGATTTCCCTATCCAGTGAATCCTCTGTAGGCCGATATATAAATCTGTCTACTTGCCAATCTCTGTCTTTCTCGTGTGTATATGTTTAAAGAAACCACTTCCTAATTTATTGAAACTCTATTGCCAAATGTTAAATAATCAACAGTTTAAAAAAAAAGTTCAGTAGAGTTTGCCTTTCCTTTAAAGCTTGATCTTGGAAAATGTTGGTGGGTTTCATACTCAAAGCCCTATTTGAGAAATGAGCAAGCTCCTTTTAATGGTATCATTTCTGGTTTGGCATATCTTTGTGGAATGTATTTACTTCCTTTCAGAGTAAATCAGGCAAACTGTTGCATGTTGTCAGATCTCAAAGAACCATAACAGGTGAAATTTCTGCATTATTTGTATTGCATGAGCCTTGTCAGTTCACCATATTGGCTGATAACATGATTGAGAAATATTATATTTTTATTGATTTTCTGCATTCAGAAGGCATGGGTACTACACTTTCTGAATGGTTTTTCTAACAAATAACTGCCAATACAGTTCACATCAGCAAAATCAATCTCCATTGAGCTGGGTTCCGGCAGTTTGTCATTGAGCTATTTAGATTTCATAGCTCTTGGGTTTCTCTCCCAATCTGTGCTTTGTTACTTAATTTGCCATGCTCATAGTAAGGGAGTTTCAGGAAAAAAAAAACTGCTGCTGTTAATCATTATTCAGCATTGTTTGGGAGGAGCAGCCATGTACGGATAGGAACATTTTGCTATCCATCTTTGACCTTGAGACAAAATGGGAGATGACTCGGTGACTGCACAGCGCTGGTTTGGGAAATGGACCAGACTGGTGCCACATGTAGCAATGAGAGTACTTCCCACCTATGCTGGTGAAGAGACTGTCATGCATCTCTTTCTAGAATGTGCTTTTGCTAGGAAAGTCTGGAGTGAGACGCAGTGAATTTTTTTGTCAAGGTTTGTCCCTAACACTTCGTGATGCAGGACCCTGTTCACTATGGGCTGCACCCCTGGACACGCACTGGGACAAACATCAACTGTGCCTGGAGGACCATCATCTCTGTGAAAGATGCTCTGATCTGCCTGAAACCTGTTGGTCCTTCAGTGTAAAGAGTTGACCTCAACCAATTTTTGCAAATTGGCACGTTCCAAGGTCCAGGACGACATGCTAGGGACACACTAAAGCTTGGGACAGCTGTCGCCAGGGTACAGTGGGGAAAGACCACTGTCTAAGGTTTTTCAGCCGAAGTATAATGATGGTATCAGGTTATCAAACCCTCTTGCTGCCTAGATGTATGTAAATAGTGTCCTGCATGAGGAAGAAATGCCTTTTGGTGTTTGCAACAGTAGGGAAGATCAAATTCCAATGTTTGTTTTTCTTGATACCCAGAGATTGTAAGAACTGCTGTAGCACCTCTTAATGTTGCTTTTTTTTATGAATAAAGCAAATTTTTGCAATAAAAAATCACTTTGTTATCTGTGCTAGCATGCTTGAGTTCATTTTTCATTAACGGTTGTTTTATATTAATTAAATTTTTCAGTGTAACCAATGACTAAATTCAGGTAATGAATCATTTTCCCCTGATAAAGGGTAGGGTTATATTCAGGTTTTTTATTTTGAGCCTCTCACAGAAAATGGTTTTTGATGAGTGGCCACTTATCTGAAATTTGTATCTCATTAAGGAGTCAATATTATCAGTAGGAGAGAGAAAAGGCCACCCTTCTGCGTAGCTTTCAACTTTATATGAGAACAGAATAACATGGGTACAGTATTCCACTGGAAAGATACGCTGGAATTTGGACAGACTGCAAGTAAAGATGTCAGCTGCAGTTTGAGCAGTGCAAAAGGAATTCAAGCTGTTGCACTGCTTATTGACAGTCCAGAATGCTTTATTGTGTGAATAACAAGTTAATTTAAAGACCACTGGAAGAATTGTTTTATTCATTCATGGGATGTGGGTATCAATGGCAAGGCCTTCACTTGTCCATCTCTTAAATGTCCTTGAAAGCAGCTAAGTCAACCATATTGCATGAATTACACTGAATTATTCCGACCTTTGCTTCTGCTGCATTGTTGAATCTGCCTCTCAGCTGTATGTGAGATCCTTCCCGAGAAATATTGCAAGTGCAATACTGCATTGTAATTTTTATGATTCACCTGTAATATTTAGGCCACTATAAAGCTTCATATAGCTATACTTTAACAACCAAATTGTGTCAAAGTGCATTGTTTCCAAAAAAATTATTTCAATAGCTAATTGTTTCATTGTAGCAACATATTGTTAAATTGAAAGTGAATGCAGTGCCTGCATAACTAGCTCGCTCTCATCTGGTGACCTCAGTAGTCTACACTCGCAATATAGTTCTGGTTTTGGTCCATGTAAAGTTTACGCCACGTGATCAAGTTGTCCATATGTCCTGCCTGCTCTTGCATTTATTTTCATGAAGTTTTTTTAAATCTGGGGCAATTAAGATTGTACTTGTTGGACAGTCCAGTAAAGCAGTTTATTTTGTTACTCGCACCTGTTTGTGAGAAACATAAAAAAATTAAATGCTTCAGTCTCTCATGAATGAATGCCTTAGGAGCCAATTTAAGAACTGCCGTGCTGACTTTGACATGTGATTTGCTGTGGACTGGCAGCAGCCCTGTCCTGAGGCTGCCAGATTACGGAAGTCCAATTTCTAAAATTCTTTGACCCTTCATGATTTGATGCAGTATTTAAATGTTGAAAATGAACTGATTCACATCACTAAGCCAGATGATCTTCTAATTGCTGTGATATTAAGCATCTGATTTCTTCAGTATTGTTTGATCATTGTCCCACAGCCAAAGTAAATGTTGATCTCCTCCTTACCTGTGGGAATAGTGTTTTGTGAGTTAAAATAGAAATGTCTAAGTGCTGGAAGAGCTTCTATTGGACCATCTCTGGTTATGTGTGCCACTAGGTCTGTTTTAGAATTAGGCAGGTGAATAAATTGGGTGAAAATTAATAAAGGTGAACAATTGTAAGGTTATTGACTTGCTTGGTTAACAGCACTATTGAGAGTGCTTATGAAATGACCTCTTCTTAAAACCGATTGCAGGAAATAGTGTGGATTAGATTGTAGAATCTAGAACTTTTCAGCCATAGCTAATGAGACTGAATTACTTCACAGCTAAGGGCAGAGCGCCATGCTCGTGATGAGGAGGAACAGCGAGCCAGTGAAGACTTAATTCAGAAAATATTGGCAGAAGAGAAGGAGTGGCTAATGCATGAGGAAAAGCAGAGGAAGGAAATGGATGAACAATTAAAAAGAGATGAAGAGCTGGCTCAAATGCTGAGTAAGGAAGTGGTAAGTAATTATCAAAGTTAACCCTGAATTCTTTTGAATTGGGTCTTCTAAATTTCTTTTGCTTTTTGGACCATTAAGTTGCTTAAGAAAAGGGATTGATTCATAAATACCTTGTATGTGTTTTTGGGTTTCTCTTCAGAGCTTTTGCAGGGAACCATCAACCTTTGTAATAAATTTCAACTCGGAAAGGTTTCCATCAGGCATTCAAAAGGAAGTTGTACAGACTTGTAGTTACGGTTAGTATTGTGACATTGAAAAGATGAGTCTGATTGCTTTCAGGAATGGGGTTTTCCAGAACACACATTTTCCTTTTTAATTTGAATATATTAAAAAAAAATGAAAATTTTTGCATGTCCCAGGAAAAACTGTGACTGTTGATTACTAAGACATGCTATGATTCATGATGCTTAGTTGCACTGTGAATGTATGGGCCATTTTCTAGCATACAACCATTTGTGGGAAATAAGTACATTTGTTAAAAATGGAAAACCTGAATGTGACGCCTGTCCTGACACATTGATTTTGATTAAAAATTTGACTTTTGGCAGAATTCCAGTTTCAACTTCTAAGACCATAAAATGTGGTTTCTGTGATTTGAATTCCTGTTATCTGTATCGCTTCAGATGCTAACATTTTTCACTTTTCCATGTCAGTTTGTTTTTGAATATCTGAATATTTTACTCCTAATCCTCTGTACTTTAAGTATTTGACAACTAAATATCTCATAACTCCTTATTTGTTATCCCAAATTATTAGATATTTTCCCCTCCTCCCATAGCACTGAAAAAGGCTCTAATGAAAAACATAAAACCTGCTCTGTAATGTGTTGCTGAACATAGTAAGCTCCACGATTGTCCAACGTGGAATGGAAAATCTCTTCCTATGTTGTCCCTTGTCCCTCTGCTACCACCTTGGGATTTCCCCAACATTCATTCTTGGACCTTTCCTGTTCTTTTCATACTTTAGGTTGGCATCGGTAACCACAAATGTAAGGTCAGCTTCCATGCACGCTGACATTTGGCTTTCCCTCTTTTTCTCTGGTCCCAGTGGTCTCTACTATCAGTGTATTTGGATTTGGTGATTTAGTGGTTATTTCCTGGCCTCAAAAGGCCTAGAGTAGTAACTCAGAGCATGACAATTTGAATTCAGTTTATTTAAAAAAAAAACTAAAAGGCTGGGTAGCAGTAGTAAAAACCAAGAAGCTGACAGATTTTTAAAGACGTAACTAATTCACTATATCTTTAGCAGAGGAAACTGCCATCCTGAAAAAGTCTGTGTGATTCCAGTCCGTACACTGCAACATGACTGTGAAGTTTCCTAGCAAATTACTCAAATGTACTAAATTGCTACAACACCAGTCAGTCAAGGAGGCAGCCAACAAAAACCTTCTCAAGACAACTTGGAATGGGCAATAGATTTTGTTCTTTCATAGGATGTGGGCATTACTGGCAAAGCCTGTAACTGAGTAGCTTATGAGGTGGTTGCAGAGGGTTGTTTTTTTCCTTAATCGTTCATGGGATGAGGGCATCACGGGCTGGGTCAGCATTTATTGCCCATACCTAATATTCCAGAGGGCAGTTAAGCATCAACCAAATTGCTGTGGGTCTGGAGTCACTTGTAGGCCAGACCAGGAAAGGATGGCAGTTTCCCTCCCTAAGGACATTAATGAACTAGATGGGATTTTTTTGTGACAATCGACAATGCATTCATGGTCATCATTAGACTTTTAATTCCAGATTTCTATTGAATTCAAATTCCACCATCTGCCATGGTGGGATTTGAATCCAGGTGCCCAGAACATTATCTGGGGTCTCTGAAATAACAGTCTGGCCATAATACCACTCTGCCATCGCCGCCTCAGTATAAGATTGGTCATGTGACTGTGGGTCTGGCATCACATGTATGCCACACTGAAGAAGGGTTGCAGATTTCCTTCTTCACTTATGGATATTAGTGAATTGGATAAATTTTTGTGACAATCACTGTTTCATGGTTGCCATCAATCAGACTAGCTTTCTATTCCAGAGTTATTAATTGAATTTAAATTCACCAGCTTCTGTGGTGGGATTTGAACCCATGTCCCCAGAGTTTTTCCCTGGACCTTTGGTTTACTAGTCTAGTAACATTATTACTGTCAGTATCTTACCATTAAATAAATGCTTGCCTTGCCAATCATGCCCATGTACCATGAATGAATTTTTTTTTTATTAAAAATGTCTTGAAAGACAGTTTTGGATGACTAAACTCTGCAAACACCAAAACCAAGATCTTCAGGCCCAGCCACAAACCCATATGTGCCTGGTGGTTCCAATATTTTCTGATCACAATTTCAGGTGAAATTGCATTATTCGTAGTTGTATTAACACCAAACTGAGTTTCTACTTGCATATTCTTTGCATCAAAAGGACTGCTTCCAAAATGTAACCATTCTTTAGTTTGTCAAACTGTGTTACCCATCTGCAGTTCTGACCACAAAAAGCTTCAGTTGTCATTACTCATCTTCATGGTTAAATCACTCTGTGTCCTCTCTGTCCCTAAAATCTCTGAGGCTTTCCAACCCCTTTCTGAATTCCCCTTTTCCCTCTCAGCTCTTTCGTATAATCTTCTGGGCCAGCTTTGTCTTTAGCTGCCTAGACCTTGTACTGTAGAGGATCCTTTTTAAAAATAACTCTGCTACTCCACTTCCCTCCTTGCCATCAAAATCTGCCTCTTCAATCAAACTGTTGCTCACTTATCCTAATATCTTTTACTGCACTGTGGTGTCTGTTCCTTTCCTGAAATTTGATGCATTGTTGAATATTTCCTGCGTTAATGGTGGTATTTTCTTACATTTTTTTGATGGTGCATAAATACAACTTGGATTGTCTTGCACCATCTGTTTCACATTAAGCAATGGAGTTTTCAATTTTTTTGAGTTGCAGGCTTGGTTTCAGTCCATTTACGTAAAAATCACTGATTAAGAATATTTCTAAAATATCTTACAAAAACATGTGTTCTGGGGAAGGGGTAACCACTACCTGAGCTCTAGGTTACTACATCAACTATTTTCTTAGCTATATGTTTGCTAATGATGGACTTCACATACTGTAACCTGGAGTACATCATTACAGAAAATCTTGACATATCTAAATGACCTGGACTTGGGTGTGAGGGAGTGGGTGTGCATGATTGTGAAGTTTGTGGGTGGTACAAAACTTGGCAATATATCTGATGTGCAGGATAGAAGGAAACTTATCAGGGACATAGATGGTTAAGTGGACAAATTTTACACTATACTTTGGGAGAAACAACACAGAGGAAATAAAACCTTGTTTAATCTTAAATTTTGAGGGGAATGCAAGAGCAGAGTGGTCTTTAATGCATGATTACAGACCTTTTTGAAGTTGGAAGCATAAGTTAAGGTGTTTAAAGCATAAGGAGTACTTAGCTCTGTGTGTAAGGTGATCAAATTTAAAACATAGGTAGTCCCAATTACACTTAATTGATTCCTTATTCACACATTAAATGTTCAGTACCTCAACAGAGTCGCACCATAGCTGTCATTTCTGTCATATGCAGGATGTCTGACACCTCACCAACGCAGCTTCAACAATGCCTCCTAAACTTGCATCTCTACTACGTGAAGAAGGGCATCAGCATATAATTACCACTGCTACCATTACCAAATCTCTTTCCATTTTGAGCATAGAAAAAAGCAGGAATAGACCATTTGGCTGTTGGAGCCTGCTACACCATTCAATATGATCATTGCTGATCATCCAACTTAGTATCCTATTCCTGGTTCCTTTCACCATACCCATTGATTCCTTTGGCCTGAGAACTATATGTATCACTTCTTGAAAACATTCAATGTTTTGACCTCAACTGCTTTTAATGACAAACAACTTTGAGATTGCTTCAGTTTTACTGTGCCAACATCCTTAAATTGCCTACCTAACATCCCTTCTATACCTATGCCACATGGACCAGTGAATCAAGAAAGTGGCTTATCACCACCTACTTGAGAACAATTATGGAGGACTATAAACACTAACTTTGCCAGTGATATCAGCATTCCGTGAGCAAATATTACAAACATGTGTAAATCATTTTTTAGGTCTCAACTGAATGAGTAAGCAACATTCTGGAGACTACTTTCAGAAGGTTACAGAGGTCTTGGAAAGTGTGCTGAGGAAATTGACATGATGCCAATGATGAGGAACTTCGATAATGTTGGGAGATTGAGAAGTTGAGATTATTGCCAGAGCAGGAATGGTTAAAGGGAGAACTAATAAGCATATTCAAAATTAAGGGGATTCCATGAAGGAACACCAGAGGAGGAGTAGGCCAGTTAGACTCTTGTGTCTGTTCTGCCAATCAGTACGACAAAGACTGATCTGTGACCTACCTCCATGTACCTGCATTTGCATCATATTCCTTAAAATTTGGCAAACAAAAATCTAGCAATTTCAAATTTAAAATAAACCTTTGGGCTTGCATTGATTACCATTTGTAGAAAAGGGTTTCAAAATTTTTTTCACTCTTTGCCTCAAGAAGTTGTTTTGGACTTCACTCCTTAAAGGTCTGGCACTAATTCTTGGAGAATGTTCCCTAGTACTAGATTGTCACAATGAAACAAGCTTCTCCCAATCTATCTCCTGAATATCTTGAAAACGCTGAATTTTAGTTAAGAGTGATTTGATCAAAGGAGTAGAATCCTAGTTTTGTAAATGGCCTATAGCTAGATTTGCAGTTGGCACTAAAATGTGGGGAAAGAAGATGCAATAAAGAAATACCAAATTTACAAATGTAAATGGATAGGTTAGGTGATTGGGCCAAAATTTGGCAGATAGAGTTTAATGTGGATAAGTGAGAGGTTATCCATTTTGGTCTGAAGAATAAAAATTCATCTTATCTGTCCAAATGGTGAGAAACTTAAAAATGCTTTGCAGAGGGATCTGGGTGTCCTTATCCATGAATTGCAGAGAGCTAGTGTGCAGGTACAGCAAGTATCGAATCCAGAGAACAGAATCCATAGAATCCCTACAGTGTGGAAACAGGCCATTTGGCCCAACAAGTCCACACTGACCCTCCAGAAGAGCATCCCACCCAGATCCATCCCCCTACCCTTTCCCTATAACCCTACATTTCCCATGGCTGCACACCTAACCTACACATTGCAGAACACTATGGATAATTTAGCATGGCAAATCCACCTAACTTGCAAGTCTTTGGACTGTGGGAGGAAACAGCACGCAGACATGGGGAGAATGTGCAAATTCACACAGATAGATGCACGAGGGTGGACTCAAACTTGGGTCCCTGGCACTGTGAGGCAGCAGTGCTAACCACTGAACCACTGTAATAGGAGGAGGAATGGAATTTTGGTATTTATTGCTGAAGGAGTAGAGTAGAAAAGCAGGGAAGTGTTATTGCTGAGGCTGCATCTGGAGTATTTCATACAGTTTTGATCCCCTTACTTGAGAAAGTATGTAATTGCATTGGAGGCAGGTCAGAAAGGTTCACTAGATCAATTCCAAAGATGAAAGGCTTCTCTTATGTGGAGAGTTTGAGTAGTTTAGGCCTATACTTGCTAGAGTTTAGAAGGAGAGATCTAACTGAAGTATACAAGTTACTAAAGGGAATCGACAAAGTAGACATTGCAGATGTTTCCCCTTATGGGTAAATCTAGGCTGACAGATCATAGTTTTAGGCTAAACTGTGACAGATTTAAAAGAGACGAGGAGGAATTGCTACTTAGTGTAGTGAATCTGTAGGATTCGCTACACCATAGTGCAGTGGACACCAGAACGCTGAATAAACTTAAGGAGGCGATAGACAGATTTTTTTTTAACTAGTAAGGTATTGAAGGATTTTTGGGAACAGACAGGAAGTGGAGTTGAGGCCAAGATAAGATCAACTATGATGGCAGAGCAGGCTCAAGAGAGTGAATTGCCTACTGTTCCTCCTGGTTCTTAGGTTCTTATGTTTAATTTTTGGAGTCCGGGTATAACTGTCCTAAGTATAAACTGCACTCATCCCAAGACCAATGTATAATTCCTAATGTTTGATGCCCAGCACTGCTAATACTAATCAGGGCTTTGTATGGTTGCATTACTTCTATCCCTTTGTATTCCTCATGATATATTGATTACTTTCTAATCCCTTTAAGAGTAAATAGGGCAAAATTGGTTTCCTCTGACAACTGTGTGGTAATCAGAGGTCATAGATTTAAAATAATTGACAAAACAATGACTTGGTATTTTATTCTTTACTCTCAGAAGTCTTTGCTCTCAAACATGTGACTTGAGATAGTGGGAGTAGGTTTCACAGGAATTTTTAAAAGGCAGTTGAAAGTAGAGGAAGAATGTTGATTTACGTTGTGCGTAATTCACATCCACAGAATTTTACAAAGAGTCTAAGAGCTAATGAAGATATTCTGTGCAAATAGCTGATATGGTGACCAATTTGCGTACAGTGTTTGGAAATAGAAATGTGCTAATGGACATGTTATGATTTGGTCAGTTAGGTTGAGGAATAAACATTGACTCGGAAACTGGATCTAACTTCCCTGCCATTGAGAGAATGCAATAAGATTTTCTGTCCCACTGGGAAAGCAGATCAAGCTGCTGGTTTTCATTTGCAAAACAGTTTTTTTAGTATCATTCTTCTTGTACTTGAATTTCTGGAGTGGACCTTGAACTCAACCCCCTAACTTGGTTAAGCCACTGCTGACACAACTGAAGATGACTAATTTCCACTCACAGCAAGCTGTGTCCACACTTGTAAATTGAGATCTTGTGGGTGAAATCCTCCTTCTCCTCCTCCATCTGGAAAGTGTTATTCGCTACAAAATTGATGCAAGTTATGGGTAACTGGTTTTAATTACATAAGATATTTTAATAAAAATGAAAACCATGAAAAATATGGTCTTTTCATTGTCTTTCAACACATAGTAAAGGCGCAACTTGCTTCCTCTATTGATTATGACATCTGAACTGGTTTATTTGCCATAACGACAAGCAAAAAAGAAATCCCTCAGCTAATCTGACTTGACTCAATGTTGACAGCTGACTATTGGCTGTAAAGATCTCTTCCTGATTTCTCACTGAAAACTGATGCTGGTTATAGCCTGCCAATATCACATTCCAAGATGGTGCCTGTGACCTCAAATTGTCATATCTTGGACTCTGGCCAATGACTTCTCGCTTTTCAAAAGATTGGTAGCAGTTTTCAATCAAAGTAATTCCCCCAGGTTGCTGATGTGCTTTAGTCAGGCCACATTGTCTTAACATTAGTTGCTGCAGGGTTTGCATTTAGTTGTTTGATTCCAGGCACTAGTCTGTCTTTTATTTAACTCCCAGTAAATGCTCTCTCTCTTAGTGGTGAAAATAGACGATTCTTGAATTCTAGTATCAATTATTGTATTCAGTTTTGGATTCAAAGTTCCTTCAAAGAGGTGCAGCTATATCTCTTGCAGGGTTGACTTTGAGATGGTCTTATTTTATGAGTATATAATTGTCTCAAATGATAAACTAAGAACTAGTTGTAAATTTCATTAGCGAACTGCAGAAGTGTTTGCCTTGGTTCTGAATACGTAAACCCAAGCAACATGGAAACAGACATGTGTTTTATATTCTAAAAATGTGGCCAGCTGAAAGTCTAACTCTGCAATAGGTTAATGACTTTAAATGGATGCAAGTATAGTGAACTTTAAATAATTAGGGTATTTATTCCCACACTTGGACAATAAAATGCAATGTGCAAGTATTTTTGTAATGTATTTCATTTTATAGATGTCTGTTTTCTCTGCAGAATTCAACATACAAGACTCATCCAGAAAGCTTGACTAGTCATACAAGACGCACTTCCTTAAAAAGTAATTCTTCATCTGTCACCAGGGGAAACAAATTGATTCCACATAGTTCCAGCCCTACGGGAAATATACAGCAGTAAGTGCAATTACAAAGGGCATTACTAACCCAGCTACTTGTGGATCATTAAAGTGATCATTGTTTATTCATTCCTGTGCCTTAAAGCAAGAGTAGGCTTGATTGTGAATGAGAAAACTCTGGATTGACAGACTGCTTGTCGAATATTTGATCCTAGATAATGTCAATTTCCAGTTCAACTGTGGCAAGGCCAATACCACCCATCCCCACCACAAACTTCACACCTGCACCACTGATACCATCAGCCTCTGACAGTTATTGAAGTAGGCCTGTCATAATAGTGTTCTGTAGGACCCAGAACTGAGATTTCCATCAAGTCCCCAGTAATCCCGATGCTTACCTACACTGCAGTCATCGCCTGGATATCCACTTTAAAATGCTTATCCACATGGGGCGTTGACTCTTTTTTTTCTCCTTCGCAGATGCTGCCGGACCTGCTGGGTTTTTCCAGCAACTTGTTTTTGTTCCTGATTTACAGCATCCGCAGCTCTTTTAGTTTGCATTAGAAAAGATGTTGTAGCCTAGAAATTTGAGCTGTATTGTTCTAAAACTTTGATTTATGCTTCCATAATTTACTTAGTTTGTTTCTGTCGTCTGTAAATCCAAAGTTACTCGTTTAGTGTCTTCTAAAGTTTGGTAAGCACTTGTATTTTTTAAGATGACTGCCCCTTTGTGATGATTGTTATGTATAATCTTTTTGTCTTGATAGCTCTTGTTTCTTTTTTAAGCAAAGCTAAATAAGAACACAGTTGTGAATAATACCAGGAATTGCAGGAGCTATTAATATCTTGAGTGAAGCTGTAAGTGTTCTTTCCTGCTGACTTTTCAGTTTGGTTCTTTGTTTCTTCGTGATCTCCACTTTTTTTGTACTTTTTAAAAAAAAAAAGTCAAGATTCTCATGAAATAGAAACAGGAAAAGTATCATTCATAAACATATCAATAGTTGAAGTAGTGAAAAATTGGATTGGAGGAGGGGATGTGCAGCCTCAGTCTGATATTGTGTTTGATGGGCTCCTGACAGTGCTGTGAAAGGTCCCACATAGATTTTACACCTGTTCTGGTTGCGTTGAGAAGTGTCTCAGAAGTGACTGAAGTGAACAAAGTTTTGGGTAGGGGGTTGGGTGAGAGAAACAGGAAGAAGCAAGACCAGATGTTCTTGATGGGGTTAATAGAACCAGTTCTGATGAAAAGAGCTGTAATTACTCTTCTATAAACTGTTGCATTGTTTTGGAACTTTTGGGGGCGGGGGGAGTTAAAACAACAGCACTTTAAAAAAAGGAGGAAAGGAGGTAAAGGCAATGACCACATGGTGGGACATGAATCAACAGAGAAAGAAACCTACACTGCTATCTGACCCAGGAGTGAACCTTCACAGCTACTGCCTCTGCTATTTGATATCAAGTACTTCTGGACCTAAGGGGTAACTTTTTCATGCACACACCACCCTCTGTGTGGAATGATCTGCCAGAGGAAGTGGTGGAGGTTGGTACCGTTAGAACATTTAAAGCGCACCTGGATGGGTATATGAATAGGAAGGGTTTAGAGGGATATGGCCAAATGCTAGCAAATGGGACTAGATTTATAAAGGATATCTGGTCGGCATGGACGATTTGGACCGAAGGGTCTGTTGCCGTGCTGTATATCTGAATAAGTCATGACTCTATGTTCAAATTCCTTCATAGTGTCATCTCTTCCAATCTCTAATCTCCAAAAGTCCTGCAAGCCTCAGATCTTTGTGCACTTTCAAATTGAGTTTTAATTGTTCCACTATTGGTTGCTTTGACTTGAATGGCTTAAAAATAAATCCGAAACTCTGGAATTCCTTTCCTAAACCTTCCTGCCAGTCTACCAGCTTCCCCCTATAAGATGTCTTTTAAAACCTACTGTTTTAACTGAGTTTGGTCATCTGCCCTTATACTTTCTTGTACGACTTGATGTCAAATGTCATATGATGTTCCTGTGCACACTTTGGGATGGTTTACTGTGTTAAAAGGTCCTGCAAAATGAAAGTTGCTGGACATCGACCACACACTTTGATCTACCATTGGCAGCTGTGCTTTTTAGGCTCGGCTGTGAAATCCTTTCTTAATCCCTTTGCCTCCTCACTTCCATCTCTTTCATTAGACCCTCCAATTTGATCCTTCTAATATTTCCTTTGACTTGTCTTTTTTTGAGATTTCGCTTCTCTGTAATGCCTTGGATGTTGGCTTGTCTTCAAGGTGCTGTATAAATGCAAGATCATATGATATAGAACAGAAAGTTGACTTTGGTTTCCGCTTGTGGGAGAGTCTAGCACAAGAGGATATAATCTCAAGATTAAGTGCTGCTCAATTAAGAGAGAGGTGAGGAAGAATTTCTTCTGAGGTTAGCAAATCTGTAGAATTCTTTATTACAGAACTGAGTCATTAGTATATTGAAGGCTGAGAGATTCTTAATGGTTAATGAAATTCAGGGTTAGTATAAAAAGGCAGGAAAGTGGCGTTCAGGGTTATCAGATGACCTGTGATCTCATTGAATGGCAAAGCAGACTTGATGGGCTGAATGGCCTACTTCTCTGGCATCTTTGTCCCACTCCTTGGTAGGACTTTCAGTTCCACAGCCCTGTTTTTTCCCCATAAATCTATAACTTATTTTACTGCAATAATTTATTCTATTCCCTTTTGAAAGGTGTTATTTTATCTTTTCCTGTCATTCTTATGGACAGTGCATTCCTGATCATCATAACTTGCTTTGATTTTACAACTGTTTGTATGTCACCTCTGGTTCCTTTGTCATTCACCTTAAATTTGCACCCTGTAGCTATCCTTTTAGCCTCCTGGAGACAGTTTATCCTCGTTTACACTCAGTTGGACTCATTACACCATTTGTAATAAAGGAGAACAACTGCAGCCTGTCTCTCCACTTGGTGGCACCCTTTCATTGTGAGTTGGATGGTTTGGGTTCAAGTCCAGTTCCGTGTACTCGATTATTCAGAGATGCTATCTTTCAAACATAATGTTAAGCTGGAAAAACTCTGTGTATCCCTTCAGGTGCATGTAAAAGTTCTGGAAGTACTCTTTCCGTGACCAGAAGGAGGAATTATCCATGGTGTCCTGGTTGTTGATTGTCCCCACAAACAGCATCAAAAAGCAAATTATCTAGTTGTAATCTGCTTGCTGTTTGCAGGAGCTTGTTATAAAAATAGCCAATTTGTACATACCAGTGATGACAATTCAACAACTCCCCTGGCTGTGACTGACTTTGGGCCATACTGTGGTTGTGGAAGGCTCTGTATAAATGCAGAACTTTCCTTTCTGCCCTTAACCCTAGTATAATAGAAAAATATTTTGGATGCTGTAAATCTAAAATTGAAAAATAAAAAAAAAACCCAAAAGAGTAGGCTGCATCTATATGGAGGGAAATACAGTAACCATTTCTTGATGACCTATTATCAGATGCAAGGCCATCATCTTGAAATGTTAACTGTTTCTCTTTCCACATACTGCCTGACCAGCTGAGAATTTCCAGCATTTTCTGTTTTCCCCATCATCTGTAGTACAGTTCCAGAAAGTCTTGAATGCACTCTCTCCAAGGCCTTTAATTTTGTTGCAAGGGATCTTGTTTTGATAACAATACTTTCTGCAGTCAGACGGAATGTTTACATTGATTTTGATTCTGCTCTATGTATACATAGCTGCCATTTTAATAGCTAGTAGTTTTACAGTGTCAGCTGGAGTTAGTAGAAATATTATTTCATTTATTTTTCTTTTAGGTACTTATCTCCAACTTCTGAGAAGTATCGAAAAGCTGAAAGCACTAGATCGAGAAGTGATGCCTCTGTTATAGTAAGTGTTTCTGCAGAAATTTAACATTTATCTTGCATGCAAAAATTACATAGCAATTTAAAAGAACAAACTCCCATGTTGAATGCAGAATTTAAAATTGCAGTAGTTTTCTATCAAAAATTCAAGTCTGACGCTATTGCCTTTTTTGGTTTCTGAGAATGGATACAACAAAGTCTGCATATCCTGATAACATCCCAGCAGTAGCCTGGAAGACTTGTGCTCCAGAACTAGCAGTGCCCTGGCAAGCTGTTTCAGTACAACGACAACACTGGCATCTACCTAACAATGGAGGGGGAGGTGGTAATGCAGCTGGATTAGTAATCTAGAGGGCCACACGACTGTTCTGTGGGCATGGATTCAAATTTCACCATGGTAGATTAAAATCTAGAATTGTAAACTAGTGTCTGGTGGAGGTCAATCGTCTCAGCCCAAGGACATCACCATAGCTGCTACTCGGGGTAATATCCTAGGCTCAACTGTCCTCAGCTGCTTTATCGATGACATATCCTTCATCATAAGGCCAGAACTGGGGATGTTTGCTGATGGCTACACAATTTTCAACCCTGTTCATTACTCCTCCGAGACTTGAACTGTCTATTTCCATATGTGGCAAGACTTGGACAACATCCTGGTTTGGACGAGAAATGTTTGCGCCACACAAGGAACAAGCAAAGCCATCTCCAACAACGAAAAATCTTGACCATCTCCCTGTGACATTCAATGACTTTACTGTTGTTGAATCTCTCTCTTTCAACATCCTGGGAGTTAATCATTGCCCAGAAATTAGCATCTTTTTGCCATGTAAATGCTGTAGCTACAACAGCAAATCAGAAGCTGGGAATTCTGTGCTGAGTTGCAGTAGTCTTGATTGCCCAAAGTTTGTCCTTCATCTTGACGCAAGTCAGGAAGGAGTGTAATGACATACTGTATGATGACACTTCTCTGGATCAATGTTTCTTCAACAACATTCAAAGAACTTGACAGTATCCAGGACACAGACTGGTTGATTGGCATCTCATCTATCTTAAATGTTCCCTTCCTCCTCTATCAACACACAGTCACAGTAGAGTCAACCATATACAAGACTCAAGTTCACCAAGCCTCCTTCAACAACACTTGCCACTGGGCAAATGAGGGCAGCAGATGCGTGGGAATATAACCAACAAGTTTCCCTCCAAGCCGTACACCAACCTGGCTTGGGATTATATCACACTCTCGTCAAAATTGTGGGGTCAAAATCCTGTATCTCCCTAAAAGTATGTTGAAGACAGTGGATAGAGACTAATCAAATGGGCTGTTTTCTTAAAGGGTGTTGAGATTTGGCAATTGTTGGAGTTATTTTTATCCAGGGAAGTGGAGAATATTCCTTCATACTTCTGACAGGTACGTTATAGATGATGGACAAGCATTAAGAAGGTGAATTATGTATCTCTGAATTCCCAGCCTCTTAGAAACTGCAGTATTTACAGGCTTGTCCGGTTCAGCTTTTAGTCAAAAGTAATTTATGGGTCTGGAGTGCATTTGAGGAGTCCCATTTCTAGAAATGCAAGTGAAACATTGAAACAAAATTAAAAACTTTAAGATAATGCAGCTTTGTTTGTACATGGTTAGGCAACGGCCCATTAGAGGATAGCAGAGTTGTTTGCACAACAGAGAAGGTTGAATTCCCAAATTCAAACCAGAAAGAGAAATGTAGGTGTGTGTAAACAATGGCAACCAGTGTTGTCTCTAATCTGTGTGACTGTACAGCAATTAGTGTGTAACTGTTGGCTTCGGGTTTTGGATGACAGTGTGTCACATGGGTAAATGCAGAAGAACAAAAAAAATTAGAGGGAACAAAGTCATATGCCAGTACTTGGTTGCCTTCAACTCTGTATCCCAGTGGTAACTTGACTATGATTTCTTTAACAAAGTTATGATTTGTGATAATCTTCAGATTAAATATAGAAACAAAATCTGTGAGTGAATTCATTTAAGTAACAAAGTCTCTTTTGTATGATTGCATTCAGGTGATGTACTCTGTATACTCTAACACTTTTGAATTCTCTGCAAACCTTTGAAGTTTTTGTATGTTTTTATTCAGGAGAGCGAATCTACGGATACAGATGACAGAATTTCAAATAGTGACTCAATTTCAAGTATTTCTGTACTTCATTATGAAGAGGAGCAGGAGCCAATCTGCAGTTCAGCCCAACCAGCATTTGCCCGATGTATTGGAAAAGTTCTCACTGCAGCCGTTAGAGATTATCAGCAGGAAGATGAGTGTAATGGTGAGCACAGTCCAGAGGGTGATGAAAGTGAGTTGGTGGGAGTTTGCAGTGGTGAATGGAAGGGCAGAGAAAGCTACAAGGAAAATGTACTACTTGCAGAATTGAAGATTAATTCTATCAATAGCAATGGTGAAAGTGATCAGTTAGATTTTGCAGCTCTGCCAAATTTAGGTAACAAACTTGATCATGCACGCACTAGTGCAAGCTGTTATGATTTAGGTAATACAGACTGTGAAACAATGTGCTATGATGACAATCTTGAATTAAAACCAAATTCAAGTCCAAATCACGGGACAAAGTGCCAGGTTGAGAGTCAAGCTCCCATTAAATTAAAAGCAGTTGTGAAAAGAAAGACATGGAATTCCTCTGAAGTAGAAGGAGAAACTTGCTCTACTGTTAAAAAGAGAAAGGTCTGTCCTAATGAAACCTGTGAAAGCATTGAACCCTCCCAAGGAATCATCCATGAAGAACTACTCTCAGACTGGGAGAAAAGTCAAGCTGAAAAACTTAGAATGGAAGAGCAGGACAGATTGCTGGCAATCCGCATACAGAGGAAACTTGACCGGGAGATGCTCATTGTTAACAGAAAGAGAGGATCACCTGATGAGTATCTGCTTCGGACCAGCAAATCATCTTTAAATTGTGAGAAAAGGATACGAAAGAAGGAACGACCTTCTGGAAAGTTGCAGACATCACAGTCTAGCTACTCGGCACTAGGCAACAAGCAAAGAGAGTGCTCGGGATCTTTCACTATAAGCAGTCAGAAAAGTAAAAGCTGGACAGTACACCAAGTTAAAAATCAAAGATCCCTCCGTCAAGGGCCACTTAGTTGTATGGATGCCAACTCTGCAGCATTGATTCCTGTCGAGGAACTGAGAAACAGTAAAAAACAACAGACTATTGTTGAAATGTTCCAGAAGCATGCAACTAATTAACAGGCTTGTTTCAAAATTCACTCACTATTTTAATTGCCAGCTGTATGTTGGTTGGATGAATGTGGCTTTCATCCTACTGCCAAACTTACGTTTATTCACATAATTCAATTCTTCTTTGCCAAATTTTCCCATTTGTATCCATTCCTTTTTTTTAACATTCAGTAGCTTTGCTGTAAACTATGCTCTCAGCTTTAATTCACCATTAAATGTATTGAAGCAGCCCTTTTCGTTAAGAATATTGCCGGTTGTATAAATGAACTGTTTGTGAAATTCAAAAGCTCAAGTGATATTGTAGCTTATCTCTCTCAACATTGAAATGTATTATCTTTCAGTTTGGGATCCTGAATTCCTTGTAAACCAAGTAATGTATCCTCAAGCACTGCATTAATAAGAGGAAAACCTCATGTAATAGTGCTATGCCTGGCCTCCTTGCAGTTTGACACTTGTGATTTGTTCATGTAATAGATCTGTTTATAAGAAAAATCAAGAATCTTATCGTCCATTTCATCACTAACCCTAAATGCCGTAGCTCAGTATTCTGTTGTTCAATATGTTTGCATTATCCTTCATTGTTTAAAAGAAGCTAATATCTATAATTAGATGTTATCTATACCATTGTTTATATGGATGGGCTCAATGTTGTTAAAAACTTGCAATATTTGATTTTTGATCGGTTTCAAGTAGTTTGAATAATAAAAGCAAAACATTTTGGAAATCTTAAATAAGATCAGAGCTGCTGGCATTACACAGTAGCTTCGGTGAGGAAGATAGATTAACGTTTCTCACATTGTTCTTGGGTTTGACCCAGAGATTCCTAGAACTGAATAAACAAGAGAAGGACGATGAATGATAATTCTCAGACATTTTTTTTAAAAAGTAGCACATGGTGCAAGTTGAGGTGGAGTCAAAAACTAACACATGTAAGTACAAATCTAGAGACTTGCACATAATTGAATCTAATGCTGGTTCAGAACGGAGCAAGTGAGGAATTCTGAATAACTCTTTCAGCTGAAACACTAGCACACACTTGTGTCTATGTACTCAAGTAAAGGATGCATGAGGTGCAGATGTTTGTAGTGAATTGGTGAGGATTGGGCTTTTTGGGCAACATTAATTGCCTTTTTAAAGAAGAACAGATCATTTTGCCTTTCTATCAAAAAGCAGTTATGCTCTTAATCCAAAAGCTGGTTATAAGCCTTCAGCAAGGACCTGTTTTCCATGTGCAGAATCCCTATTCTTAAAACTGGAATTATGTTAATAAATTTTCTCTGTCCTGGTGGGGTGGGGGGTTGTGGTGGATATGTCTATCAGGTAACTATCTACTTGCTTTCATAACTTGGCTTCCAGTGAAGGCCAGGAAGCAGTTGTCAAATGACTTTTCACAAGCTCATGATCATAATTATCAATTTTTAAAATTCATTTGTGGGATGTGGGCATCGCTGGCTGGCCAGGATTTGTTGCCCTTGAGAAGGTGGTGGTGAGTGGCCTTCTTGAACTGCTGCAGTTCACCTGCTGTGGGTTGACCCGCAATGCCATTAGGAAGGAAATTCTGGAATTTTGACCCAGCGACAGTGAAGAAACAATGATGTACTTCCAAGTCAGGATGGTGAGTGGCTTGGAGGGAAACTTGAAGATGGTGTTCATGTATATCTACTGCCTTTATTCTTCTGGATGGAAGTGGTCATGGATTTGGAAGGTACTGTCCAAGGATCTTTGGTGAATTTCTGCAGTGCATTTTGTAGATGGTACACACTGCTGCTACTGAGTGTCGGTGGTGGAGGGAATGGATGCTTGTGGATGTAGTGCCAATCAAGTGGGCTGCTTTGTCCTGGATGGTGTCAAGCTTCTTGTGTTGTTGGGGCTGCACTCATCCAGGCAAGTGAGAAATATTCTGTTACACTCCTGACTTGAGCCTTGTACCTGCTAGACAGGTTCTGGGGAGTCAGGAGGTGTTACTTGCTGCAGTATTCCTGGCCCCTGACCTGCTGTTGTAGCTACTATGTTTATGTGGCGAGTCCAGTTGAGCTTCTGTTCAATGATAACACATACGATGGCGACAGTGGGGGATTCAGTGATGGTAACCCCGTTGAATGTCAAAGGGCACTGGTTAGATTGGTCTGTTATTGGAGATGGTCATTGCCTGGCATTTTTTGTGGCATGAATGTTACTTGCCACTTTTCAACCCAAGCCCAGATATTATCCCAATCTTGTTGCATTTGGACATGGACTGCTTCAGTATCCGAGGAGTTGTGAAAGGTACTGAACATTGTGCAATCATTGGCCAGCATCTCCACTTCTGACTTTATGATGGAGGGAAGGACATTGAAGCAGCTAAAAATGGTTGGGCCCAGACACTACCCTGAGGAACTCTTGTAGAGATGTCTTGGAGCTGAGATGAGTGACCTTCAACAACCTCAATCATTTTCCTATGTGCCAGGTATGACTAACCACTGGACAGTTTGCCCCCAGATTCCCATTGATTTCAGTGTTACCAGGGCTCTTTGCCGCACTCGGTTGAATGCAGCTTTGATGTCAGGGACAGTCACTCTCACCACACCTTTGGACTACAGCTCTTTTTGTCCATGTTTGAATCAAGTCTGTAATGCGGTCAGGAGCTGAGTGGCCCTGGTGGAACCCAAACTGGGCGTTGCTGAGCAGGTGCTGCTTGATAGGATTGTTGATGACACCTGCCATTGCTTTGATAAGAGAAGACTGATGGGGAAGTAACAGGCCAGGTTGGATTTGCCCCACTTTTTATGTACAGGACATTCTTGGGCAATCGTTCACATTGTTGGTAGATGCCAGAGTTGTGATTGGAACAATTTGGCTAGGCAAGTGGCAAGTTTTGGAATGCAATCTTCAGTACTATTGTTGGAATATTGTCAGAGCCCTTAGCCTTTTCAGTGTCTAGCGTCAGCAACGGTCTCCTGATATCACATGGAAATTGGCTGAAGACTGGTATCTGTAAGGCTGGGGACAACTGGAGGAAATGGATTTGGCTTATTTGTTTATGTATGTAGCAAAAATCCAACAGTACCCTGTTTATATCCAATTGTTTTCAGAGTATCTAAGATGTTTCAACTCCACTGAGTCCATTCCATACATTGATCACTCTGCATAAGGAAGAACCTCCAGGTGTTTGAAAAAGCTACCTTTTACTAGGTTGAACATGTTAATTTGTCTGTCTTCCACAGTTTAAACATTCTAGGTATACCTTTGCCTTTTTGTTTTGCTGTTTAGTATAGCTCTGTGATCACCTTTTACAGGTTACTTCTTTCTGAGCTGAAATATAGGAATCTGTTGCTCTCTTGATATCTTGAGACCCCTGATATCAGGGATCAACCTTTTTGATTGTCTGGATCCAGTGACAGAATTGGCTGTGCTCTGCCCATGGCACTGCAAAGCTTGACCATGGCTTTCTCTAGAGTTATATTGAACTGTTTTAATAATGTTGTTCGCCATTTAGGTTTAAAATAGAACAAAGAACTGGAGATCTGAATCAAATGCAGAAATTGATGGAGAAACTTAGTAGGTCTGGCTGCATCAGTGGTGAGAAAACAGTTTCGGCAATTTCTGTTTTTGGTTGTTAACTTTGTTTTGTATTGTTTTGGAAATAATAGACATTGAGTTCACTGAGACTCAGTGTTTTTCTGCTTCATTCATCGCTGTCCTTAGGCTATGAAACCATGAGTTGAGTGGATGGATTACAGAGCAACAGTTTGACCATTGACTGGTAAAGTGGTCATAGTCATACAACATGGAAAAGGACCCTTTGGCCCACGTGTCTATGCCAGGCAGGTTTGTTAAACTGAACTAGTCTCATTTGTGTGTGTTTGGTCCACATCTCTCAATCTTTCCTATCCGTATACCTGTACAAATGTTTTTAAATTGTAATTGTACCCTCTATCAGTTAATTTGGCAGCTCGTTCTATATGTGCACTAAACTCTGTGGAAAAAGTTCCCCCTCAGCTTCCTTTTGAATCCTACCCCTATCACTTTAAACCTATTCCCTCTAGTTTTGGACTTAACTAAACTGGAGAAAAGACCTTATCTATTCACCTTATCTGTGCCCCTCATGGTTTTATAACCTTCATAAGCTCACACCTCAGCCTCCTATGCTTCGTGGAAAAAACTCCCAGCCTATTCAGCATTTCCTTATAACTTGAACCTTCCAGTCTCTGTAACATCAATGAAGCAGAACCAGATCAACAGTAGAAGTTAATTGGCCAGGATGCAATGGAGACTTGTGGTCTATTTCAGTTATAATTAAACAATGGCTAGTGTTCTTAATGACAAAAATGCATGAAATTAATGAACTTGTTTCGTATAAATTGCTAAGTTTAATAAATGAGCCAGTGAAGCCTCTGGCATTAGCAAGTTCTGTAATGAGCATGGAAAGAACCATTAGAGGTATGCAATAAAGTTAACGTGAAAATTTCTATTTGACTGTCATCTTTCAATGCAGCAAATTGTTCCAGTTAAAATACAAAATGTCTACCTGATTGTTTTAACTGGATTACAACTGTTTTAAAATGGTTAGATATAAACAAGCCTAGTTAATTCTTTCTTTTTTCAATACTTGGAAATTCCATCTTTGATTTCCTTAGGACTTGGGCAATACTATGAATGAAACATTGTTTGCAAACTGAGATTTTATTTTGTCTGATATAAGATGATGTCTTATTTTGGGTGCTCAGCTTTGTCTTGTGGATCAAACTTAGAGCAGAGGCATTGACACGTTTTGCATCTTAACCATGAATACATCTTTAGTATAGTTGGTAGATGAGAGAAGTTAATTGCACTGTGAAATAACTTCCAATAGAAAGCGTAACAATTGAAGAAGAAGTTGAAAAAGTGCTTGAGTTATACAAGTTAATTTGCATAGGCTCACCACTACATTAAAAGCAGATATCCGTTGTATAGCTGATAAGAGCATTCAGACTTTTGTGTACTCCTAGAAACTGAAGAGACTGAACAAGAGCAAAGTTTTGAGAGAAACCCAACAGGCTTGGCAGCATCTGTGGAAAGAAAAACAGTTGATGTTCCGAGTCCGATATAACTTCTCTTAGGAAGCCTTGGTGTCTGCTATTATTGGATTACAAAGCAGGCAGTCTGTGGTTACTGACATTCTGCACCTTGTAGGATTTAATTATTTTTCAATAACTAAATTTGACCTGATCAAGCAACTGAGGAAGTAAATTGTATTCTGTTTAATTATAGTTATGAAGGTATTTCTTTTAAGGGAAAGTAGCTATATAATGCAAGTCAAAACTAATGTCATGGATTTAAGGTTATTCTTATGGGTCAAACTCATAAACTTGGGCTAATCAATGTGAAAACGTTTTGAAGTAAAAAGCTTTTGCTCAAGAGCACAGCTATGTGTTGATGGTTTAGTTTTATAACTTGAAGTATGCAGCAACTCCTTGGAGAACTAAAAAACCAATATGATCTTTTGAAAGTAGTTTCAGTTATCGTATTATTGTACAGTCACATGATTCTTTTAGCATGTAGTTTCTTGGAAGTTGTTAGGCTTTGGAATGTTCCAGAATGCATAATATGTAGTAGTTGGGACAGTTGGAATATTAAACCTCAAAGGGGACACTTTAAATAGACATACAAATTGCTCTACTGGTGCCTCATTGTTTTGGTGGAGATCTATGAAGTTGCTAAGCTATGAGGGGCAAGAAATGTGGTTAACATTTAAAGGAACAAATTGGGAGACAGTAGGAAGTGAAGTCAGTAAGATGACCAACTAGAAATTGGGCACACCTTGTTTAACCAACCTGAGATTAAATGCATGGTGTCTGTGTGTTGGGAAGCTGGGGTAGTGCCTCATAACGGTGAACAAGGAATGATTCTTAGTAACTTGGTGCACAACAAAGAGACGGAAGAACAACTTCAGTCAACCAGAAACCATGAGCTAGTGTCTCCAGTGTATCAACGAAAACGACTGTTTTTATTGAGTATCATTTCTTTTGTACCTGTTTAATTAAATTTAAGTTCTGTCAAATATGTGAAAACGTACATGGAATGGATCTTGTACCTAATCGGGACGAGTCAACTTTTAGGTTAGTTCTCTCAACTTGGTCTGTAATCATAATTGACTTGGGTCTTATAATTAAAATGAGCCTCAAAATATTACAATTTTAACTACTAGAACCACTGTTCTATGGAATTAGTTCATTGTCATCTTCACCTACCCTGCTGCTCTATCTTTTCGGCCATATCTTCTCACATCTGTGCAATTGTATTGAGTTTTGGCATATTTTCTTTAATGCCATCAGTGAATTCCAAGTTGAAAGATCTATTTCTGTTTTCCTTTTGGGGAGTTTCTCTTGGCATCCCAATGGACCAACCCCAACCTTGCATTTACTATAGCTAACCTACCTAGTCTGCACATCCCTGGACACTACAGGGCAATTTAGCATTGCCAGTCCACCCAACCTGCACATCTCTGGACTGTGGGAGGAAAGTGGAGCACCTGGCAGAAGCCTATGCAGACCTAGGGAGACCATGCAGATTCCATACAATCAGCCCAGGTGAGGCGATGGCCTAGTGGTATTATCACTGGACTGTTAATCCAGAGACCTGTATAATGTTCTGGGGACCTGGCTTCAAATCCTGTCACAGCAGATGGTGAAATTTGAATTCAATAAAAAAAGAAAAATTTGGAATTAAGAATCTAGATGACCACACAGCCATCGATGAGTGTTGGGGGAAAAACTCATCTCCTTCAATAATGTCCTTTTTAGGGAAGGAAATTGCCATCCTTACCTGGTCTGGTCTAAACGTCACTCTGGACTTTATTCATTCATGGCATTTATTATCCAATCCCTAGTTGAAAGACACCACATTGCTTAAAGAAACCCAAGGCTGGAAATCGATCCCAGGTCCCTGGCACTGTGAGGCAGCCATTGTTGTCACTGTGCCACCCGGTAAAACCATGTTAGCATTCCCATTCGAGCACGTCTTCAAGTTGGAATCCATGTAGGTAAAGTCAATTTTATTAAACGAAAATAAACAAAGAACTGCAGATGCTGGAAATCAAATGTAAACAGAAATTGCTGGAAAAACTCAGCAGGTCTGACAGCATCTGTGGAGAGAAGTCAAAGTTAGCGTTTTAACATTTCAGGTCTGAAACTGGACCCAAATCTTCTCTCTAGATGCCAAACCTGCCAAGATTTTCCAACAATTTGTTTGATTTTACCTAAGTATCTGTATAGGCACTGGAAGATTTGCAAAATTAATTGGTTGTTAAAGAAAAGTGGAATAAATTTTCCCTTCTGTATCCCTATTATTACGTATATTTAACAGTTGAATGAATGTATAGTTTGGATTGTGCCGTGGGTTACTGAAAGAATTACACAGTCCTTTTCACATCCTCTGGAACAATGAGTTAGCTTGTGATAAGTGTCAAGTAGCCTTACTTTCAGGCAATCTCAAAAATGTCGATTAGAAGGTGGAAAGATCTCTGGTTCAATAGTGGTAGTTGTACCTTGGGACCAACTGAGAAGGCAGCAACATTGGTCTTCACCTTTTCTTCAATGGCAGTGAAGTCTCAATTCAGATTAATTGTTTTGCGTTTGGATTGTTCTAAACATGATGCAGAATCTTTGAGTCTTAAATGGGAGGGATTTTATAACACATATCCAAAGTCTTATGTGTCTAATGAGGAATTTGTCTCAGAGCAGAGAGGACTCTTGTCGCTCAAAAATGATGTGTATGTAACAGCTAGTACACTTTGCATGCTGTGTTATGGAGAAGGGAAAGTCGAACCCCTCTGGTAAATAACCCGAAACATCAGCCCCAAACTGTTAGGATGGGAATAGAGGTTCCCTTCTACTAATTAAACATCCAGAGAAGCTCATCTTGCCCCTCAATCTGTTAAACGAGTAGTTAAATGAAAGGAATCACTAATGCTCACTTTATCAGCGACAAGTAAGTTTATTTATTTAACCCTAACTGAACAAATTAACAACTACTAACAAACTGAACAATTCCCCTGTGATGACTATTTCCTAATAAAACAAAGATTCTAATCTTATGCTGTTCCAATAAACACAAGCTGCTCTTATGTAAATTCAAATAATAAGAAAACAATAAATTAAAACTTAGTCTCTCAAAGTTCACACTGACTGTCTTTTGGAATGCTTTGCCTTCTCCATCGTCTCTACAGCCTTTCTTCTGCTGATCTTGCTGTCAGGGATGTTTTCTTTGTAATTTCTTCTGTGAGTGCTGTGGTACTTTTGATGCTTTTTTTTTAAGAGAACTTAATGATTTTGCATGAGAGCTAGGTTTATTTCTCAGATAGCAGTTGGCTTTCACTGATTTTCAAAAATCCCCTTCTTATATACCCCGAATGACACATCAATTTCTTACAATATGATTGGTTTCAAGTTGTCAAAACCATCATTTTAAATTCAATTGGCTTTTGTTGTCAAAATATCAAAATAAGACTGCTGTTTTGCCTGCCAACTATAAGGCCTTTTGATATACTTGTTTCAGTTTGGGGCTCTCTGTACAGTACTTGCAAACTTCCAAGTACAGACAAAGCACAATCTTTTAAAGGGACCATGCACTGCTTTTCCCCACTATTATTTTTACAAACAAATTCTAACTTCCTGCCTTTCAATTCGCGAGTATTCTACGCAACTTCATAACGGCAAAATATTTTTTATTGTTTAAGATCACAAATTGTACTACTATGGAAAACTCGGTTAAAAAGAAATAAACCAAGGCATCAAGGATAAACAAAACAGCATATCTTAAATCTTGTGTAAATTGCACTTATGCATATTGTAATCATGCGCTGTCTTAAGGTGCATTAAATCAGCTTTGCAAAGAAAGCAAATTCCTATTTTTAAGTGTTACTATGGACTTCAGTAACATCCAAATTCACAGCTGCAAAAAAAATGTAATTGTACATTTCTCTACTACAACCACTATGTCTGCATCTTAAACTCTTCTAATTTTATGTGGCATAAGTGCTTCCAGTACTTCCCTGATAATCGCCTCGAAAAGGCTACTTAAAAGGCTGTCTATTTAGAGTGGATTAAAATAAATATGCTTCAAAAGCAGAATGAGGATGTTGGCAACTGTAACAGAAATATATATAGAGAGAAAATAGAGTTAAGTGTTTTAGTTCCGAAAAAGTCGTATTCGACTCAAAACGTTAACTTTTATTTCTCTCTTCGTAGATGCTACCAGACCTGCTGAGTTTTTTCAGCACTTTTTGTTTTTGATTCAGTTAGTTTTGTTACCTATTGTCAGTGTCCCCAGCATTCAACCTTTGTTTGACGATGCCCTGCCGTCAGAATCCTTCGCAAACTCGTTTGCAATTAACATTTTTTAAAATCCAAACATCATTGCTTCAAAATATCTAGACCATGTTTACACTGGGCATACAGTGTTCAAGATAGTCGGTTGGGCCAAAATATTCTGACCTCTAGGTCGAGTTCCAAAACTTCGTATGTGACAAACTACAAATAAAGCGCCTTGAATGGGCGGAAGTGCAATTGGAATTCTCGTATTGCTGTTGGGGGGTGACGCGGAAAGATTACCGTCACATTATCGCCAGATAACCATCACGATAGCGGCAGGCACTGCTGATATACAAACAATGAGCGAGCGCTCCAGTCAATGGAAAGAGACACGGAAAGCATAGTGTTGCCTTGATCAAAGATGTCGCTCCAATTTGGCACGCGTGCCGAGTGCGCAGGCGTGGGGCTCGGGCAGCCGGCCAATGTGGTTGGAGGGGCTGACGTCACGTACCCGTGTTGGAGAAGAGAGGGACTGAGAGGAGAGCAGGCTGGGCCGAGTGCGCCTGCGTGGGCGCTGCGCGGTAAGATGGCGGCGGTTGGTGATGGAGCGGGGTCGGCCGGGTCGGCGCTGCAGGGGTTAATCCGGCAGTTCACAGCCATTACAGGTAAACAGGCGAGAGGGTGGGAGAGAGAGTGGAGCTGGAGGCCGTCACCGCCCTCAGGACTCCCATCTGCCTTCGTTGTGTCCATCCCTCACCACTAGCCATCCTCCCCGAGGACTGGGAGTCCTGGGCCACTCAGCAGGCCGGGCCCAGGGCACTGCCCCATCACACCATCCCCGCCCCCATACTCCACCCAGATGGAGCCGCCAGAGCCAAGGGGGAGTCCCGGGGTGAAAAGGTGTGGGACCGTCCCCGACTGCCCCTTGAAGGGAGGGGGGCTGTTAGTTGCCCTGCTAGTCTCCTGATTTGTGTATTAGTGCTCCTGCCAGTTCTTGAGGGTGGTTATTGCCCCTGAGGGGTATTATGCCCCTGCCAGAATCTTGAGGGCTGTTAATGTCCCTGCCAGTACCGTGAGGGATTGTTATTACCTCTCCTAGTCCCCTGAGGTTGCTGTTGTCCCTGAGGAGGGAGGGGGGGGATGGTTAATTCCCCTACTGACCTCCTGAGGGGGAGTCAGTGGTCCTGCCAGTGTTCTGGGGTGGGGGGGTGAGGTGATACCCTCTCAGGAATCTTGCAGGATTATTAATGCTCCTGCCTGTTGCCTGAGAGGGATTTAATGCCACTATCAGCCCCATGAGATGGTGTTAATGCCCCTTTACCATGTGGTCTCTGCCCGGGCCATCTACCCGGCTCCTCAACACCATTCAGAGAGTCAATATATACTGCACTAGCTGGTACCCATTCTGAAAGCTTGCTACATTTTAGAGGAAAGAACAATTGCATAATGTCTGGTCTATTCAGAAATTATAAGTACAGTAATTTAAATGTTAATTCCCCTGGTTTAACAAACTTAAGTAATCAACAAGCGCATCATCTAAACTTTATGTTGTTTTCTTTCACGCTGTCAGGCCTCTTCTAAGTTTGTGCTGTGACAAAATAAATAAACAGAACTCTATGATTGCCTGAGTAACTTTGGTTCTTTAAGCTAGCAATAATTTACAGAGCACTCTTCTAATTGTCTTCCAAAGCAATTATGTTATTCACCAAAATGGAGCACAGTAGTCTATTTATTGTCTGACTGTACGATTATTTCCTTTAGTTGAGTGCCGAATAATTCTGTTCATACTTCCCAATACCCTGCTTGCTGTCAGTCAAGCTGTTCAGCATTGATTTTGAATCTTCAGTTATGTGTACAATAGTACTTCAATCTTTTTAATTAAATTACTTGCAGTATTGTTTACTGTAAATGATATGTATTCATGTGTTGGTCCTCCCTACATGTAATATGCAGTTTTAAATAGCTTAAATGCTATTTGCTATTGCTTTACTAATTTTCCAACTACATGCATTTTTCTTTGTAGAAGATTGCCCTCCTCTACAGTCTTTACCCTTACACCTGCCAAACTATTGAGCGTTCTCTCAATCTCACTTTCCGGTTAATATGTACACCGAACAGTCAGGAAGTTAGCACTGACCCCAGGGTGATACTAGTGGTAACCTGTCTCAAGACTGATCAACAGCCATTGCTTGGGGTTCAGTTCCTGATCTAGCAAATCATGCTCCCCTTTATAGGGAAAAAAAACTTGAATTTGTTTAGCATTTTTAATGAAACCAGGTGTATCAAAGTGCTTTGAGTCAATGAACTTGTTTTTGAAGTGTTGAAATGTAGGAAACGTGGCAGGTATTTATGGCAAACTCCCACAAGCAATAATCTAATAGTGATCAGACCTGTTTTCGTGATGTTGATTGAAGGCCACATTTTGGTTATGATATTAGCAGTAAGTCCCCTGCTATTCTTCAAAATAGTACCATGGGATTTTTTAACATTCACACAAGGAGACAGATGGGGTTAAAATTGTTTCAGAGATAGTAGGAACTGCAGATGCTGGAGAATCTGAGATAACAAGGTGTGGAGCTGGATGAACACAGCAGGCCAAGCAGCAT
>NC_063344.1:66953712-66996416 GCF_021869965.1 Rhincodon typus | reverse complement strand
ATGCTGCTTGGCCTGCTGTGTTCATCCAGCTCCACACCTTGTTATCTGAGACAAATGGGGCCTCGGTTTTGTGTCTCTTCTGAAAGTTGGTATCTCTGACAGTGTATTACTCTATGTACTGCTCTAAATCATCACCGGAGACTGTTACCCTTAAGCCTTGGAGTGGGATTTTAACTCAGCTGACAGTACTATCAACTGAGCCATAGTTAATGTGGAACAATATTGTGGTGTGAATTTGTCTTGTAAACTGATCTGGCATAAATCGTACCTTTTGTAAAATTCATGTAGAGAATAACCTTGAGATTACCCTGATCTATTAACCTCGTAACTTTTCTTTTACAAAAATTCAAACTCGTTTTTAAGACAACTTATCTAGACACTGTTGTTTCTTCTTTATGTACTGTCAGAACGTAAGAAGTGAGGGTGGACCGTCAAACTTGTTCCACTGTTCAATATGATCTCGTCAAAACTTCTGCAGCTTTTCTACTTTCCCACTCTGTCTCCATATCCCTTACTTCCCCTTGGGAATACGTCATGTATTTTGATATAGTACCTTTAGTTTTGACTGTTTAATATTTTTCCCTGATGTGACTTTAATCAGTAACGTCTTAATAAAATACTCTTTCCTGTGTGATTTTTACCTAAATAACTAGTCTGCACTGATAAGTTTACATAACTATCTGAACCATGGCTTGAGCTTGCCACCCTATTTGATGTTCTCATTAAATGATGTGCCAGGACACTGGCTTATGGCCTGCTAAATGTGAAGTCCATTCCAATGGAACAGCTCTTTCTTTTCAGGTACTGGTGCCAGTTCCCCTGAATTAAAACACTCATCTTCCACAGCACTGTTTTAGCAATTCATTTAAACCTCAAATCTGCTTGAACCTTCTCCAATGTGCAAGTTGTTCACGTAGCAATTCACCCTATTGAGGTTCGCTTTTTAATTTTATCCAAGCTACTCAAACATCCTGAAAATCTCATTCCTTCTCCTACCTATATCATTGGCTTAAATGTGGGCTACTTTCTCCTCCTCCTCCTCCTCCTCCTCCTCCTCCAAGTTTTCTAGATGTGAAGCCATAGCATGAGCCTAAGTCAGCTTCGCAGTGCTTCACCTTGTTAAGAATGCAAGATGAGGTCCTGTTACTCTTTCACAGTGGCATCTCTTACAATCCAATGATGGATGTCAAGCAGATGGACCTTTGGATTTCTGACTCTGACAATTATCTAGTCAATGTTGGAAGGTGGATGGTCGATGGATACAAAACAGTTCTGTATTCACTATCTTCCTTACTCCCAGTATGAAAGGTCCTTTCTGATAGGCAATCTCTTACTTCCCAGTAGACTTGTAATTTTTGCACAAGCTAATTTGAGAGTAACACATTTGGGTTGAATAATAAGTCAGTTTATCATTGATAGTTGCTCTGGGAGGGGCATGTGATGCCAAAATTTCCTCCTTGATCTCTTGGAATGAGATAAAATACACTCTCTGACATTGCAGTTTAGATTAAAAACTGCAGTTGTATTCATTCATATGCTAGGTGAAATAAAAAGTGAGGTTTGGCAGGATTAGACCGCTTGTACGATGTCACAGTACCTGCAATTTATAGCAGCTCTCGGTTGTCCACCATAAAAAGTTTAATGTCAAACTGAGTCCTTCAGTATACTTAACAGACGCAAACCAGATCAGGAAGATCCACAATTAGTCAGAACTGTTGATTCACGAATCCAAAGCTCCCACATTTTTCTTCATTAATTTTTTGTAGACCAAAGTGACCTTGCTGCGATACATGAGATCTCTCCACCCTGGGTAAAACATCCAGTACAGATAATGCTTCTCATCTGGAATGGTTGGTTACTAAGCAACTTGTATAGAAGTCAGGGAACACCCTTTGAAGCAGTAATCGCCTACTAGCTAGAGAAGTGTATTTTCTTTGTGTCTATTTTTTCCCCCCCCCTCCCACCCAAAAACATGTCACATAAGTGACTGTTTCAGACACCCATTGGACAGAACCGTTTCTAATCACTATGATGTATACTACACTTTAATTGTTTTTGTATCTGTTGCATTATAAAATGCACCTCAGTGTGCCCAACTTTTGGTTTTTGTGTATCTTGTGATTGTTAAACGTATCAGCTAGGTTTTGTGTTTATCTAGAGCAACATTCTCAGATGGTAGAACTGTATGTTTTAGTTTGCATATGTAAACTTTCATATTTGTACAGTACATGAATACAACTACCATGCACTAAGATATACATAATTCTGTACAGTATTTGTGCTAGCCATATGGAATGCAGCATATTGTGTACTATCAACTCTAGTGCAGCATAACCTATCTTCAGTGTCAGTGCCATATCAATGCTGCATGTGATTTTGGTGTACGGAGGCTGGGTTTAAGATCATTCCCTTTGGGTACTTTTAGTGTCACATGTTGAAGGTACTGAATGCTTCCTTACAGTGCAGGGCAAATGTGTGGCTGAATCAACGTGCGTCAGTATTATTCATGGCAGATGTGACAGGAGTAGATCAGTTTGCTTACACAAAAGGGAATTCTGCCAGAATACCTGGGGGGAAGGAGGGTTCAGAGAAGTTTAAGGTAAGGACTTAATGAGTTTTTAGATATAAAGTACAATGGTCTCATTAGTGAAATCTTTTCAAAATAAAGTTTGAAAAATTCTTTACATTAGCACAACAATTTAAGACATTTCTTTTGCATGACAAAGCACCATGCTTTATTCAGGCTAGTTATATTTGCTACAGTTAGAATATTGTCCCTATATTGCTAAATATGGCATCCATAATGTGGTGGTTCCTGCTGGACAAATAACTCCAGTGTTGATCTGTTGTCTTTTGATTTCCAGTGACTGAGTGGAAACAATTGCTTTTTCAGTGCTGCTGGATTAATTTGTCTGAATTTGGCACTCCTGGCTGTAACGGAAGTACTGTTTGCAATTCTACTGCTCTGTTGAAAGATTTAATATGTTGAGCTAATTTAAATAATTACACAAATTCAAATTGTTGAACAGTTTATCAGAAGGGTGCTGACAGATCAAACTCTTACTTTTGTATCATGCTAGTTAGCGAAGAGCTAGCTGCTGGCTTAAAGTTCACACCGTAGGAAGTAATTATCCTAATGTTGGACCAGATTTCTGATTATAGATAATTATACTCCACCTGTGACAAAATTAGACAGCCCGGGAGCAGGTTTCAAATATGCAGTTTATATAATTCTTGTGATTGCATCAAGCGTACTAGATCGGACCTCCTAATTGCATTCAAGTGTTACAAAAAAGAAGTGTACTGCAAGCTACAAGAAGGATAGGTTTACTTTTTAATATTAACACATCGTGTTGTATGTAAAGCTTATTCCTGCACTACTGGAACAAAAGTAACACTAGTATACTGCTGAAAAAAGACTGTCAAAGCTTTTCATTTTGCACTTATCAAGACAATTTGCAAGAATACCAATTAAGGAGAATACCGTTATTCTTATTGTATGAGGAGGGTGATGATTGCTTGGAAAGTGGATCCAGTAGAGGTGTTGGAAAATGCAGCAATTAATAATTACCTACAGCTAATTGCAAGGGTTTAAAATTTTGAACAAGGCAGGTTGACTGTAATTGGTCAGGGCATTGACATAAAAAGAAGACTAGCGAATGGCAGTTTTCAATTTAGTTGAATTGAAACAGGTGCAGTGTGCACATATTCTCCTGTTCTTTCCAGGCAGAGTTCTGTGTATTAATATATGTAGCTTCCAGTACATGCAAGTATGGCACATTGAGCCCAAGTAATAGTCCTAAATTGCTGGCATTATAATTCATCGCATACTCAGGATTACCCAACAAAAACCGAAAGAACTGCCGATCCTGTAAATCAGAAACAAAACTAGAAATTTCTGGAAGAGCTCAGCAGGTCTGGCACCATCTGTGGAGAGAAATCAGAGTTAACGTTTCCCATCGAGTGACCCTTCCTCGCAACAATTCTGAGGAAGGGTCACTCAATTGGAAACGCTAACTCTGATTTCTAACCACAGATGCTGCCAGCCCTGATGAGCTTTTCCAGCAATTTCTGGTTTTGTTTGTTATCCAACAAATGTTGACAAACTGTGGAATCAGATCTAATGTTGGTACTGTGTTGTGAGTTGCGAAAGCATGGGCTAGTTGGGTGCTGTCAGTACCTTGTGAACTTCTGAAGGGATATGCTGTTTGATATGTTCTGCCAGTCTTTTGGTTGTACAGCCTACACACCTGCGTTACACCAGTAATAGGCAGATTGTTGTCTTGGCTTGACAGCTGCATCCTGTTAATGGTGAACACCACTCATGTTGCTACTGCATAGTAACAACGTAACAGCTGGTTTCACCCATTGTTCAAACATTTTAGGCACCTTCCAGGGTAATCAAAGTTGCTGGAAAAGCTCAGCAGGTCAGGCAGCATCTGTGAAGGAGAAAACAGAGTTAACGTTTCGGGTGCGGTGACCCTTCCTCAGAGCACTGGACCCGAAACATTAACTCTGTTTTTTCCTTCACAGATGCTGCCAGACCTGCTGAGCTTTTCCAGTAACTTTGTTTTTGTTCCTGATTTACAGCATCTGCAGTTCTTCTCGTTTTTAATCAGAGGTAGACTGGGTACTTTTCAGAACCAAGAGTGACTGCCTTGGGCCTTTTCATGAGTTTGCAAGATGTACAGTGAGAAATGATCTGATTAAAGTAGTTTTTATCCTGCAGAATGAATCATGGAATCCTAACAGTGTGGAAAGCAGCCATTCAGCCCGTTGAGTCCATACTAATCCTACCTTATCCCCATTACCCCACATTTACAATGGCCAATTCACCTAACCTGCACACTTTCGGATTGTGGGAGGAAACTGGAGCACCTAGTGAAAACCCACACAGTCACATGGGGAACGTGCAAACTCCACACAGACAATCACCCAAGGCTGGAAACAAATCTGCATCCCTGGTGCTGTGAGATGGGAGTGCTAAACACTGAGCCATTGTGCTGCCTGGCTTTGATGTGGCCTATTTCAGCGTCAGGATTTCACAATGATCGTATGGTCCAGGTCCTTTTTACATCATTACTAATAAAGTCAATCTTAGTGTGTGGAACTATGGAAATCCCAACATGTATATTGACTAATGAAGATTGGTTTGCCTCAGATGATATTAGAGAATCCTGGGAGATTTCTCAAATTCCCGGTTGTGTAGATCCCAGCTGTCAACGTACACATTAAGTCTCTTACAGTTCCATGTGCTTGAAGGTTAGTGGCTACCAAGCCACTTCTATACTCCAAGTTTGATGCTGAAATAGGGTGTGCCAAAGTCTTCCTACAGGATAGTGACTATCCCAATCAAATCATTTGTTGCTATTGGTCCGGAAAAGTGCCCAGTCTATCTCATCACCCTGGAAGGTATCTTAAAAGTTTTAGCAACAGATGAAGCTAGCAATTTTGCATCTACTATGCAGTAATCACACAAATGAATATAGATTTCAGTGCTAATGTGATGTTGGGTATGTAGGCCATATGTTCCTACTGTGGAGGATCTTGTGAAACGGCATATCCCTTCAGCTGTTGTCAACAATCAAGATACAAACCACACTCAACCAGCACATACTTACAAAACTTGCAACACTGTCAGTGTTCTGCAGTCAGGCAACACGTGGTGGACAGTCATCAGCGTACAAAGAATTACATTTCCAACCAATTCAGGATTGTCATTCAAGCTTGCAATATGGTGCACTTGCATGTACTGGAAGCTATGTATATTTTCACAGGATTCTGTCCTTTCCATTGACAAAGAACATGTGGGTACACTGCACCTGTTTCAACTCAACAAAACAGGTGATGGCCATTTGCTGGTTCATTTCTCAGGTCAATATCCTTGTTGAAACCTAAACAAAGCTAGGCATTAACTGTCAATCACCTTTAACTGTGTATTCTCCGTGGGAACGCCTCAATCAGAGTTCACTTGCCAACCAATCAATCAATCAGACAATAGGAATATCGGTTTTCCCTTTATTGGTATTCCTGCAAACTAATTTGATGAGTGCAAGATGGAAATCTTGGACAAAATGTCTTTTATTAGCAATACTCCAGCTCAGTACTCCCAAGCAATTATACGTTCTGCACTCTCTGAAGTGATGACTATGAACATAAGAACTAGGAGCAGGAGTAGGCCATCCGGCCCCTCGAGCCTGCCCCGCCATTTAATAAGATCATGGCTGATCTTTGAGACTCAGCTCCACTTACCTGCCCACTCACCATAACCCTTAATTCCTTTACTGTTCAAAAATTTATCTAGCCTTGCCTTAAAAACATTCAGCGAGGTAGCTTCAACCGCTTCACTGGGCAGGGAATTCCACAGATTCACAACCCTTTGGGTGAAGAAGTTCCTCCTGACCTCAGTCCTACATCTGCTTCCCTTTATTTTGAGGCGATGCCCTCTAGTCCTAGTTTCACCTGCTAACGGAAACAACCTCCCTGCCTCCACTTTATCTATTCCCTTCATAATCTTATATGTTTCTATGAGATCTCCCCTCATTCTTCTGAATTCCAATGAGTATAATCCCAGTCTACTCAGTCTCTCCTCATAATCCAACCCTCTCAACTCTGGAATCAACCGAGTGAATCTCCTCTGCACCCCCTCCAGTGCTACTATATCTCTTCTCAAATAAGGAGACCAAAACTGCACGCAGTACCCCAGGTGTGGCCCCACCAGGACCCTATACAGCTGCAGCATAGCCTCCCTGTTTTTAAACTCCATCCCTCGAGCAATGGCAGACAAAATTCCATTTGCCTTTTTAATTACCTGCTGCACCTGCAATCCCACCTTCAGTGATTCATGCACGAGGACACCCAAGTCCCTTTGCACAGCATCGTGCTGCAATTTTTTACCATTTAAAAAATAGTCCATTTTGCTGTTATTCCTACCAAAATGGATGACCTCACACTTACGACTAACCCACACCCCCTCCCCGCAAACCCTGCTGAGCAAATGATGACCACCGCTGCACACCCGCACCCCCAACAGCTCTTGCTTCCCCCCCAAATTTTCACTGTTCCGTTGCACAATATCTGGGGCACTACAATGGGATCATGCAAGGGAAAACTTGGAAGTTCTACTGTAAAAAGAATACCAAGTCCTTGAATCCAGTGCTTAGGAGAATTACTGGAATGGTATGGATGAGCAAAGCAGCCTTGTGGAGCCGTTAGAGAAACTGGGAGTGTTCTCAGCCATGAAAGTTCAGGAGAGATTTAAGAAAGGTGTTCAAAATTAGGAAGTATTTTGATGAAATAAATGAGAAACATCTCAAAAATAAAGGAACAGGACTCGGTCCCTTGAACATTTTCTACACTGAGGGTTGGTAACCAAAGGAAGTTTAAAAGTAATTGGCAAAAGAACAAGAAAGCAGATGGAAAATTACTTTTACGCAACCAGTTACAATAACCTGGAATATGCTGCTTGAAAGGGAAGCAAATTGATACATAACTTTTTCAATGGGATTAGATAAATACTACAAGGAGAAAAAGAATTGCACAGCCTGGTTTTAGGAACAGGTGGGGGCAGGACTAATCGGAAAGGTGTACCAAAGAGAATGCCTGATGAGCCCTAATGATGCCATGTATGTCATTCGATGATTTAAGGACAGGGTCTTTGCCAAGATGATGCCAAAATTGGTACGATGTTTGTAGCTATATTTAAAGAATTAACATAATACAGGAGGACATTAGGAAACTTGCAGTGTGGATAGTTAAATGACTAATAAACATTGACAGGTAAACATGTGGTGATGCATTTATTTTGATCAGTCTGTTCAGATGTGTTGTGACACATATCCAGGGCAGGTAGGACTTGAACTCAGGACCTCTTAGCTCAGAGGGAGGGACAAAAGCCCTAGGTGTAGTGCTGCACTTTGGCAGGAAGCAGTACAGGAAGCAAAAAGTACATCAGTGAATACATTATCAAAAGCATCATTGCAGGTCTGCAAGGCAATTAAAATGTTAACAAAGCAGAGGATTTGCTTTCAGTAGCATAGGTTTCAAAGTCATGCAGTTATGTTAAACTTGTCTTAGACCTTGCTTGGTGCATTTAGAGCACTGCACTGCTCTACGTTCTGTGCTCTACAAAAAAGTAGAAATGTGGGAGAAAGTGCAAAAAAAGTTCGGAAGGCGAGTACCGGAACGGAGCCACCATAGTGATTGGGAAAGATTGATTGGGATTCTGTTTAGTATAAGAGAAAACGTCCAGATAACCTGATAGAGATTTTTAACATGATGAATGGATTAGACAGAATAGATAAGGAAGGAATAGAACCATAAGGGTCTACAGCACAGAAAATTGACTTTGGCCCATTGAGTCTGCACATGTCAAAAAAAAAGCACTGATCTCTTCTAAATCCATTTTCTAGCGCTGATCTCATAGCCTTGAATGCATTGGCATCACAAATGCACATAGAACCCTCATAACATTTATTTCAGCCTCCACCATCCTTGCAGGCAGTGAGTTCGAGATTCCCACCAGCCTCTGAGTGGGGAAAAAAAAGTTCCTCACACCCTCTCTAAGCCTCCTGCCCTGTACCTTAAATCATTCCCCCCATCATTGATCCCTCCTCCAAGGAGAACAGTTCCTTCAAGTCTATTCTACCTATGTCCCACCTCAGTTTCATCTGTTCCAAGGAAAACAAGCTCAGTCTATCCAATCTGTCTTCATAATTAAAACTCCAATCCACCTAACATCCTGGTCCTGCACACACTCCAGTGCAATCAGATATCTCCTATATTTTCCACTTGTGGGAGAATCGAAAGGTAGCAACAAAAGTGCAAGGTAATTACTAATAAATCCAACTGGGAAGTGAGGAGCAATATCTTCACTTAGTGGTTAGAATGTGAACTTGTTACCACAGGAAGTGATTGAGATAAATTACTTAAGACACTTTGAAAAGGAAACTGGACAGGAGGCAAAAGAGAATACAATAGAAAAATATACTGAAAGGCTATGATAGAGTGGGCAGAATTGCAAATTTGTGTAGCGTATAAACACCAGTGCGGACTAGTTAGGTTTTTGTTTGGCTTGTTTCTGCGGTGCATATTCTATGTACCTGTATGTAATGCTGAGTTGAGTACTGGTACTCACAGGTGTCCTGCTAGCAATTTGAGATGTGAGACTTCAATTCATTAAGATTGTTACTGGTTTGTTTTTTTTTAAACCATAGCATACTGGTAATCATGACACTGTTGAAATAGTGGCAACATTAATGAAGTGGCTTATGTTTATATAGGGTAATGGTCTATCTGTATACCTATATGCAGTTAAACAACACATATGCCATTAAATATTAGGTTTTGTGGTGGATACCTTGAGCTCTCTAATAAGTTTTTATGTGATTTAGGTGCCAGTGAAAGTGTTGGGAAGCACATATTAGAAGCATGCGGCAACAATCTGGAGATGGCTGTCACAATGTACTTGGATGGTGGTGGAATAGCAGAAGAGCCCAGTACCAGTACAGCAGGGACATCAAGTAGACCGCCTCCACAGTATGTTCTGGTTTATTTAATATGGTATTTTCTGTTTAGCTGAATTATCTTGATTTTTTTTGGGCCTGGCTTACATGCTGCTTTAAATTTTGTACATGGCACCTCCAAACCTGCTGAATATCCAAATCTGAGGCTATATGGAAGAGGGAACTTATGATTATGTGATGCTTTGTTACATCATTGCAACATCCCAAAATGCTTTACATGCAATGAAGCTTTGTTTTTAGTAGTACAGTTCCTGCAATGTAGGCAAATGTAGCAACCATCTTATGTACAGAAAGGCCCTACGAAAGAGGACAGCTGCTGGTTGAGCTATTTATTGTAACATTGGATTAAAAAAAATTTTGCCACAGGTGAGGTAACGGAAGGCAGGAAGGTGACTAATGTGGTGCCATTATTTTAGAAAGGTGGTAAGGAAGAGCTAGGGAACTGTAGACCGGTGAGTCGGACGTCAGTGCTGGGTAAGTTACTGGAAGGGATTGAAAGATAGGATTTACGTGTATTTGGAAAGGCTGTGATTAAGGATAGTCAATATGGCTTTGTGCATGGGAAATTGTCTCTGACTAACTTGTTTGAGTTTTTTGAAGAAGTGACAAAGAAGATTAATGAAGGCAGTGTGGTGGACGTTGTCTATGTGGACTTCAGCAAAGTGTTCGACAAGGTTCCACGTGATAGACTGGTTATAGAGTCATAGAGATGTCCGGCACAGAAACAGACCTTTTAGTCCAACTCTTCCATGTGGACTAGATATCCTAAAATAATTTGGCCCAGTTCCCTCTAAATCCTTTCTAATCATATACCCGTCCAGATGCCTTTTAAATGTTGTAATTGTACCTGTCTCCACCACTTCCTCTGGTAGCTTGTTCTAGACATGCGCCATTCTCTGTGTAAAAACGTTGCCTCTCAGGTCCCTTTTAAATCTTTCCTCTCTTGCCTTAAACCTATTACTGTCAGGTTTTGGACTCCCCTACCCTGGGGAATAAACCTTGACTATTCACCCTATTCATGCTCCTCATGATTTTATAAACCTCTGTAAAGTCACCCCTCAGCCTCCAACACTCCAACCTATTCAACTTCTGCCCATAGCTCAAACCCTCCAACATCCTTGTAAATCTTTTCTGAACCCTTTCATGTTTAACAGCATCTTTTCCATGCAGGGAGACCAGAACTGAGCACAGTATTCCAAAAGTGGCCTAACCAATGTGCTGTACGGCCGCAACATGACCTCCCAACTCCTATATTTAATGCGCTGACCTATAAAGGCAAGCAAACCAAATGCCTTCTTCACTGCCCTGTCTACCTGCGACTCCACTTTCAAGGAACTGTGAATCTGCACTCCAAGGTCTCTTTGGCAACACTCCCTAGGACCTTACCATTAAGTGTATAAGTCCTGCCCTGATTTGCCAAACCAAAATGTAGCATCTCACATTTATCTAGATTAAGCTCTATCTGCTACTCCTTGGCCCATCTGATCAAGATCATTTTGTATTCTGAAGTAACTTTCTTTGCTGTCCACCAGACCACGAATTTTGGTGTTATCTGCAAACTCATTAATGTTACCTCCTATATTCCCATCCAAATCATTTATATAAATGACAAAAAGCAGTGGACCCAGTCCCGATCCTTGCAGCACCCTGCAAGGTTAGATCACATGGAATATAGGAGACCTAGCCATTTCGCTTGAAGGTAGGTGATCGAGGGTGGTGCTGGAGGGTTGTTTTTCGGACTGGAGGCCTGTGACCAGTGGTGTGCTGCAAGAATTGGTGCTGAGTCCACTGCTTTTTGTCATTTATATAAATGATTTGGATGTGAATATAGGAGGCATGGTTGGTAAGTTTGCAGATGACACCAAAATTGGTGGTGTAGTGCAAAGTAAAGAATATTATCTGAGTGCAACGGGATGTTGATCTGATGGGCCAAGGAGTGGCAGATGGAGTTTAATTTAGGCAAATGTGAGGTGCTGCATTTGGTAAAGCAAATCAGGATGGGACTTATACACTTAATGGTAGAGCCCTGGGGCGTGTTGCCAAACAAAGAGATCTTGGGGACTGATTCTTAGTTTCTTGAAGGTGGAGTTGCAGATAGACAAGATGGTGAAGAAGGCATTTGGTAAGCTTGCTTTTATTGGTCAGCACATTGAGTATAGGAGTTGGGAGGTCATGTTACAGCTGTACAGGACAATGGTTAGGCCACTTTTGGAATACTGTGTTCAATTCTAGTCTCCCTGCTATAAGAAGGAAGTTGTTAAACTGGAAAAGGTTCAGAAAAGATTTACAAGGATGTTGCCGGTGTTCGAGGGTTTGAGATATCGGGGGAGGCTGAACAGGCTGGGGCTGTTTTTCATGGAGCGTGAGAGGCTGAGGGATAACCATATTGACGTTTATAAAATCATTAGGGGCATGGATAGGATGAATAGTCAAGGTCTTTTTCCCAGGGCAGGGGAGTCCAAAACTATTGGGCGTAGGTTTAAGGTGAGAGGGGAAAGATTTAAGAGACCTAGGGGCAACTTTTTTGTGCAGAGGGTGGTGTGTGTATAAAATCAGCTGCCAGAGGAAGTGGTGGAGGCTGGTATAATTAGAATATTTAAAAGGCATCTGGATAGGTACATGAATAGGAAGGATTTAGAGGGATACAGGCCAAATGCTGGCAAATGACAGATTAATTTAGGATATCTGATTGGCATGGGTGAGTTGGACCAAAGGGGCTGTGTTTCCATGCTGTACAACTTTACAGTTCTATTATTGCTTGGGCTATTAGTGCAGTATTCCAGGGTTCTGTGTTGTCATTGGAAGTTATGTCCACTTGAACAGGCAGATGGTGGCCTCAGGTTCAGATTAACTTCAAAGATTGAACTTCTAATAATGGAGTGCAGCACTTGGACCCAGGAGGGTGATGATCAGCACCAAGCTTTTGAAATATTCACTTATGCGTTTTAGTGTGCTGTTAAATGTGTTTTAATTTATTTAATATTAGCTGTCCAATACTCGACGTGTTTGGAACACCAGTAGTTTACTGATTGTGAAAGAGGTTTCATTAGCTGTCAATTGACATTTGTTTATATGTATGCCTGCAGTATATGAACGGAGCTGATAAAAGACCAGAAAAGCATGGTGGTTAGCACTGCCCCCACACCACCCCTCCCATCCCACCCCAACATCAGCACCTGAGTTAGAGGAATTAATCTTACACGCCTGGCGCTAGTAGAAGTTCAGGCCATCACTGTCATAATTTCTTTAAGAAAGACATGGCAATGCAGTGAACCCATAGAGAGTGGACCATCTCAGAATCTCAGTATTCTGAATGCATTTTACTTGCAGAAAATGGAAGCCGTGGTTTTGTGTGCTTGAGGAATGGGTTGGAAGAGGTTGGTTAGACAGAGTCCAGACATACACTTTTCTAGTCAGTTTTATTTCAATTTACAGGTCACAAAACTCAACCTTATTCCTCATAGGTACATCCAGTTCTCACCCAATTATCCTTTAATTAACACATAATCATCACTTGTTTCCCAGTTCCATTTGGTCTTGAGCATCCTTACCAGATCCTACTAAATAATAACACAATGTGGTACGGTTGTGGAGAAAGGTTTGGACATGGTGGGGCACGTTTTAGCTTGTGACTTGAAGGGGGAGCTGGGTTAATAGTTACTAAGAAGAGACAGGAGAATTTTCTGAGATAAATTCTGCAATGTTAGGAGGTAAGGAAGAGAAATAAGATAGGAGATTAAACAAAGAAAAGTGGAAATAATTATGAAAGCATTCAGCTAATAAAATCAAGACAAAGGATCCCAATTGTCCAAAAAATTGCAATTTGGTGAGATTGATGTCAATCCACAAAATGTGTAAAACAAAATTGGAAAGTTAGACACATTAATTGGCGTGGGGACTTATGATATAGAAACAGGATAAATGAGTGTTGCTTGGAATGGAAAAGGTTTGATGTAAATTAACTCTGGGATTAAAACTTTGTAAAAATATTTGTGATTGCAGTATTGAAGATTTGGACTGGGTATAGGGAATGCAATCCCAAAACCTGCTGATGACCCAAAAGGAGGGAGTTTGGCAGACATTGAGGTAGACTATAAAATACCACTGGAAAGTAAAGTTTATGGAAGTATAAGATGGGATAACAGTTATGTGTTAATGTGGATCGGGCAGTCAGTGCACTTTGGGATAAAAAGCAAAAAAATAGGAATGGAAAGAAATCAATTAGTTCCTGGACTCTGTTTTGCCATCCAGGGCTTGATTAATGACCTGACAGCATATACTCACCTTTTGCTATATATCATTTAATACTTTTCAGAATATAATCTGCCAGTCTCTAGTTTTAAACCAGCAGCTCAGCATCAATTACTATTTGCTGAAGAGTTCCACACTCTGAACACACTTTGTAATTTCACTCCTGAAAGGTATCACCCAAATATTTGTGTGTGACCCCTAGTTTCTTCAGCTATAGTATGAGTTAACCGTAATTCTTTGAAAACTTTAATCAGATCACCCTTTAACCATTTTTAAATTTGGAGGAATACAACCCTAGTTTATGTTGAGCAGTGTCTGTAGAGAAATATCTGACCCTTTTATCAGAATTGCACAATGGGCTGTGACAGATTTTAAGCACATGCAGGGACAAGGGAAGGGAAAGGAAATGAAAGAGAATCTCTGTGATGGCCTGGAAGACAATACTGGTGCAATGAACAGAAGCATTACCAGGGCACCTGATATTCAAAAGAATGTGAGCAGAGATTGTGATCTGAAAATACGTGTAGTTTTCTTATAATGTGATGGTTGCGTTCTTGTGTGACCTCATGCTATAGAAAATCGCGTTATAGGAAAATCGACAGACCTGTACAGCAGAATATTCGCGTTATCCAAACAGTGTCCACTATTCATCAATCGTGTTACAGCCAATTCACGTTAACGAAACACGAATTATAGCAGAATTACCTGTAGTGAACTGATATTGAATTCAAAGGTTGTGAAATCTTTGAAAGATGAATTGCTCTTCCAGCTTCCGATGAGCTTCAGTACAGGAGGTGAAGGAAATTAGGGGTCAGGGTGTAGTGCAGAAACAAAATGACAGACAACTGAAGGTGCAGAATACCCTTGTAGACTGAGCTAACCTTATTCGGCAAAGCACTTGTCCAATCTAGGTGAGGCTCCATCATGGAGCAAGTAAATAATTTAAAATAAAACAAGTAAATCATTGTTTCATTTTAAAAGTGTATTTGACTCTAGGTTGTGGAATATCACTAGAAAGCACTAGCTTTGGAATGTGCCAGAGAACTGGAATAAGGTGATGGGAAGACTTAACGTGGGAGTCAATGGAACTTGTCAATTTAAATGCTGAAAGTGAAAGGGAAGTTATGCTTGGTCATGACACCACACTTGATAAAAATGATGGTGGATGACCACCATCTGCAGGCTGTTGGGATGAAAGGTGAGAACAAGAATAACTTTATCATGTGTTTCTCAGGGAAGATAAAGGTGAGAGTAAAGATGTGGGCAATGGGGTGGCCATTGGTGAAGTTTCTGTCAACCAGGTTAGAATAGGGTTCTCTGACATAAAATAAAGACCTACCAGAAGTACTAACGTACCAATATGGGAGAATTGTTCGCATATATTGGTTTAACCATGACCTTGTAGAACTAAAATATGACTTCTATCTTCTTGTATTTAGTCCTCTAGATATAAAGACCAGTGTTCCATAACCTCTTACAGTCAATTGGTGAAGGAGGAGACCAGAAGTCAATCTTTCCTCAGTTTTAGATTTATTTATAAATTTAGACATTTCAGAAAAGTGAAGAAGGAGCTCAGTTGCATATATACCTTTTCCATGCCATGAAAACTTACCATTCTACAATTATGTGGCATGTTCTGAAACCAAAAGTCAATTTGCCTTACCTCCCAATGTCACTAGATCCTTTCAAAAACAAAAACACTGGAGTCTGTATTTATATCTTTGCCAAAAACTAATAATTTTTTTCATGGCCCACGTCCTATCAATGTACCAAGTTTCATTAAATTCCATCCACTTGTTTTTGAACCTTTATGTTTACAAACAGATTAGCAATAGTGTTGAAAACATCTGTCCACCTTTTGTGGTGAAGGTAACATTTACTGTACCTACCTCTTCAAGCCACCACCAGTGTCAATAAATGTTTATCCTTGATTAAACAATTAACCAATGGCAGTGTCTTTTTATACATTTTTAAAAAATATTGTTTTTGATTAACAAATAAAAAACTAATGAGCCATTCCTTAAATATACACTGTAACAAAATATAGAAGGAAATTTACCAAGTTAAATTATTATTATTTTGGAGGGAGACGATGCCCTCCAGCTCCCTGGGTGGACAGTGGTCATTGCAGACTTCACACATACCTGTGGGCACTGCATGTTTCCGTTCCAAACACACACAGGCACAGACGTAATCCCAGAAGAGGGGTAGGCAGTGAGGAAAAATGACGCCTTCGATTGCCTGCTGCCTGGACCTACTTAGAGCCATTTTGGCCAGATCCAGGAGCAGGCTGGCAAGCTGCCCTTTGATAGCCTTATCCTGTTCTTCACCAGGTGGCCAAAGATAGCAGTCTCCGTATCACTTTATACTGTTTCCAGCGGTGAGGTGAGAGTGCCAGCCCTTGACAAAAAGGCTGATTTCAACCGAGTGGCATCAAAGAACCCTTGCAGAACTGGAATCAATGGGTATCAGGGGACAAACTCTGTTGGTTGGAGTCATATGTGACACATTGGAAGGTGGTCATTGTCATTGGAGGTTAGTCATGTCAGCTCCAGGACATCTCTGTAGGAGTTCCTCAGGGTAGTGTCCTCAGCCCAACCATCTTCAGCTGCTTCACCAATGACCTTCCCTCCATCATGAAGTCAAAAACGGAGATGTTCAGCACCATTCGTGATTCCTCCAATTAATGAAGCAGTCCATTCCTACTATAGGAAGAATATTACTAAATTGGAGAGTGAGGGGTTCAGAAAAGATTTACCAGGATGCTGCCGGGACTGGAGGGTTTGATTTATAAGGATAGGCTGGGACTTTTTTCACTGGAGTGTAGAAGGTTGAGGGTTGACCTTATAGAGGTTTATAAAATCCTGAGGTATATAGATAAGGTAAATAGCAAAGGTCTTTTCCCTATTGTGGGTGAGTTCAAAACTAGGGGGGAATATTTTTAAGGTGAGAGGAAAAAGATTTAAAAGGCACCTGAGGGGCAACGTTTTCACACAGAGAGTTTGTTTGTGGAATGAACTGCCAGAGGAAGTGGTAGATGCAGGCACAGTTACAGTATTTAAAAGACGTTTGGACGGGTACATGAATGGGAAAAGTTTAGATGGATATGGTCCAATTGCAGACAAGTGGGACTAGTTTTAATTTGGGAAACTTAGTCAGCATGGACAAGTTGGACCAAAGGTTCGGTTTCCGTGCTGTATGACTCCATGACAGTATAAGAAGATCTGGACAATATCCAGGCTTGAGGTGACAAATGGCAAGTAACATTCGTGCCACACAAATACTAGGCTAAGACCATCACCAATAAGAGACAAACTAACCACTGCCACTTGATATTCAATAGTGTCACCATCACTGAACTCTGCACTATCAACACCCTTGTGGTGACCAGAAACTCAACTGGATTCGCCACATAAATACAGTGGCTATAAGAGCAGGTCAGAGGCTAGGAATGCTGCGACAGATAACTCATCTGCTGACTCCCCAAAGCCTGTCCACCATATACAAGGTATAAGTCAGAAGTGTGATGGGAATACTCCCCACTTTCCTGGATGGTGCAGTTCCAACAACACTCAAGAAGCTTGACACCATCCAGTACAAAGCAGCCCACTTGATTGGCACCGCATCCATAAGCATCCACGCATTTCACTACTGACGCTTAGTAGCAGCAGCGTGTACTATTTACAAGATGCACTGCAGAAATTCACCAAAGATCCTCAGACAGCACCTTCCAAACTCACGACCACTTCTATCTCGAAGGACAAGGGCAGCAGATACATGGGAATACCACTACCTTCAAGTTCCCCTGCAAGCCACCCACCATTCTGACATAGAAATGTATTGCCGTTCCTTTACTGTTACTGGGTCAAAATCCTAGAATTCCATCCCTAATGGCATGTGGCTCAACTTTGAGCAGGTGGACTACAGCGATTCAAGAAGGCAGCTGAACACCACCTCTTCAAGGGCAATAAATGCTGGTCAGACAGCGATGCTCATATCCTGTGAATGAATAAAAAAATACATTTACTGTTCCATTAACCTTTTGATTTAATTTCTGTACCTGTTCAGGAAATATAGATGATTTATGTACATGGACCACTCGGTCTCTTTGAGCCATGACTGTTTCCAGCATTTTCCCACCAGAAGATAGATTTGAGTATTTTCTAGGTCCAAAGTGCGCAAACTCTCATATGCCCTTATTGGAGTCTGTTTTTAGGCCTTGTATTTTCATCCTAGCAACTTGCCTAGCCTTGCTCCCACTTTCAACTTTGCATCCTCTACCACCATGATCTCCCTCAGCCTACCTAATACGGAAAAGAGACATTTAGCTTATTAGATTTGTTGGCAAGTGGATGAGGTATAAAACCTATAAACAGTTGTTTTTTTTTTAAGTTGAGCAGATTGAGAAAGGCAGAGCACCTGCACTTTTGCTGAATCTCATTTGTTTTGTGTCTTAACACTTAGCTTACCCTTTTACTTGAGACAATACAAGCCAGCTAAGGTGAGCCAACAGAGTCACAGACTAGAGGTCCAACAGGCATTTGTGCCTATTTAGAAGTTTTAAGCACTGTGCCATGAAACGTTAGAAAAAAATGTTGAAAAATCATTGGCAGCATGTTAGGAAACATGCTTTTGGAACTTTGAAGATAAACATTGCAATGCATAAACATTGTTTATTACACTGAAACTTGTTAGCTCATGTCAACAAGGTAACCTGTGTTTATATCTACTTATAACTGCCTGTTGATGCTATCGATGTTCCTTGTCCCCTCTTGAGAATTAGACAAATTACAAGTAGAAAAAGGCCTTTTGACCCAACAAGTCAGTGTCATTATTTATTTCCTGACCAAGCTGTAGTCCTAATTCATGTACCTTCTCTATTCACTTGAGCCTTTATTGTTGTTTCTGTTGATCACCTATAGCTGTGCTTAAAATGCAACATGATCTAAACTTCACTCACTAATTTCATTCCATAACTGCACCCATTTTGTTAAAAGAAGAAATATTTTGCTTTGGGTCCTAAAGTTTTTGTATTTATATTTATATATACCATCTATGAGATACATATAAAAAATCCTGGACTCGGATACATGGGTCACAGTTGCAAGTTATACTCAAGATGCAGGAACAGAAGTAGACAGTTCTGCCATTCGATGAGATTATGGCATATCTCAACTCCATTTTCCTGCCTTTTGCTTATCTTGACTCCGTTTTCCTGCCTTTTCCCCATTACAGTAATCATTTAGTAAACCTTCTGTGAACTGATTCCAATGTATCCTGTGTGTGCTGACCAGCATTGTACAAAGTAGTGCAGATGCATTGCCACCAATGCCCTTTATAATTAGAGGATAACTGCTCTACTCTTGCATTCAGTTTCCCTCACAAAACATAAATAGTAAAAAAAAAGAACTGCAGATGCTGAAGATCTGAAACAAAAAACTCAGCAGGTCTGACGGCATCTGTGAAGAGAAAGTAGAGTTAACATTTCAAGTCCAGTGACTCTTCAGAATTGATAATAGCTAGGGTGATATTTGTGTTGATGACGTAGGGTGGAAGTAAGCAGATTGGTGGAGATGCCCAGAGAGAGAAAAAGTGTTAGGCAGACAAAGGGTGGTAGTGAGCCAGGGAAGAAGATTCAATCCACCCTGCCACAGTTAGATTAAAGCCTTCTCTGCAGCCCAAATGATTTGATTGTCTAGGACACTAGTCCCAGCATGATTCAGGTGATGCCCATCTATCCCTCTGGAACAGCTTCCTTCTACCTCCATGGTAGTGTCATTGCTGCATTAACAGATCGCAACTTAAACCCATTCCACCCGCATCAGTCTTTGAGCCATCCATTTAACTCTATGACTTAATTTACCTTATGCCAGTTTGCTTATGACTGGAGTAATAATCTAATTATTATTGCCTTGGAGGTCCTGCTTTTTAATTTAGCTTCTAACTGTTCAAATGCTTTCAGCCAGATCTCCTTTCCAGTCCTATCAATGTGGATACAATAACTGGATTCCTCCCTTCCCACTACAAATTCCTTTCCAGCTCAGAGGCAATGTTCTTAACCTCGGCACATGAAACAACCTTTGGGACTTGTGCTCACAGCTGCAGAGAACAGTTTATCCCCCTAATTAAACTGTTCCTACCAGGACAACATTCCTATTTTTTCCCTCCACTTGAATAGTTCCTTGAATCATTTTGCCATGGTCATTTTGCTGATTCTTCTTGCACTCCTCACTCTTGTCCACACTGCAAGGATCATGTCTTGTTATTTTTGTCTCTTTTTTAAAAATGAGATAACAATGAGAAACGTTTTTAAAAACAGCAATTTACCCAAGATAGCTGCATAATTTTACAGCAAGGAATTTGATACCTATTGTGAATTCTGTTTTGTGGCTGTTGGTTCCTGCAATGTACTGATGATCAGGAGGTGAGGAGTTGTTTAGAAGTGAAGCTAATTTGGTTCCAAGCTTCTCAGTTAATAGAGAAGCTTGGAACCAGAAATAAGTTCCAAAGATACAGACTCTCCGAAGTGCTGTGAATTGCTCTCCCCACTTGAAGCTACCTCCTTCTCTGCAGTACAAAACTCAGTTTATACTTGGAGAAAACCTGTTATCTTTCCTGCAGCAGTTGCTGTGAGCTGTGACTTTTGAGTTGATAAATCGGAGACATTTTCCAAGTGAATCAGTCGCTGTAGTTTTTACAAACAAGTGGATGCTTTCAGAGAAAGACAACTGAACACAAAGGGCTTTTGCTAGGCAAAGAAAGATCATCTCGGCATCAGATTTGGAAGCAAAGACCACTGAACTGATTTTCTAGTCACTTTTATTTTACCTCTGCCAATAATCTATTTTCACAGTTTGTATGTGTATTTGTGTAAGAGGAGTTTATACATGGATTAGGCTTTTTTGTTAATAGTGTTATCTGCCAGTGCTCTATATCTGTAACTGTAGCTATAGTCTTGTACTTATAATAAATTAATTCTGATTCAGTACAGAAACCTTGTCCGTGTTTTCAATCAACCTTGATCTGAAAGTCAGGTAAATTGGGCTATTGTATTTGCTTTAGAAGAAAAAAAAAATCATTTGGTACAACTTTGGGAATAGTGGGGCTCAATTTATGGTGTGCTACTCTGATAACACAGGCTGCAAGAACTTCATAACTGTTGGACCATTGGAAGGGTCAAGGCTCTTCAGATCTTCAAATGTAACCCCCTGGTGGGCCCCCATACCTGCCTCACCTGCAGTTACACCTTCCTGACCCTGATCATAGACCAAATTTGAATTTCGTAGTCTGAAAGGTGTTAACGTGTCCTAGAGTAAAGTAGCCCTGACATGGTGCAATGTCAACAGCCTGGACTTGTCAACCTATATCTGAAATTTCTTGAGCTGCAAACAATTAATACAAGTGGTTTTACTGTGTACTACCTTGGTGTCCAGCAGCTCCAAAATCTGCAATAGTAACACATCACACGTCCTCTCATCACTCTCTCATATTATTTACTTTTCTTAAAATAATTACTCCAGATTCCTTTGTTTTACACTTTATTGTAGTTCTTGAGATAAAATACATCAGTATCAATCTTAAAGTTAATAAGCTATTTTTCAGCAGAAAAGACAGGACAAAGTACGGGTTCATGATGTAACTCTGCTATCGGTCTCACGACAGGTAGGCCTTCCTTTTTGCACCTTTTAAGTGCTCCTGCTCACCTCTTGGTCTGGAGAGTTCACGTCTTGTAGTAAACTTTAGTTGTAGCACCTCTACCTTGAATACCCACTTTGACCCAGCTACATTCACCCAGCCTTTGTCTCGCCCTGATAAACTCTCCATTCTCATTGACACTGCTCTTACTACTAGATGGTGCAGAAATCTCATTCTTATATGGATCTGCTCACAGACAGTTCTTAGCTACAGTGATCGGCTGGGTCTAAAAGAGGTAAAGAGGAGAATTCTGTGCCTTTTAAAACCATTAACTTTTGTGAAGACTTTGGGACTAGCAGGGCTTGGCTTCCAGCATGTTACCCCATGAGATGTAACAGTGTTTTAGGGGCTTGTCTGGGATTATTTTGAAACCGTGACTATGAGAGTTTGCCTGTGATATTAGGAAATAATGCAGGTGAACTGGAACACCAGGTTCTGTACTGCTTTTAAGTCATAGTACTGGAAGCAGCAAAAGGTTTCTTGCAGTTGGCAGAGTTGTCCCTGGCAGTCATGGAGTCAGCGTTTTTATAGCGTGGGAAGAGGCCTTTCGGCCCATTGCATCCGTACCAGTCATCAAATGTCTATCTATTCTGATCCCATTTTGCTGCACTTGGTCTGTAGCCTTGTAATAGTTCTTAAATGTCTTAAGGATTCCTGCCTTTCAGGCAGCAGGTTACAGATACCCACAACTTTCTGCGTGAAAACATTTTCCTTAAACCTCCTGCTTACTGTAAAGCTGTGCCTCCTGGATATTGACCCCTCCACTAAAGGGAAACTTTTCTCCCTAACTACCCTGTCTAAACCCCTTAGAAATTTGTACACCTCATTCACTTCACTTCACTTCTCAGCTCTCTCTGCTGTAAGAAAAATGGCCTCTTTTCATAGCTGAATCGCTCTAGGTACCATCCTGATGAATCTCTTCTGGGACATCACTATTGCGTTTGCATCCTTCCTGTAGTGTGGTAATCAGAACTGTCCGAGTACTCCCTGTGTGGCTGAACAAAGTTAACAGTGCCTTAATTAATAAAAGCAACCATCTCACATGTTTTCTTAACCACCACCTGTATCTATCCTGCTGTCTTCAAGGATCTATGGGCATGCACCCCAGGTCCCGCTGATCCTCAAGTTACTAGGACCCTACCGTTCAACATGTGCTCCTGTGCCTCGTTAGTCCTCCCAAAATGTACCACCTCTTAATTTTAGGGTTAAAGTCTGTCAGCCTATCTGACCAGACTGTATATTGCCAGAAATCTAAGGCTTTCTTCTTCACTATATACCGCACCAATTTTCGTGTCATCTTCAGACTTACTGATCATATCTCATACATTCATGTTTAAATCATTAATATACATAACAAGCAGCAATGGATCCACCTCCCTGTAGTATACTACTGGACATAGCTTCCTGTCACACACACGCAGTTCTACCGTCACACTTGTTTCCTGCCACTGTCAATTTTGGATCCAATTTGTCCAATTGTCCTGGATCCAAAGGGCTCTTACTTTCTTGATCAGTCTCCATGTGACACCTCATCAAAAATCTTGCTGAAGTCTATGTAGTCTACTCCAACTGTGCTACTTGCATCCACACACCTAACCACCACCTCAAAAATTTCAATCAAATTTGTTTGAGACGATTTTCCCCAACCAAGTCATGCCGCTTAATCCTTGTCTCTCCAAATGGAGGTAAGTTCTATCCCTTGGAACTTTTCTTTACTGCTGCTGAGATACTGACTGGTCTATAGTTTTTTCTACCCAACTGAATAATGATGCCACATCAGCTGTCTTCCAATCCTCTGGCACCACTCCTGTGTTTCATCAAAGGTTTGAAAATTAATTTCTGAGCTGCTGCAATCTCCTCCCTTATCTCCCAGGGTATTGGATACCTTTCATCTGATTCTGGGAGTTTATCCACATACAAGTCTGCGAAAACCACCAATACCTCTTTGTTTAAATAAGCACTTTTATCAGGTACATCAGTCTTCCTGATTTCCAGACCTGCATCATTCTTCCCTGTGAATACAGATACAAGGTACTCATTAAAAACTTTGGTTATATCTTCCACCTCCACACAGATTGCCACTATGGTCCCTAAAGGCCCCTGCTCCTTCCCATGTTATTCTTTTACCTGTAATATAGTTACAGAGATTTTGGATTTTCTTCAGTGTTAATAGACTGTGTTTTTTCACATCACCTCTTTGGTCTCTTAATTTCTTTTCAAAGCCGCACCTATACTTTCTGAAGAATGGTCTAGACCGAAACATCAGCTTTCCTGCTCCTCTGATGCTGCTTGGCCTGCTGTGTTCATCCAGCTCTACGCCTTGTTATATCAGATTCTCCAGTATCGGCAGTTCCTACTATCCCTATACTTTCTATACGGCTCTAGGGCATTTGTTGTTTTGAGCTTTAGGCTATGCCATAAGCTTCCTTTTTTTCCTTATCCCATCTTGTACATCCTTTTGTATCCAGCATTCTCTGCTCATGTTGGTCCCTCCCTTCACATTTATGGAAATATGTTGGCCTGCACACTCTCACTTTTACCTTTTTGAATGTTTCCTACTGCTCTGATGTGCATTTTCCAGCACTTAGGTTCTGACCAAAGTGACTGGGAACAGCTATCTTATTAATATCAGCCTACCCCCGATTCCGAACTTTATTTGCAGTCCATCTTTGTCGTTTATCCATAATTGCCTTAAATCTTACTAATTATGATCACTATCCCCGAATGCTCACCTGCCATGCATACGACTTGCCCACTTCATTCTCAAAAATTAATTTCAGTGCTGGCCCCTCTCTTTTAAGCCAGCGTGTCAGTAGTCTTATAAAGCTCTCCTGGATACATTTTGACAATTATGTCCCCTCTAAGCCTTTTCACACTGTCTCTCCCAATTAACATTGGGGAAGTTGAAATTTTCTGCTATCATTATGCCATTATTTTATACCTCTTTTTGAGATTTGCCTGCATATCTGTCTGTCCATCTATTTGTCATGACTGGGAATCTATAGTACATCCCCAGCAAAACCCTTTTTGTTTTTAAGTTCTACCGATGTGGCCTCATTTGAGAAATCTTCTGAGATATCATCCTTCCTTACTATTTGGAAATAGTTGATTATTTAATCAATATTGCGACACCACCACCTCTATAGTCCAGAATATTTGAGCTGTCATTCCTGTCCCTTCCTCAGCCATGCTTTTGTGATAGCAATGACATGACCTCCTAGTGCATTAATCAAGACCTTCAATTCATCTGCCTTGCTTGCATAACCCTTTACAGTGCAATAAATGCCGCCTAGCCTTGCCATGCTCCCTCATGCCTTGCCTTAACTATATTTGTACTGACCTCTCGAGCGCCTTGGTGGTGCTTCAATACTTGTCTGTACATCATGCCTGACTGTACCTCTCATCCCTATCCTGTGCTCCTGCCAAATTAGTTTAAATTCCCACCAATTACACGAGCAAACCTCTTCACGAGGATGTTGGTCTCATTCTGGTTCAGGTGCAACCTTATGGACTTGTATAGGTCCCACCTTCCCCAGAAACGAACCCAATGAACCATTGAATCCGATGCCATCCCTTCTGCTCCAAGTCTTTGGCCATTCATTTATCTGTTCTATCCACACTTTCCACTCACACTTGATAGAGGTGTGACTTTTGAGGTCCTGCTTTTTAATTTGCTCCCTAAATTCTTGTTGCAGGTTCTCGTCCCTCTTCCTACCTGTGCCATCTGTCAGAATATGAGCCACAATTGCTGACTGTTTGTCCTCCACCTCCAAAATGCCCTGTAGCTGTACAGTGATATCCTTGACCCTGGTCCTAAGGAGGCAGCATGCCATCGTGGAGCCATTCCTGTGCCTCCAGCTGATGCACAAGCTTTAAAGTCTGATACTCAAGCTGATCAAACTGGTAACATTTCCTGCAAAAGTGGTCACTTAGATTGCCAGAGGGGTCTAAAAGTTTCCACAAACTGCAAGTCATGCAACACACAGGACTGAACTCTTGCCTTACCTTAAACTTACTTCTCTTGTGTTATTTTAAGAACTGGCTGCAGGACGCTCTTCTCGGGCAGCTTCACTGCGAAGCTGATTGCAGGGCATTCTTCCCAGACTGCTTTGCCATGAGTATAATGGGAACTTGCAAGACCTAAATTAGTTGAACTGATGGGTAAACTGGTAAGCATTGCCTGACAGATCTGAAAGGACAGATGTATTTATGGTACTAGACCAGAAAGGGTTACAGGCGGCCATAGTGGCTGAGAGTTAGTCCATAAAATGAAACCTTTTATTTGTCACACCTAAATTTAAAAGGGTTAAAAAGATGGGAGAATGAAAGGAAGGCATGTAGCCACGATAAAGAATGGATAGCTGAGAATGCTGTAAGGTCACCACCTCCAATGAAAAGCAAAAGGAATGAGGGTGGAGCCGAAAATCAGAAGCTGGGGTATTTCCATAGTAACAAGGTGGGATACGTTCATTCAGAGTGCTGGAAGTTGCAAGGGGAACCTGTATGACTTATTGAAGCTCATCAGAATTGATCTGAAAAGGAAACTGAAAAAGTAAATGCCATGATTCGGATTGTCCCCTTATTTATAACCAAAACATTGAAGGTAGACACAGCTGTGAGTGCAGAAGTAGTATATAGAGTAGCTGAGAGATAAGGGGACTTTCTGTCTAAAGGGAAGATGACCCTGTTTTCCTCAAGGGAAGTATCCAAGATCATAACTATATTCAGGGATATAAGGCCTACTCAAACTCTCTTGCTGGAGAAGGATTTAGTTTTCACTGCAGAGAATTCAATGAAAACCAAAGTGTTGGTAAATGGGATGTTTGGAGAGTAAATCCTAGCTAAGTGTGGTTTTTTGTCTGTACTAGTGGTAGTCTGGTTGAGTTAATTTACTGCTGGGGAATGATTTGGCAGAATTAAAGTTATAGCTTTGCCTGTGACCATGGAAAGTCCAATTTAGGCTAAAAAGCTGGAACAAGAATATGTTTTGAATATTTTTCCATTGTGTGTAGAAACCAGAGCAATAACTAAACAAAGTCCATCACCAGAAATCACAGTGAAATCGCAATCGGATGTTATGTTAGTTAAATTCGATTTAAGAATGAGGATAACTGCTAAGAGGTGTCTGCAATGTCTTCATCAATTGAAGCTCAAGAAGCAGATTGAGAGTAAATTAGCACAGATAACTCCCTCTGAAGCTGAAGCTGGAGGAGTGTTATTATTCTGTTGTAAACAAATAAGGAAGTAAAGATATCCTCTCAGACCTGCGAACGAAAAATAGCCAGTTGTTTGACAAACAGTGATATAGCCCAGATAGTGTAAGGAAATATTGCGAGTAGCACATGAAATTCCTATGGCAGGATATATAGGAATACGGAAAATACAAGCATCAATAAGCAGGTATTTTACATGTCTAAGACTTCATAAAGACCTAGTGCAGCCCTGTAAAACAAGTCATACTGGTCAGCTGGAAGGAAATCGTCAACATACAAAGAATCCCCCTCGTCCTCACATACCACCGCACCAACCTCCGGATCCAACGCATCATCCTCTGACACTTCCGCCATCTGCAATCCGACCCCACCACCAAAGACATTTTTCCCTCCCCACCCTTATCTGCTTTTCGGAGGGACCACTCTCTCCGTGACTCCCTTGTCCGCTCCACACTCCCCTCCAGCCCCACCACACCGGGCACTTTTCCTTGCAACCGCAGGAAGTGCTACACCTGCCCCCACACCACCTCCCTCATCCCCATCCCAGGCCCCAAGAAGACTTTCCACATCAAGCAGATGTTCACCTGCACATCTGCTAATGTGGTATACTGCATCTACTGTACCTGTTGTGGCCTCCTCTACATCGGGGAAACCAAGCAGAGGCTCGGGGACCGCTTTGCAGAACACCTGCGCTCGGTTCGCAATAAACAACTGCACCTCCCAGTCGCGAATCATTTCAGCTCCCCCTCCCATTCCTCAGACGACATGTCCATCCTGGGCCTCCTGCAGTGCCACAACGATGCCACCCGAAGGTTGCAGGAACAGCAACTCATATTCCGCTTGGGAACCCTGCAGCCCAGTGGTATCAATGTGGATTTCACAAGCTTCAAAATCTCCCCTCCCCCACCGCATCCCAAAACCAGCCCAGCTCGTCCCCGCCTCCCCAACCTGTTCTCCCTCCCACCTATCCCCTCCCACCTCAAGCCCCACCTCTATTTCCTACCTACTAACCTCATCCCGCCCCCTTGACCTGTCTGTCCTCCCTGGACTGACCTATCTCCTCCTTACCTCCCCACCTACACTCAGTTTTACTGGCTCCATCCCCCCCTCTTTGACGTGTCTGTTTCCTCTTCACCTATCTTATCTATCCATCTTCTATCCGCCTCCCCCTCTCTCCCTATTTATTTCAGAACCCCCTTCCCCTCCCCCATTTCTGAAGAAGGGTCTAGGCCCGAAACGTCAGCCTTCCTGCTCCTATGATGCTGCTTGGCCTGCTGTGTTCATCCAGCTCTACACCTTGTTATCTTTGATACCCATACCAGTTTTTGAAGCACTATTCAGTCAATCGTTGTACAGCAAATTTTGTTTGAACAGGCACCTAATGAACCAACACTCAAAGTAAACCAGCAAAAATTATATCCCTAAAATAATGGAAGTTTACTCTGTTGTATTATCATGATCTAAGTAGTCTTATATTTTTATATTTATCTTACATCTCGAAGTAGTCAGTTGAGGGTGTGAGTGAGAAGGCTGTCTGCTAGTAAGTTTTATTTAAGGCAAAGCTACATTATTATTTAAGTGATTTATGCAGTAAGTATAGTATATACTCCTTGCATTGCATCTCTATTATCTAAAATGTGTTTTTACATTGATTATGTGGACCTTTTGACCAACCAGAACATTTGATCAACCTGATCCCATAGGTGCTGGTATGACGATGCTGTGGCTTTAAGAGGTTATTTTGTCCTTTTTTTTTAAAAGTGAGATTCCTCAGCACCAGTTGTGTCTGTAAGAGCATAAACAGCTTGTGAGGCCTTGGAGTTTTTTTTAAAAGCTGGAGCAATAGAAGCAGCCTGAATGTGTATGGTCAAACTCCCACAGAACCAGGATCTTTGGTTTTCAACAGTTGCTGTTGGGGTCTTGCAGAAGTGAAAGCTATTTTTCCCGCCCTCTTGGTTACAGCCAAAAGCTGGAGGTTCTCTACCTGCTATAGGCGTTGCATGTGAGACCATCTGTGTTCTGAATTTGCCTTTTGCCAATGGTGTGTTTATAGGATGTTACTATATTGGAACAGTTAATTCGTAAAAGTTACTGTATTATTGTAGGTCTTCCAATAGTGTTAAGTTATTCCAATTCCTTCCCTCCTTCTGTTATATTTTAACTGTAGTGGATGAATTAAGTGTGTTTTGCTTTAAATCTGGTAGTTTGACCAATCAAATTGCATCAGGAACGCAACATCTTAGTTTTACCTTTAAAATAAGAAAAAGTTAGGGTCTAGACTATCTTCTGAATATTTTGAGGGGGTTTGGTCTTGTCTATTACACCCATTAATAAAAAGTTTGCTGTGGGTTGCATAGGACCATTACCGAAAACCAAAGGAGAACATCATTATAGCGAGAGTAATACTGGAAGAGGTTACTCAGTTTTTCACTAATTATGGACTACCAATTGAGGTACAGTCTGATAAGGGATCAAATTTATGTCTAAAGTTTTCAGATATGTACCAGAGAGTCCCCAAATGCATTAACTGATTTAATCCATTTGAATTGGGTTATGGTCGTGAGATTAAGATGTCCATTAAATAGAGTGGGAAGAAGTTCTTGAACCAAAGAGACAAATCTTCATTGTTGGACTACATCTCCAACCTTCTGGAAAAATTTACAGAATCATGTACGGTAGCACAAGAGCTTTTGAAAGTTTCACAAGTAAGAATGAATGTATAGGCAGATGAACATTGAGCAGCCAGAACATTTTAAGCAGGAGATGAAGTACTGCTAGCGGTGACTTTACCAGCTGTGTCAGGTGGTGAGAGTAGTGGAAGATGACAGAAATTAAGAATGAAGTTGAAGGAGGGGTAAAGCAGTTCTCAAAGCGAGCCTTCTACAATTCAACTAAATAACAAAATTCTTGAGACATTGAGACTCTGTTCTTATTAGAGAAAAGACAATGGGATCTTTTAATGCGACTGAGGAAGTGCAGATTAGTGATTTTATTGTCACTTGCATTTTTACGAAAAAAAAGTGCAGTGAAAAGTATTTCAGTGGCCATACTCCAGCGCCATTTTAATAACAAGAATTATATGTGTACTTAAAAAAAAATTTAAGGCAAAGTCCATCTTAGTTCAGTTCACGGCTCCAGGGCTTCAGGGATCAAGGAAACCTGACACCAAAGCTGCCGCGGGAATTCCCAGGCCACCACCGAAGCTGATGCTGAAGTCTCCGCAAGGAATCCAGGGCCAGACCCACCACAGCACCAAAGAGGCTGCAGATACTGCCGTAAGGAATCCCGGGGCCGTGGGATCCCGGGGCCGTGGGATCCCAGACCCGGGCCTACCTCATCACCAAAGCCGCCGTCGAAGCAGCTCACCATGTGGTAGGAACCATGAGGGCATGGCGCAATGGTCATGAGGAACGGCTGGATCTACACCACATTCTCCACTGCAGCAGCTTCTCGAAAGCACCTTCCTCCACCAAAAGGAAGGTACAATGAATTTTGATGTTTAAAAAAAAAATAAAATAAAGAAGAATACAGCAAGCCTGGCGATCAAAAGCAGACAGGCCAGGAGCCAGAACACTTCCTATCCTGCTGCCACCATCTTCAAGATGTAAGGTAGTCTGTAGAGATAAACCTGGATGTATACTTCATTAGCGAGGAATGATGTGAACATAAATGAGTCAGGACTGATAATTCTGCACCCGTATCAGTTGAGCCTACAAAATCAAGGTGGAATAGAGATTCAATTTCTGCTGGAAAGCCTGTTGATTCATCCTAGTTAGAGCAATTGGAGTTCACCGGTGTTATTATTTCCCAAACCAGGTAGATCAACTGAACTTTGTATAATAGTAAACTAAACGTGGTCACGATGACCGATTTGTACCCATTTCTGTGATTAGACAACTGCGTTAATAGAGTTGGCCTTGCCTCATTCCTTTTCTAAGTTTGATCTAATGAAGGGTATAGGCAAGTGTCATTAACATTTGGGGCAGCACAGTGGCTCACTGGTTAGCACTGCTGCCTCATTGTGCCAGGGGACAATGAGGGTTTGATTCCACCCTCGGTGACTGTCTGACTGTGTGGAGTTTACATGTTTTTCCAGTGTCTGTGTGGGTTCCGCCAGATGCTCCAGTTTCCTCCCACAGTCCAAAGATGTGCAAGCTAGGTGGATTGGCTATGCTAGATGACCCATAGTGTTCAGGGATGTCTAGATTGGGTGCATTAGCTGTGGGAAGTGCAGGGCTACAGGGATGGGTCTGGCTGGGATGCTTTTCAGAGAGTCAGTGTGGACTTGTTGGGCTGAATGGGCTGTTTTCAAACTAGGGATTCTATATTAAAAAAAATTCAAGAGCTGAAGAGTATGTGAGGCAAGTAGAAGACCTGTTTAAACAATTGCAATTGGCTGGCTTAGTAATAACTTTAACCAAAAGTGAATTTGGAAAAACAAGAATAACTTAACTAGAACAGCACTCTGGACAAAGACAAGTTTTGCCAAGGACAGCACAATCAAGGCTGTAGTAAAATTTCCTATTCTTAAAACTAAAAAAGAAATCATGAGATTTTTAGCAATCTGGACTTTATGTGAAATTTGTGTGTATTTCATCACATTGCTGTATCTTTAACACATTTGTTAAAGTAAAGTAGTATGGTCAGCAGAATGCCAAGCAGTTTTTGAAAAGCTGAAGGCAATCTTAATAAATGAACCAGTGTTAGCTGCCTCTTGTTTTCCAGACCTGTCAAAATGGTACTTGTGACTTGGGGTAGGTGCAGTCTTGTTGCAGGATGAGGAGTCTACGATAGAGAAACCAGTGTGGTATTTCTCCAAGAAACTAAACCAGTATCAGAAGAAATACTCTATCACAGAAAAAGAGACTTTGGGATTGTTGTTGGCTCTTTCACTCTTGGAAATCTCTGTCTGACGTAACGAGGAAACACTAATTTACACAGAACAATTCTCTGGTCTTCATTGACAAGTTTAAAACTTCGTGTAAGATTATTAACATGGAGTCTTGTTTGGACTATTTAATGTAGAGAGTATTTGCGTTGCTGAAAAAGAGAATACAGTTGTAGATGTGTTGTCTTGAGTTTGAAATGTTGGAATAAGTTAGAGGTTTAAGAAATGCTAAGATTGTACAAAGGAGGAAGAAGGATGAATGAATGTAAACTTTTCTTTTCCTTGAGTATCACACACTTTGTCATGCAACCCCATTTTTCAAAATGGATCGAAATGGGCCCGCGGTGTTAGAGGCAAGGGACTAGCATTGATAGAGGATTGACTGTCTGGCAGAAAGCAGAGAGTGGGGTTAAAAGGGTCTTTCTCAGGATGGCAGCTAGTGACAAGTGGTGTTCCACAAGGGTCAGTGTTGGGACCACAACTTTTCACTTTATACATTGGTGATCTAGATGAAGGAACTGGGCATTCTGGCTAAGTTTGCAGGTGATAAAAAGATAGCTAGAGGGACAGGTAGTATTGAGGAGGTGGGAAGACTGTCGAAGGACTTGAACAGGTTAGGAGAGTAGGCAAAGAAGTGGCAGATGGAGTACAGTGTGGGAAAGTGAGAGATCATGCACTTTGGTAAGAAGAATAGAAGCATGGACTATTTTCTAAATGGGGAGAAAATTCAGAAGTGTGAAGTGCAGAGAGACTTGGGAGTTCTAGTCCAGGATTCTCTCAAGGTAAACTTTCAGGTTGATTCAGTAGTTAGGAAGGCAAATGCAACTTTGGGATTTATTTTGAGAGGAATTGAATATAAAAGCAGGGATGTACTTCTGAGGCTCTATAAGGCTCTGGTCAGGCCACATTTGGAGTATTGTGCACGGTTTTGGACTCCATATCTCAGGAAAGATGTGCTGGCCGTGGAGCAGGTTCAGAGGAGGTTCACGAGAATGGTCCCAGGAATGAAAAGCTTAACATATGAGGAACGTTTGAGGACTCTGTGTCTTTACTCGATGGAGTTTAGAAGGATGAGGGGGGATGTAATTGAAACTTACAGAATACTGAATGGCCTGGACAGAGTGGATGTTGGGAAGATGCTTCCATTGGTAGGACAGACTAGGACCCAAGGGCACAGCCTTAAAGTAAAAGACCTTTTAGATCGGAGATGGGGAGAAGCTTCTTCAGCCAGAAAGTGGTGAATCTACGGAAATCACCACCACTGAAAGTTGTGGAGGCCAGGTCATCGAGTATATTTAAGACAGAGATAGATAGGTTCTTGATTGTCAAGGGGTTATGGGGAGAAAGTGGGAGAGTGGGGTTGAGAAATTTATCAGCCGTGATTGAATGGCGGAGCAGACTCAATGGGCTGAATGGCCTAATTTCTGCTCCTATGTCTTATGGGTGCTTGAAGGTAGATTCGGCTGGCAACAAGTAACTGGTCTACAGAATGATGACAAAGACCTTCAGTCTACCAACAACTATATAACTGGCTTCCAAGTAGCTTAACAGTTTGTAGATATGAATGTCGTGTCAGAAGCCATCGGATTTCCAAAAAGGAAGGAGCTGCCCTTTTCCCTGCAGTAAAAAACACTTCAAGTCAGTTTACTTTCCCTCATCAGTTGCTGTAAGCTGTGGCTTTTAATCAGTAGTCAGAGACTTTAAGTTGTGAACCAGTCACTCTGTGCCTCCTACAAATAAGTGAAACTATCTGGAGAAGGAAGATCGATGAGCAACATGCCCTGACAAGCCAGAAGGGTTACCTAAGCAAAGCTTGTCGACAGGGACCATTGAATTCCCATGTTTCTCTTGTGTCTGCATATGTGTGTAGGTGGAAGCAGATAGAATTATGTTGCTGGTTCATGATTTTTTTTCCCACCCTGTAGCTAGAATCTATTAATTTGTAAGAAATAGTAATTCTTGATAAGTACACAAACCTGGTCTGTGCTTTGTCAACCTGGGTCTACAAGTAAATTGGGGAATTTTGCATACTTTCTAAATTCACTCATGGGATATGGACATCACTGGCTAAGCCAGTGTTTATTGCCTTCGCTAGTTGCCGCTGAGAGGTTGTGATGAGCAGCCTGTTGAATCGCAGTCGTCCATTTAGTATAGGCACACCCACAATGCCATTTCAGGAGGGAATTTATATAAAACCACTAAATTTGTGATGACTCTGGAAAAAAAAACTCCAATGTGCTACCCCAGTGAGCTGTGACAGAGGGAGAAAGGGTTTCAGTTGAGAAATTGTGTGTTATCACTGTGTGGCAAGTTGGGAGGTAGCCTCGCAGAGGTGTTTTAAAATTTTGAAGGGGGTTAGATACGGAAGTTTTTTTTCATGCAGGTGAAAACAGAGTCCATAAACATAAAATCACCAATAATGCATTGGGGATTCAGGAGAAACGTTTATGCTTGGGGATGGTAAGGATGTGGAACTTAGAATCATGGAATGGTTACAACACAAAAGGTTATGCCTGTACTAGTTTTCTCCAAGACCAATTTTGGAGTGTTTAAATTGAAGAACCTGGATAAATGTCAGGCAATTTAGGCAATTAGATGAGAGAGATAAGAATAGAAAGATCTGTTGTGAAGTAATGCAACAAGAGGTTTGGGTGTAAATTATAAATATCAGAAAAGGATTTTTGAGCAGTATGACCTATTTCAGAGCCACAAAATTCTTTATAGAAATACAATTTTTATTCTAGTCAGATTCTCATTAGAGGCATGCAAAAAGACTTTCTAGAGTCTCATGACGTTTTGGAGTTTGGATAGTTTCTTTTACCCCCCAATCAATTCCTGCTCTTAAATAAAACAAAGAACTGTAGATGCTGGAGATCTGAAACAAAAACAGAAATTGCTATTGAAATTCAGCAGACCTGATCATTATTAACTCTGCTTTCTCCCCACAGAGGATGTCAGACTTTTGAGTTCCACCAACAATTTTTCTGTTTTTGTTTCTGCTATTGATTAGTTTAAAATTATGACCCATGACCTCTTCTAATTTGCTAAACTGTTATCAATAGAAATGATGCCCAGCCCTTTTAATTACTCTAGAGAACTCCATTCACTACTCCTTTTAGTTCTCTTCTGGACCTTTTCCAAGACCCCTCATGTTGAATGACCACGTTTGATTCTAACGTTCTAAACATACTCTACCAGATCCCTGTACAATGTGAAATGGTGTTCTTTGATTATATTGAATGGTTCTATTAATATAAACTGTTAGCTTTAGATCTAGCTTTGCAGCAGAGGCATGAAATTTTAGAAATCTACACACAATGACACTGAGGTCATCTTCTGTCTTGATCTCTTTCAGTTTTGTTCAGTGCAAATGTAGTGTATTCTGTATTGTCCTTGCCAATGACAAAAGATTTGAATGTTACAATTTAGTAGCTAGGAATCAACATGATCTCTTATTTTACAGATGGCTCTATACTTTAATCTTATTATCCCTGAACTGCTACCTTGAAGTCAGTCATACCACAAACTTGACTGACAAAAGTTCTGTTTCTCTGATCATTACTTTGATCAGGAGACCTTTGTGTTCTGGGTTGATAATCCCCTTCCCCTATTTGAAGGTGTGATTTATCCCCTATGGTATGGATAGAGTGGAAAAGCTGCCTTTCATTACAGAAACAATGCCTAGTTTGAATTTCCTTTGCATGGCTTGTATTGCTTTCAGTTCTTGGATTACAAAATGCGGCAAACATCTGGATTTATGTAAGAGTGTTTTCAATGAACACAGTAAATGTAAATTGTCAGTTTACAGTGAGACCTAAGTTAACACATGTTGGAGGATATATGTCAGATTGTGGAGGGCTAACCATGAAGTTTACCTAATATAAAAACAAAATGCTGTAAGTACTCAGCAGATCTCGCAGCATATGTGGAGAGGAAAGCCAAGTTAATGTTTCAGATTAGTGACCTTCTATTAGAACTAAGATTATAGATGTAATATGAATAAATGAATGTGGGGAGGAGTGAAAAGGGACATCTGTGATAGGATGGAGGGCACTGGAGGTCAAATGTCAAACAGATTCATGGTGCAAGTCAAAGGTAATTGGATAAACAAAGAAGCAAAATATGTGTGTAAATGAGTTAAATGGTGGCATCCATTCCAGGGAACTTGTCTGTCTTTGAGGGAGGGGCTTGGGAAAGAGAAAGAAATTTTGAATTTTGTGTTGATTGGCCAAATAGAAGTTTTCTAGATTATGTATAATTTGATGACTCCAAGTGGAGAACCTCTGAAGATTGAAGAAGCATGAACAGGTCATCCTTTAGATGTAATGAGAACTAGTGATTAAAACAGTGGACAAATGGAAATTATTGCTTATTTTAATATAATTTCTCACAGCCTGTGTATAGAATTAGTTTGAGAGAGCTATAGAATTATAGAATGATTCAGCACAGGAAGAGGCCTTGTGCCCATCCTGGCCTCTGCTGGCTCTTCGCTGGAGCTGTCTAATTAATCCCAGTTCCCTGCTATCACCCCATAGCTCTCTATATTTTTACCATCAAGTCCACGGTTCTCGAGTAGATTGGTAGCTCAGGTTATGGATGCTGTGGTTGGTTCACCTTTCAAGCTGGTTCATTAGTTTGCAGACGTTTCATTACTCTGCTGGATAACATCATCAATGCAGCCTCCTACGAAGGCTGTTATACACATAGAATTAGATCCTATATATGCACGACTGTAAAGAAAAACCAGAAATGAGGTATCCAATTCCAATGGACCCCAGGCGGGAAAACACAACACCTCATTGGAGGCTACACTGTTGATGTTACCCAGCAGGGTAATGAAACATTTGCGAACTAACAAACCAGCTCGGCGAGCAACCCAATCATAGCATTACCTTCATGTGTTTATTCAAACCACTCTTGAGTGTAACTGTTGAATCCATTTCCACCATTCTTCCATGCAGACCATTCCAATTAATCAAAACTAGCTCTGTTTTAAAAATAGAAATCATTTTGCCACTGATTTTAGTTATGAAGCAAGATTAAATAGACTGGTGGTATTTTCCTTGGAACAGAGGAGACTGAGGGGGTACTTGATTCAGATGTATAAAATTATGATGGACGTAGTTAGGGTAGACAAGAAGAGGTAGTAAGAACTGCTGATGCTGGAGTCAGAGATAACACAGTGTGGAGCTGGAGGAACACAGCAGGCCAGGCAGTGTCAGAGAAGCAGGAAAGCTGACATTTCAGGTAGGGACCCTTCTTCAGAAAAATTTTCTGAAATCCTCTGATGCTGCCTGGCCTGCTGTGTTCCTCCAACTCCACACTATTATCTAGGGTAGACAAGAAGGTACTTTCCTCCTTGTTGAAGGGATCAGTGACCAGGAGAGGGGCAAAGACTTAAAGGAAGGGGCAGAAGGCTTAGAGGGAAATGAGGAAAAATTGTTTCACACAGAAAGTGATTGGAAGTCTGGAACTCACTGTCTGTAAGGGTGGTAGAGGGTAGAAGCCCTCATAACATTTCAGAAGTATTGAGATACACACTTGCCTTACCCTTGGCGTACAAGTATGTGGGATAAGTGTTGGAAAATGGGGTTAGAATTGTTAGGTGCTTTTTATGACTGGCGCAGACTTGCTGAATCAAGGGGCCTTTTTTCTGTGCTGTAGACCTCTGACTGTTCTGCAATCAATTCAATTCTGCTTACCTGCCTGTCTTCACCAGAAACCTTTCCCCTTAGTTACTCTTTCAGAAATGTTCGTGATTTTGAAAAACACTATCAAATTTTTTCTTGACAACAGAAAAAACGCCATGGGTTCTTATGTCTCTTCACAAAACTGGATGCCCTAAGCCCTGGTAAATGTCTCCTGCACCCTCCATGAAGCTCTTGACATCCTCCCTGATGCATAGTGCTAATAGATGAACCTAACACTCCAGCAAACACCTAACCAGCGTTTGCTGATTAACTTCCTAGGTTTTGCACATTCTGCATTAATTAATTAAGGCAAAGGTCTCACATGCTTTTTAAGTGTCCTCAATTTGTCCTGCCACCTTCCCGAATTTGAGGAAGTGTCCCTGCCTCTGGATCAGGAGACCCAAGTTCAAGTCCCACTTGTTCTGAGGTGTGTAATAACATCACTGAACAGCTTGGTTAGAAAATATCTGCATGATTTGTGGAGGTTTATCTTTCCTCCACTGTTGCCACCACCACCAATGTTTCTGTTCCTGAATCCTCCATAAAATTGTATGCTTTTCTGTTGTATTATGTTTTTTCAGTCTCTCCACCAAAAGTAGCTCTTTTCTCTGTATTAAATTTCACTTGTCCGTGTCTGTCACATTTTACCTTACTGTTATCTTCAAGTCTGCTAAGTATTTTTACACTAATCGTACCTTGACTTTTCCATTATTACTATAAAGATCTCTTTTGTCAAAATGTCCCATTCAAAAGCGTTCAAATACCCCACTTCATTTTCCAGAAATAGTTCCTGCATTGCACTGTTCCTGCATGTAAACAGAACATGTTGGAAACATGGCAGGTCTGGCAGCATCTATGGAGATAGAAGACAGTTCTTCATTCAGTTCTGATGAAAGATCACCGGTCTAAAATGTTAACTCTGTTTCTCTTTCCTGAGATACTGTTAGACCTGCTGAGCATTTTCTGCTTTTATTTCAGATTTCCAACATTTCAGTATTTTGCTCTATGTTTCTGCTTTATTCCTTGTTGGACTGGAAATACACAGATCGAGATAGTATTGTGGGAAAGTATTTAATTGTACTTTTGACTGCCTTTTTGCACTAAAGTCATGACAAGTGTCAAAATAACTTTACAGAGATTTCCTAAAAGTTAAATGAAGTAGCTAAACTACCAGCATACTAGAACACAATGTTCACTTCACCACTCATTCAGCTATAGATATTGTGTATGATTTTATAGTTATGGTCTGAAAGCAGTTGCAAGCCAGCAACAAGAATGTTTTGGTACGTGGGAAATATTCACTGCTCATTGTGTTTCTGCGATAGTAGTCTTATGCAAGTCTTCCTGATCTTGGCCTCACTGAGTAGCATTAAATTTGAGCCTGAGTAGATGAACAAATAGTTTCTACCTAAGTCTGATGTTTGTTCATTTTTGCATCATTTTAGGGATGAGGTCCGAGCTCCGATTCCACAAAAGCAAGAAATACTGGTAGAACCTGAACCGTTATTTGGTGGTAAGGTGTTTCAAACAAATATTTCTCCAAACTCTCTCTCTTTAATTGTTTTTATCCCTTGGGAACAGGTGCACAGCTAATGTACCTGTCTTTATAGGTTGTCTGTACTTCTGTAGATAGTAATTAATATCTTGGATGGTTTCCATTGTATTGTGACGAAAGGAAGAGTTTATATTTACGTTGTGCCATATCACCACCTGAGGACAGCCCAAACTATCTTGCTACCAAGACAAGCTGTTGACCAGCGGTTCCCTCTCCCATTCTTGCTTCCTGTCTGACTAACTTGACCAACCCACCAATCCATCTGTTTATTCATCACTCCCTTCCCCTGTCTTGCCAGCCCTGCTTCCTTTATCATCCTTCCCGTTAACCTTACTTGATCTCAATATTGGCATTTGTATGGATGTGCAAAGGCACAGAGATTTTCCGTGGTTTAATGACAGAGGCAGGAGAGTCAAATAAATGAGTTTGTCAATTCAAACAAGTACCGTTCTCACAGGGCCAGTCAATACAAGTGTTCCACACTGGTGTGGGGGAAAAAATTGGTGTAATTTTCCTCAGTCGAGTAAACAGTAAACACTGAACTGTCAGATTAATTTTCTTATAGAGATTGAAATGCTGCATAAGAATCTGTAGATTTTTGAACCACGTTAAACACATTTGTGCATTCTACAGCTCCTAAACGACGGAGACCTGCACGCTCCATATTTGATGGATTCAGAGACTTCCAAACTGAAACGAGTGAGTATTCTTTTCAGTGTATTTCATTTAAATGTGAACAATGAAAAGGAGAAGGAAAATTAAATTTTCTATACATTAGAGAGAGGTGATTTTATTATCTATCCACAATGTTCTACTCTAGAAAGCTGGTCACAGAAAGTGAAAAGCTGGATCCAATCCTTTATACTTTGATAATTACTTATGTAGTTACACATTACAAGCATGGACCTCCAAACCATCAACCACAATTTTAATTTCTGCCTATTTACTACTGACTGAAGTAAAATACCAGTTAATGCCTATCAATTGCCTGCAATTAAATACATTAAATGTAAAATAAGTAAATTGCCAATGTGTACTTCAATTGTTGCAGATTTTTCAGAATTGGCCCAGGTGGCATAAGTAAGGTGTTAGATTTTGGCAACCAATTAGTTTAACAAGACTGGTCCTTGTTGGAAATAGAATTCAGACCCAAGTAGTACCATTAGATTCTGTCTCCGGAGGATTAGATGTTTTTCACATCGAGCAGCAAATTCATGAATAGCTTCATGTCCATTTTGTGATTTGTGGTCTCATTCATACTGGCTCCCAATCTAATACTTTTGTTTAGACTTAACTGCTTGAAAGGTGGCTGAACGTCTTTCCTGATGCTGGGAAACAGTGCTGGATTCTATTTTGGACATTTTAAAATGACATGGTGTTAAATATGATTATAACTTAGACCCAATTGACATTCCAGTTTGACATTCCTGGAGCAAGTGAGTCTAATGTACAATTCCTATCAATATTCATAATAAAGATGACTAAGGGAATAGCGATGTTGTAAAAACTTGTTTTTAATGTACTTTTTAAACAATGTCAGGAGAAAGCATAATAACTGATTTGTTCTCTCTGACTTGTGATTTCCCTATCAAACATTGGTTGTGGGAGTCTGAATGTACGACTATATTCAGAAATCTAGCCCTAACAAAGTTATAAAGTATGATTTCATAAGAACACAAGATCTCACTCCCATCCTCCCAACCAGTAGTTCTCCACATTGGTGGACGTTGCAGCATGTAGAGTGGTGACTTGGTTTAGTATGATAAAGAAGAATAGTTGATGTATGATACAAACATATGAGTGTTCTCACCTACCTGATGCAATTGACTATCAACTCAATTTAAATTCATTGGTCTTTGTGCATCTATCCTGCACACTTTTCTAGAAAGCAATTGCAATGAAGTACAAGACAAAAGTGAAAATACTTTAAAAATCCAAACAACAAAGCTTACTAATCAAAAAAATTGGAAAACTGTGTGTCATGGATAAACAAAACATTAAAGGGAAAAGGGTGGGAATGTGGTCTGAGATGTTGAACTGAATACTATAACTCTTTCTGCTTCGCACTCTTAACGGTATCGTGAAATTCCTCCATATTACAGCTATAAAGCATTGCATTAACTGTTCTGTGCCTAAAAACAGCGGACCATAAGTATGTGCATTAAAATTCTGTGTTTGTGTTTGCAGTCAGACAGGAACAGGAGTTGCGGAATGGTGGTCCAGTGGACAAGAAACTGACCACTCTGGCAGACCTCTTCAGACCACCCATAGATCTAATGCATAAAGGCAGCTTTGAAACGGTAAGCATTAGCAATGAAGCTAAATCATAAGTAGCTATTACAGGAATTAAGTGATGTTATTATGAAGATATGGGATAGGATTGTTTCCTTTGGTAGTTTTCTTTCCCATTGTAGTCAGGGAACTAATCACTTGATTACTGGACACTTGCCTGCTTAAGTTCAATTTTATCTTGTTCAGCTTTAAGATTTCTTGAGAGCACTCCATTTATGCAGGTTTTCAATACCCTAGCCTGAGCTGTTCACATGCTCATATTTCTTCTGAGGCGATGCTCAGCAATGGTTAGGGGAGATTTGCATGGCATCAGCAGTTAAGTATATGAACCCTCATAGCTTCTACCTGGATGGCATTCTGTGTACTCAAGCTGTTGCACATAAGTAAACACTACACACAAATGTTGCATGTATATGATGGCCTTGAATCTCTGGTGAAAATGTTCATGATTTCCAAAGCTGCTGCTCTTTTCATTGGTCACTTTCAAGGCCAAGATATTTTCATTGTAGTACAGTGACTTAGAAATGTACGTAATGCTCTAGGTGGAGCCAGATCACTACTTATTGCAAGTTCACAATCACTATCTGGAGTTAATGGCCTTAATTGTTATATTCTTAATAGTTTTAAAAGTACATTTTGTTTTGCACCAAGTAAAAGTTTTTACTCCCATCCCATCAAGTACTCCCAATTTAGATACAGTTTAAGTGCAGAATGAATTTCCCTTTATACTTGCCACAATGTTGTGAAGCTGTTTCCATTAGAACAGAGATGGTAACCAAAAATCTTGATGAAGGTTTTTGAAATCATAAAACGGTACAATATAGTACAGGCAGTCTTCAGTTGACACAGTTTTGAATAATGCAGTTTTGCAGTAACACAGATTTTACTTGACTCCCCATGATTTCAATAATGTGTGCCTGATTCGTGACAAAGTGATTATTATTGATCACTGATATGTTGATAGATGTACTTGCTAAAGGTGTCACTTGATGGATGATTGACATTTGTTCCTACTCACAGAGCGTAGGGTTTCTTTCTAAGTCACTATACTCACTGTTCCACCCATCCAGCCCATCCTGAGAATATTCCCATCTTCACAATTTTTTCCACATCGCATGGAGTTTCGTAACTGGTGGCAAATCTTGCTTGTAATGTACATGATCCTTGCTTCAGATTTCCAAGAAAGGATGGCAACAAGGATGGTTCAGTAAGGCAGTGATCATGGGAATGAAAGCAGTGTCATTTATTACTGTCATGGAAAGATCTGCAACAGCACGAGGATCGACTCTTGTTATAAAGATCTCAAATCGTCCTGCATGACTTTCTGGAATGTAATCCAAATATTTAGAAACACAGAAACTAACAGCAGGATTAGATCAGCCTCTCTCTTCAAGTGCCAAGACTGCCATTCTCAGAATCAGCTGAGTTAACTATTGCCACACTTTCGCTGTGGCAAGTACTCTCTCTTCATGAAGAGAAATAAACTGCACCCCATACTCTAGTGACAACAAGGTGCAGGGCTGGATGAACACAGCAGGCCAAGCAGCATCATAGGAGCAGAGAGGCTGACGTTTCGGGCCTCGACCCTTCATCAGA
>NC_063344.1:66901540-66943712 GCF_021869965.1 Rhincodon typus | reverse complement strand
GGTGGGGGGTTGGTGGTGGTGGTGGGTGGTGGGGGGTTGGTGGTGGTGGTGGGTGGTGGGGGGTTGGTGGTGGTGGTGGGTGGTGGGGGGTTGGTGGTGGTAGGGGATTGGAGAGGGTGAACACATAGCAGATGCAATACAATTTGGCTAAATGTGAATATATAGACTTGAGTGTGAAAAACAGAAAGGCAGAGTTATTTAAATGGCGATTGGGAAATATCAATGTTCAAAGGAACCTGAGTGTTCTTGTATACCACTCAATGAAAGTAGACATGCAGGTGCAGCAATCAGTTAGGAAAACAAATGGTATTTTGACCTACATTGCAAGAGGATTTGAGATCAGAGTATGGATGACTTCATGCAGTTATATGGGGCCTTGGAAAGACCATAACTGCAGTATTGTGTGCAGATATGACCACCCTGCCTACAAAAGGATATACTTGCCATAGAAGTGGAGTCTAGAACCAGGATTCACAATTTCAGAATAAGAGTAGACCATTTAGGCACGAGATGAGGAAACATTCTTCACTCAGAGAGGTGCTGAACTTGTGAAATTCGCTTCTGTAGAGGATGCCAGATCGCTGAGTGTATTCAAGAAAGAGATTGATAGTCATTTTGATATTGAAGGTATCAAAGGAGTATGAAGAGAAAGCAGGAATGTGGTGTTGAGGTAGAGTATCAATCATGACCATATTGAATGGTGGAACAAGCTCCAAGAACCATATGGCCTTCTGCTCTGAGTTTCTATTTGGCTTCAAGAATGCATTCTTTAACAGATCAAGATAGGAGGGACCCGAATGGTATCTGTTGCTTGTTGACCACTTCCTCTGGAATCATGTTTGATTTAGGTATATGTGTGCATTAATGGGAGAATGGGGTATCAGATCAAGGAGGCAGTGTTGAAATTGTATAAGACACTCAGCTGGAGTATTGTTTAAAGTTGTGGTCAGTGTTAGGACTTTCACATCTTTCCTATAATTTGCACAGAGTTAATGCTTTGGAGAGGGTGTAGCAGTGATTTACAAGAATGATTCCAGGAATGAGAAACTTTTGGTGTGAGGATAAATTGAAGACAATGAGACTGTTCTCCTTGAGAAGAAGGCTGATTGGAGATAGTTTTCAAAATCATAAGCAGACTGGATAGAGTAGATAGAAAGAAGTTGTTCCTGCTCATAGAAAGGAACAAGAACAAGAGGGCATGGGTTTAAAGTGATGTGCAAAAGAGGCAAGGGTGATTTGGAGGGGGGAGAAAACTTTCTCACAGAGTGAATAGTTAAAGTATGGAATGCACCGCCTGGAAATATGGAGCCAGGTTCATTTGAGGCATTCAAGGGGGCACTGAGTGATTAGTTGGGCAAAATTACTTCACAAGGATATGATGGAAAGGCAGCAGATTGACACTAGGTAATGATTCATTTGAAGAGCTGTTGGAGGTAATAGAACCAAACGGCGGCCTCCTGCACCGTAATGATTGTGAAGTCTCCTTCCTTGCTTTCTCCTTTTGCCTGTCATGCAATTGTACATAGAACATAACAGCATAGGAACAGGCCCTTAGGCCCACCATGTCTGTGCTGACCATATTGCTATTCTAAACTAAACCCATATAGCCCATATCTCTCTATGCCCTACCTGTTAATGTGATGCCTAAATGCCTCTTAAATGCTGCTATCGTATCTGTTTCTACCATCTCCCCTGAAGCTGTTGCTTCCTGCTCCCACTTGAAATTGCAGAATTCATCAATTTTGCTTTTACGTTCCATCCTTCCCCCATCTTCACTTGTTCTGTCTCTGAATCTTCCCTTCTATGATCTCTCTGTTTACATTTCTGGGTAGAGACGGTTCAACAATATCCATTACAAACACACTAACTTCCATAATTGCCTTGACTACACTTCCTTGCATACTTAAGGCCTCCATTCATTCTCCCAGTTTCTGTTGCAACTGTTGTGATGATGCCACATTCCACTGGGGTGCTTTTGATATGCCCTCCTTCTCTCTTAACCGAGGATTTCCACCCCTTGTTTGAAGAGCAACTGGTCTCCAATCTTTTTTCTCTGAATCTGGAAAGAATTAAATGTTGCAGAATTTCATTTTGTCTACCCCTTTGAAATCATGCATATATAGTGACTTAAACTTCCTGTGTAGAATGTTCCACAGCCCTGTTTAAGTCAGAGAATCTGCTTGGTTCCTGGATTTATTGAATATTTTCTTGAGGCCGAAGGTAATAAAACACACAACAGGTGAAAGTTTCTTCTTACACCTTGGATATTTTGGTCATGGTGTCCTCTACACAGCCAGTTATTTTCCTGAAGGAATGTTTGACAAAGTCTCTGCCAACTCTCAAATCTAAATCAAGTTTCATTCGAAACATTTGCCTATTTAATCTTTCTCTGGTCCATGTTGCAGACTATTTGCTTCCCTTAACCAGTAATCCCATGCCAAAGAAATTATATTTGGAATACTCAATCTGCTCCTAACCAACAGTCATCCAGCCATTGTTTTTGTTTAGAATGTATAAAACATATTTGCTTGGGTGTTTAATATTCAGGGGGTGGGAAACCACCTTAATCTCATCATGTTTCAGATTGTGTTAATTTTACAGCCCATGCAATGTTACCGACACCTACATTTATTTATTCCTTTTGGCATTTTTAAAAGCCTAGGGAATCTGCCTCCTCCTGATTTTGTTTATTTTAAGCTTTGTAGGTCTCTCTTTATAATTTGAAATTTTAAGTTTTGTTGTCATTGTTGTAGTTTCTCTCTGAATGCAATTACAGGATATTGTTTTAAAACATGAATTCCGGAAACATCATACAGTGTTCAAAACTTGCTCTTGATGTTGACTCACTTGTGACGTGACATAATTAATGTTTGCTATTGATGAAATGCCCATGAGAAGTATTATGGTACATGACTGACCATGCTAAGTTACAAATTAAATTTGTTTCCATTGTGTGGCCAGTAATCACCTCAAACTGCTTTTATTCCATCTTTGTCAACTAATTGTTCTAATGGCACCTTTCCCTGCAACCGCAGAAAAGTGCTACACCTACCCCTACACTTCCACCCTCACCTCCATCCACGGCCCAAAGCAAACCTTTCAACTTGGTCTACTGCATCAATTGATCCCAATGTGGCCTTCTCTAAATAGGTGAGACCAAACGTAGACTAGGGCACTGTTTTGTAGAGCATCTGTGCTCTCTACATGACAAACGACAACACCTTCCTGTCACCAACCATTTTAACTCACCCTCCCACGCCCTGGGTGACATGTCCATTCTGGACCTCCTCCAGTGCCACAGTGACACCACACGCAAACTGGAGGAGCAATACCTTATATTCTGCCTTGGGAGCCTACAGCTCAGTGGCCTAAACATAGAATTCAACAGTTTTAAAATTTCTCACCCCTGGGCTCATCCCACGTCCAACCTTTCCTCTCATCCCTGCCTCCTTGACCTGACAGAACCTGTCCTCCTCCTTCCCCACCTATCTGCCCTACCCTTCCTGCCAACCAATCCCCACTACCCCCGACCTGCATCCAACCTATCATCACCCCACCTACCTTTCCCCAGCCCCACCCATCCTCCCTCCCGCCTCCTTGACCCGACACAACCCGTCCACCTTCTATTCTACCTATCCGCTTCACCCATCCCACTGACCAATCCCCACCACTCCCTTCCTGCATTCACCTACTACCATCCTACCTACCTTCCCCCACCCAATCCCTCCTCTCTATTTATTTACCAGCTCCCTTCCCCCTCCCCATTTCTGAAGAAGGGTCCTTTCCTGCTCCTCTGATGCTGCCTGTGTTCCTCCAGCTCCACACTGCGTTGCTCTAATGACTTCTTAATATCTTATCATTCCATGTCAAATAGACAGAATCTTCCTGACATTGTAGTCTAATATTCTTCCTTTAGCCCATCCACATAATAGGCTGAAACCATCTGAATTCTGTTATACGCCTTATCTGAAAAACCTAGGTTTCTATTGTGTTTTTTAAACTGGAACTTTAGGCCTGTGATGTCGTAATCCTTTATAGCCATCTCTGGTTCTGAACTGGAGTGCACAACCTGTTGCCTGGATACAAAGGAAACCTAAAACAATGCTGTTATTTAAATTTGGAATCATTCCAAGTATATAGGCTGCACAAATCATATAACCGTTTTTAAAAGAATATATTTCAAGTGCTCCATGAAGATTCACTTTTCCAATTAAAGCAGCTGTTAGACATTACCTGTTTGTGTACCCTAGCAAAAGAGGATTGATGTTTCAACAAACTTATTTTTGAAACAGGGTTAATTTTTTTAATCATTCACGGGATGAGGATGTTGCTGGCTATGCCAGCATTTATTACCCCTCTCTAATTGCCCAGAGGGCATTACTGTGGGTCTGGAGTCACATGTAAGCCAGACCAGGTAAGGACGACCATTTCCTTCCCTAAAGGACATTAGTGAACCAGATGGTTATTTCCAACAATTGACAATGGATTCATGATCATCACTGGACTAGTAATTACAGATTATTTTTGAATTAAAATTCAGCTGTCTACCGTGGCTGGATTAGAGCCCAAGTCCCCAGAACATTACCTTAGTCTCTGGATTAACAGTCCAGTGATAATGCCTGTCACTTCCCCCATTTAATCCTATTTAAAATCCACACTCCATCATTGGCAAATGGGTGACAAGTTGAAAATTGATCACTTTCTTGGTGTTCAAAGACTTTCTCATGCTTCGGATGCTGTCTTTCGTACAGTGAATGTCTGAGTATCCTCATGTTTGGTTTATCGGACTTACTACAGGTGCTATTTGTTGATTTGTGGGATGCTGCTAGTATATCATTCAGAAATGAAATGGAAATGTCATTTGGCAGTGTTTTCCTTGTTTGATTTCAGCAGAATGAATAGATTAGCACAATGTGCTTGCCATTCTCTTCAGCCTGATAGACCTATTTCCCCTTTCTTCATAAGTGCTTTCACAGTTATTTCAAGAGAACCGTCCCTGTGTACCCAGTGTGTGACTGACAATCTCTTGTCTAGGTATACCATGACAGTGAAGAAGGACAACGATATGTTCAATTCTACCAACTCTCGGACTTCCCTTATGTGTCTATATTAGATCCCCGCACTGGTAGGTATCCTTTCATTTAGGAGCTCAACTCCCTCTAAAACAAGATAATGGTGTTTTTATATTGCCTGGATGACAATATACAGTCTGCCTGGCTTTGTGTAGAATCACATTGGCATTGGAAAAACAATTGTTTTTTTTGCCATTTTTAATATTTCAATGATTGCATTACACTGCTTGGAATATGGAGATTTTATGATACAACCATTTTGGAAGAGTATATCATCAAAAGAACCCCCATTAAAAATAAAATTGATCCCATCGCATTTTCTGATGTGATTAAGATAGGCTAACAGTTTCTTATTTTAACCTAGATTCGTTGAATTTTAGCAGAACTTTGCAGTAATGTTCCCTCTAAGCTGTATGGCTGCACAGCCACTGCGAGGGTCTACGCATGTCAATTGGCATGTCCATGCCATTCCTAGCATTGACTTCTGGTTTCAGGAGCCTTGCTGTGCATGAACCTCAGAGGTCCATTTAGACAAAAAGAGAGAGGGAGAGTAGCTTGACAGTCATAAATTTGACTCTGATCCTTTCTTGAGCTAGGGATATTGTTTGCTTCATATCACTTGCGTTGATCAGCATTGCTGTATAAACTAAAATTAGCAATCCAGCAAAGTTATTAGCTACTCAGTGTCAGTGGTTGGGAAAGGTGATAGTATAGTGTTAATGTCACTAGACTAGTGATCCAGCATCCCAGACTAATGATCTGAAAGGGATTCAATTCCAGTCATGGCAACTGGTGGAATTTAGCTTTAATTGATAAATTCTGTAATTAATAGCTGGTAACAGTCTTAAGCCAATTTATTCATCTATGTGGTATCAGGAAATGGATGAAGGCACTGGATACTGCAAAGACTATGGAACATGACAACATTCTGGCAGTAATGCTGATGTGCTCCAGAACTAGCTGCGCCACAACATTGGCATCTACTGGACAATATCGAAATTTGCACAGGTATGTCCTGTACACACAAAGCAGGACAAATCTATTCGGGCCAACCATTGCCCCATCAATCTACACTTTATCAACAAAGTGATGGAGGGTATTGTTGACAGTGCTAGCAAAAGTTATTTGCACAACAATAACCCGCTCACTGATGCACCTCAAATTGAGTTCCACCACAGATCACGACACCTGACCTCATTACAGCCATAGTTCAAGCATGTACAGAAGAGCCAAACTCCAAAGTTGAGGTGAGAGTGACTGCCGTTAGCATGAAAGTAACATTTGATTCAGTGTGGCATTAAGAAGCCATAAGCAAGACTGAAATTGATGGGAATCAGAGAAAACTTGTCACTGGTTGTTCCACAACCTACCATAAAGAAAGATATTTGTGCTTGTTGGAGGTCAGCCTCAGGACATTACTGTAGAAGTTCCTCAGTGTCCTAGGTCCAGCCATCTTCAGCTGCTTCATCAATGATCTTCCCTCCATCATAAGGTCAGAAGTAGGAGCCTTCACTGATGATCATAGAACCCGTACAGGGTGGAAGTAGGCCATTCGGTCCATCAAATCCACACCCGCCCTCTGAATAGCATCCCACCCAGACCCACCACACTACCTTCTCCTTGTAACCCTGCATTTGCATGGCTAAGCCACCTAGCCTACACATACCTGGACACTACAGGCAATTTAGTATGGCCAGTCCACCTACCCTGTGCATCTTTGGACTGTGGGAGGAAACCAGATCACCTGAAGGAAACATATGCAGACACAGGGAGAATGTGCAAACTCTACACACAGTTGCCCGAGGGTGGAATTGAACCCGGGTCCTTGGCACTGTGAGGCAGCAGTGCTAACCACTGAGCCACCCTACCATCCATGTTAAACACCATTCATGATTTAGGTACTAAAGGAGTCCATAACCATATGCAGCAACACCCAGACAATATTTAGGCTCACGTCAATAAGTGTCAAGTAAAGTTCATGCCACACAAGGATTGACCATTTCCAGCAAGAGATAATCTAGCTGTCTCCTCTTGAGATTTAGTAGCATTCATTGTTGAATCCTTCATTAGAATTAGATTTATTGTCCCATGTACTCAAGTTACAAAAGAACATGAATACAGTGAAAAGTGTGCAATGTCTCCAACACATGGCACCATCTTAGGTACAAAGTACCTAGGTACAAATCTTAGATACAAAAAATAGAGAAAATAAAGAGAAGAGTTATTAGCAACTTACGAAATGTCCCATCTGATGCCTGGGTCAGGCAGGTCTGTAAATGGCTATGGCAGCCTTTGCTAATAGACCAATCAACCTGGTTTATTAATAGGATCTGGGGAGGTTGGACTGATTTATGAAAGTTGGAAACTTTTCCATCAATTTCAGATGACCTTGCCAAGCAAAAGCCCTCAACATTAGTTTCATCTTGACTAGACACAACAGAGGGAAGCTATATTTTTCAAGACTCCTGCACGGTTTTTTGTGCGTCATTGTAGGCTAGGGTGATTTAGTGTGGTTTCTGGCTCTGAAAAACCATATCACTCCATAATCAGACAAACAAAAACTCTCAGTTGCTTGGTATGGAGGCTTTTGCTTATGGCGATAGTTCTCCCTGTGTTGGAGAGCCAATGATGGAACTTCAAAGACAACAGACCATGTAAGCAGAACAAGTTAAATTTTCTGAAAGGAATTCTAAGCAAAATTATTGATAACTTTCACAAGGATATTGGATAAATTTTTGGGGGAGAATCCGAACTCAACTGCTGAGAAAGAAAAGAGTGAGTTTGATTGGATAACTTTTTTAAGAGTGGGTAAAGACTTGTTGGCTGAATGGCCTCTTCTTGTGCTGTAAGATCATAGGTATGATAAATCAAAGCCAGTAAAACAATTGCAGATATTTAGTTCAAGATCTTGAAACATGGAAGAACTACTTTTTATTCTTTCATGGGTTGTGGACGTCATTGGCTAGACCAGCATTTGACTCTCATTGCCTTGAAGAGGTACTGGTGAGCTGTCTTGAATTGCTAGTTTGTTTGGTCTTGATTCACTCAATGTTATTAGAGAATGGTAGAGAATTGAATGGTGCTATTGAAGAAGCACTTGGTACGTTGTTACAGTACAGAAAAAGAGGGAGAAATGAATGTTTAACATTGAATTATGGGGTGATAATAAAGTGAGCTGCTTTATCATGGTTAGTATTGAGCTTTTTGAATATTGTTGAAGTAGCACTCATCCAGGCAACTGAATTGTGCCTGATAGATGGTGGGATGGCAGTGGCGAGTTACCTGTCTCAGAATGCCCACCCTCTGTCATACAAATTCTGCAGTTACATGAAAATTGCTGGTCACTGGTGAACTCTAGGCTGTTGATGGTGGGATTTAGTGATGAAAATGCTGTTTAATGTAAAGAATCTGGTGGTAAAATTTTCTCTTGTTGGAGATAGTCATTGCCTAGCATTTGAGGTACAAATGTTACTTTCCATTTAGCCCAAGACTGCATATTGTTCAGATCTTGCTGCATCATAGAATCCCTACAGTGTGGAAACAGGCCCTTTAGCCTAACAAGTCGACACCGACCCTCAGAGCATCCCACCCAGACCCATCCCCCTATAACCCACCTAATCTACACATCCCTGAACATTACGGGCAATTTAGCATGGCCAATCCACCTAACCTGCACATCTTTGGACTGTGGGAGGATACCGGAGCATCCGGAGGAAACCCACGCAGACACTGGGAGAATGTGCAAACTCCACTCCGAGGGTGGAATCGAACCCAGGTCCCTGGCACGGTGAGGCAGCAGTGCTAACCACTGAGCCACCGTGCTGCAAAGCAGTTTGGGTCATTTCCCTACCTCTGGCATTACAAATAAGACTCAATACTGCAATTATTAACCAACATGCCCACTCCTAACTTTTTAATGTAGGGTAGGAAGATCATTGAAGCAGCTGAATGTAGTTGCATTGAGGACATTACCCTGAAGGACATATTGGGGTTCTTGTGGCGCAGTGGTATACCTCCCTCTGAGCCGGGAGGCCTGGGTTCAAGTCCCACCTGCTCCAGCGGCAAGTCATAACCCCTCTGAACAGGTTGACTAGAAGAGATATAAAATGGAGTAAAGCAAATTACCCTGAAGAGCGTGAGACTGTTACGGTGCAGTAATAGTGCCCCTACCTCTGAGCCAGGATTTCCAGATTCAAGTCCAACCTGCTCCAGAGACGTGTGACAACATCTCTAAACCAGTTGATTTGAAAATATTTACCCTGAAGAACTTGTGTTGCAGTGTACTAGGGCTGAGATGATTATCCCAGCCAGGAAAAAGTTTCCTCCAATTGCCATTGATTTCAGTTTTACCTGGATTCCTTTTGTCCATAGCTGGATCAGGGCTGTAATGAGGTATGGAGCTGAGTCATTCTGGTGGAACCCAGACTGATCATGAAGCAAACTGTTGGTTAGTAGCTTCCATGCCACCTAATTTAGTGCGCCATGTGCAGGAGAGTGAGTACTTTGCAAAACTGAGGATGCAATGGGTACTAGATATTGGGATAAAGAGCGGAGGCCGAGATGGAATACTGAAGGAACAGTCTTGGTGAAAGGCTATGAAAGGGAGGCAGGGGTCAAGGTGAGTGAAGAATTTCAGTGGGCAAGAACATAGCGACCAAACAGAAAGCTGCTGATGGGTACAAAGAGCGTCCTGATGTTAGAGGAGCAATGTGGGTGTTTTGGGGCACAAAATATGAAATTCACATCAAGAAATTGTCTGTATAATAGAACAGCATTGATTTGTTGCCTGTACTTTGCTTTCTAAGGCAATAGCTCATGAAAGAATGGGAGTTGTTAGTTTTTCTATAAACGCTGGCTAGCATTAAAAAAGAAACGATAAAATACCTTGAGCAATTCCAAGTTCCCAAAGCATGCAGATACTAGTCCAGTAGGGTGAATGGCATCTGTTATTGTTGTCTGTCAAAGGAATATAAAGAGTAATGAGTAAGTAAATTATAAATTATCATAGTGCAAAACTTAAAGAAAATATTTCAAAATACTGTCAGGATGTATAATCAGAAAGCTGAAAATACTTACAGTGCATTGCACTAAAATAGAAGCTATCATTTAATATTGTCAGTGAATTCAAGTCTAACTCACAGTATTAAATATTTTTTTCCTTTTCACTTCTCCTCACTATTTTCCAGGTCAAAAGCTAGTTGAGTGGCGTAACTTGGATGTGAATTCGTTCCTAGAACAGGTGACGGGCTTTTTGACAGAGCACGGTCTGTTGGATGGACTTTCCTGTAGCCCACCAAAGAAACGTCTGCGTTCGGTAAGTATGCAGAGGCACAAGTGGTGCCTGGATTGTGAATACTGTATGTAAGGTAGTTAAATTTGCTGACACTAAGATTAGTATGAAAGTAAGTTGTCATGAGGTGGACGAGAGTCTGCAAAGGGATTTAGAAAAGTTAAATGGAATATAAAGTGGGAAAATGTGAATGTGTCCACTTTGAGAGGAAGAATGGAAAAGCAATATACTAATTAAATGAAGAGATTGCAGACTTGGAGGCACTGTTGGATCTGGGTGTCCTGATACGTGAACCATAACATGTTAGCATGCATGTGGAGCAATTGATTGGGAAGGCAAATGGAATGTAGTGTATTGCAAGGGGAATGGAAGAGTAGGGAAGTTTTACTGCAAAGGTAGATCACATCTGGAGTATTAGGTACAGTTCTGGTCTCCTTATTTGTGAAAGGGATATAAGTGCATTGGAAGCAGTTAAGAAAAAGTTCATTTGACTCATTTCTGGGTTCAGATGTTTATCTTATGAAGAAAGGTTGGGCCTTTATTTATTGGAGTTTAGAAGAATATGATGTGATCTTTTGAAACACATAAGATCCTGAATAAACTTGATAGGACTGAGGCCATGAGGATGTTTCCTCTTGTTGGGGAGTCTAAAATTGAGGGTCACAGTTTTAAGAATAAAGGGTTTTCGGTTTTAAGACGGAAGTGAGGAGAGATTTTTTCCCCTGTCTGTGGAATTCTCTTTCCAAGAAAACAGACAGTGATAGGTCATTGGATTTATTTAAGGCACAGTTAGGTTTCTGATAGACAAGGGAGTTGAGGATCATGGGGACCAGATAGGAAAGTGGTGTTGAGAAGGCAACGAGATTAGTCGTGTTCATGTCGAATGATGGAGCAAGTTCGAAAGACCTATACTCCTACCCTTTAGCCCAGTAACTTGAGGGCTGATGGGAACAGGAGCACCTGTGTTTCAGAATATGGGGGGTGTGGGGGGAGTAATTTTTTTTTTTCAGCAGTTTCAATTATTTAATCCATTGTATGACGTTTGCTTGATTTTATTGCTCATCTATTTCACCTGATCTTTTAGGAGAGTTTAATTGACGCCAGTGAGGATAGCCAGCTAGAGGCAGCAATCAAGGCATCTCTACAAGAGACACACTATGAGTCCTCTAGTCCAGAGAATGAAGATCAGTCAGATGAGGAGTCAGAAGCAGAAGCATTCTCAGACAGTGAAGGGTTCATCTCAATCAATGGATCGGATGAAGAAAGGGAAGAAGAAAGTAATACAAAAAAGAAATTGTCGCCTCGCAAGGATGTGAGCTGTAAACAATCACGCATAGAATTAACTGAAAGGACTGAGACAGGGAAGGACACTGGTTTGGAATTTTCCTACAAGGACATGTCTGAGAAAATTCAATCAGGGGGAGACGCAGAAACCTCAACAAAGCAGCAGGAGATAAACACAGCAGAGTATTTTGATACCAGTGGTAAGGACATTTTGCCGCTCTTCCATAAAATATTTGCGCGCGCATGTGTGTGTTAGAGCTGTGTTCCTGAATACTTTAGATGAAAAAACTTTGTGAAGTGTTGATTTCTATGGGAATTGATCCTTAAAAAAAGGAGTTGGGTTCTGATGGATCTTCCTTAGAAAAAAAGAAACATTATACCTGTACCCTCTGAATTGAATTGAAATACTTTAAATACCTAATTCCTGCATTGGTAAATGAAATAACTGTTAAAATAAAACATTTTTCTTTTGTACTTTCAAAATTTAAAGTCCTACTAACTGTACCTTCTGCAATGGACCCTCTGAGAGTGAAGCTTTGGTACTGTTGCCAGAGATCAGCACCAGGGCCTTTACTTACTGTGCTCTGGGCTGCTTACTAGGGCCATTGCTTGTTCCTAGCCACATCTCTGTCTCTGTGGTGCTGACCAGTGTCACAAGTTTCCGGGTTCAGATTCTGGCTGCTGGGGAAGTGCAGAGGAGCTGCTGGGTTTTGTCCAGGCTTGAGTGGGTTGAGAGAAAGCGAGGGATAGGGTTTGCTGCAAGGAGCAGCCCCAGATGCATGAGGAAGAGGCTGCTCCAAAATGGAACCACTCTGGTCAGGTAAGGTCCCATAATGCAGTCCCGCAAACAATTTTCATACAAATCTTGCAATGTTCCAAGAGATTTCTGGGCCAAATAAGGTAGCATTAGTAAAGCGAAATAACCCTAGAAGGGGTGACATTAGACACATATTCCTTGTATACATGCACATGCACAAGTGAATATACATCATATGCACACATTGAGGATCAGAGCAGCCTTTGAATATTCCCACAAATAATTTAGTTCTTATTTTGAAGTTGAATGATCTGTACCTTGTAAAATTGGATACCTAATTTTATATGCTGTCAAAATCACATATAGATCAAGGTAACTTTGATAAAAATTTGAAAACTCAATATATTAAATTTTTCAATATTTTGCTTTACAGCACAAGGAGAATACCTGTGTGAAATGAGTAAGAGGTTTTTAAAAGATCAGCATTGTTAATCAATGCATTACTGCCCAGGCATACAGCATTGGGGACTTGTCTCATTCTGACAATTAGACTTTGGAGTGAGGTCATGAGGTGGACTCCAAGGGGTATGTTAGCAAGTTCCCAAGTTTGTACGAACACTGGAGGCTGAAATTCTAGAATAGAGGGACAAATTCTGGGATCTAGCATTTTGTGGACTAAGGGCATTGGGGAGAGAGTTCTCATGGTGTGGAAATATTATTGGCAGTGTTGGGATCAAGGACAAGTGACAGTATGATGCTAGGTTTGTGAGCTTTAAGAGGAACTTTGTTATATTCATTCAGAGGATTTAGGCTTCACTGTTTTGGCTAGCATTTAATACCCATCCCTAGAGACGGTGATGGTGAGTTGCCGTCTTGAACAGGAAGGTCATTGAACCTACAAAACTACCCTGAGGAGCTAGCAGGGCTTATAGGGTGCAGTGGTAGTGTCCCCAGCCTCTGAACCAAGACACCTGGCTTTAAGTCTCACCTGCTCCAGAGGTATGTAATAACATCTCTGAACAGGTTGATTAGAAAATATCTACCATGCGGAACACCTCCAATGTCCTGGAGCTGAGATAAATGACCTCCAACAACCACAACACCTCCCTTTGCATTAGATCTGACTTAATCTAGTGGAGAGCTCTCCCTTGATCCTCATTGACTGTAGTTTTGCTAGGGTTCTTTGATATCACACTGTCAAAAGTGGTCCATTCTATACTCTGAGGCACGCTGATGAATTCATTTTCCTTTGCTGTCCAGCTCCAGCTGATATTTCCTTGCTTTAGAAGCATTTAAGTGCAAATGTTCTGCTTAAAGTTAAAAGATGAAAACCACAAGTTCAGCTATTTTGTTCATGTATATTCAAAAATTTCCATAAGCAAACAAAGAGAACCTTGTTTGCTTGAGTATGTGGTCGAAGAGTTTCAGGGCAGAGGAGATTACAAGGGGATTGCAGTGGGAGAGAGATCCACTGAGGTCCCGATCCAAAACATCAACTTTCCTGCTCCTCTGATGCTGCCTGGCCTGCTGTGTTCCTCCAGCTCCACGCTGTGTTACGTTTGACTCCAGCACCTGTGGTTCTTGCCATCTCAAAGAGAACTTTGTTTTTAATTAATTTGTTCATGGTACGTGGGTGTGGATGGCAAGGCCAACATTTATTGTCCATCCCAGAGGGCAGTTAAGAATCAACCATATTGCTGTGGATCTGGAATCACATGTAGGCCAGACCAGGTAAGGAAAGTAATTTGCTTTCGTAAAGGGCATTTGTGAACCACATGGATTTTTAAATTACAATGGACACTGGGTCCAAAATTGTCATCAGGCTAGCTTTTAATTCCAGATTTCTTTTCATCAAATTCAGATTTCACTACCTGCCAGGGTGTGCTTTGAACCTATGTCCCCAGAACATTAGCCTGGGGTCCTGGATTATGAGTCCAATGACATTACCACTGCACTACCATCTCCTTAAGTTCATTGTTTAAGAATTTTTACTAAAACTCCATAAACAGTGTCTCTCCAGTAGGTTTTAAACTGGATGTATATTTTCCAATGTGATGCCCACATCCCATGGATGAATTTAAAAAAAAAACTTGGATTTAAAAGAAGTTCCTGTCTCTTCTGCATATCAACAACAGATTCACAATAATAACTGCTACTATTCATCCCTCTATTAGGCTGTTATCTTTGTGGAGTTCTTAATAAGAAACAAGAGCAGAGATAGTCCTTTAGGCTGTTTGAGTCTGCTTTGCCATTCACTAAGATCAGGTCTGAACTGAATGTGGCTTTCACTTCATGTTCTTACCCGTTACACTATAACCTTGAATCTGCCTAATTCAGCCTTGAATATATTCATTGACACAGTTTTTGTTGCCCTTTGGGATTAAGAATTGCAAAAATTACTAAGCGTCAGGGAGAAAATCCTTCTCTCCATCTTAAATGGGAGATTCTGTATTTTGAAACTCTGGTATCTAGCTCTGGATTACCCCATAAGGTGAAACTTCCTCTCAGCATCTACCATGTCAGCCCCTTTCAGAATTTTCAATGGTTCAATAAGATTACCTCTTATTCTTCCAAACTCCAATAAGTATAAATCTTTCCCATAAGACAAGCCCTTTATCCCAGGCATCAACCTGGTCATTTTCCTTTGAGCCACCTCCAAAGCAAGTACCTGCCTTCTTAAATAAGGATGTCTAAACTGTATATGCAGTATTCTGGGTGTGGTTTCACCAGTGTCCTGTACATTTGTACCAAGACTTCGGTGCTTTTACACTCCATCCCCCTAGCAATAAAGCAATACAAATTCATCCCAAAACTGAAGTCCAAGTTTTTAAGAATTCAAACTTTAAAGCCTTAGAGCAAAGAAAATCTCAAGTCCTCTCAATGTACAAATACACTCTCTTTCTGAAATCCTGTTCACATAACTGTTAGAAATTCTGCAAACTGCAAATGCTCAATGCATGTGATTGAAAACCTGTCAAAACTGTTGAGGTAAAATTGTGCAATTGAAGCTCAAGGATAGGCTGACACTGAATTAGATGTAATAATGAAGGTATAAAGTATACAATATATCATAATGGATAAATTGTTATTGTGAAACATGTAATGCTTTGAAATTCTTCTTGTTTAAACCTTTTATTTTGGACAATTACTGATGGGAAAAGAAATGGATGAAAATTTCTCAGTATTTTGAGTGATTTTTGGAATTTGTGATTGACTTTTAAATGAACAGTGGCACAGTAATTTTATATAAAAGACAACAGGAAGTGGCATAATGGACAGAAGGTGTCAATTAATGTCAGAAAATATCAGGAAAAGTTCAAATACTACTTGAAGTTAAACAAATGGAAGATGATATCAAAGTATGTGCTGCCATTTGGTATCAAAGTTTAGTCCAGAGCACAATTTCAGTGTAATTTCTAAATTATAGAACATAACTTGATTGGAATTTATAGCTGCCTGGCTGAATCAGATAGCACAGTGAAAGAATTGTTGACTTTTAGTTTGGAAAAACAAATTGAATTATGATATTTTATAACTTTGATAAAATCTGTTTGTTTCATTCTCTTAATTTTCCCCAACTGTTTATTTGTGGTCTTAATCTTACAAGTCAAGTACAGACTTGCTGTCAAAAAACCTTCCCTACAAACCAAATCTCCTGGGTGATCAAAGAAACCAGGATTATGCAGATATTGAAAAGAAGGCCAAATGTTTCTATGGATGAGCTGAATGAACTTGCTCCTTTGTGATTGACTGCAGATTGGCCACCCTGCCTGCCAGATCTTCCTAGTGCACAATCTAGAGCTGGACAAAGCCAAAATGAGAACATTGACATTCAATTAAATAAGGGTGGTACAAAAACAACACTGGAGAGTCCCTGCCTTTGTTCGTTATAATCATCATTGTAAGAGCCATGACTTGTCTTTCTGCAAATGGTGCTGAAGTGAATTGAGTCAGGGGCAGCTTGAGACACTGATCTTTTTGGTAGTGAACTGATCTCATCTAAAAGCAGTGTGCATTTATTCAATGAATTGATTTTAATATGGAAATGAAAAGAACATTTGAACAAATTCCCAGTGTCTCTAAAACAGTGAATTAGGTGGCATTAACATTATTAGGGTTTTTGTTCATATGCTATATCAAATAAAAGTTGTTACAGTACAGGCATTTCCAGACAGATTTTTTTTTTGCTGTGGTCTCCATGTTAGTGTTTCAAAATAGAGATGTCTGGAAAAAGGCATTTGATGTCCTTGCAGTTACATCTGCTATAATAAAACTAGCTGAAACATGAGCCAAACGTCAAGTTTCATTGGTAATTGCTCCTATTGTCACAGATTCCCTTATGGTTTGTGACACACAGAAATGAGATGATTGGAGGTCTGAAGAAGGGTCTAGGCCCGAAACGTCAGCCTTCCTGCTCCTCTGATGCTGCTTGGCCTGCTGTGTTCATCCAGCTCTACACCTTGTTATCTCAGATTCTCCAGCATCTGCAGTTCCTACTAACTATGATTGGAGGTCTGTTGGGTTTAATATCATAAGAATGTCCTTTTTATGTAATACAGAAAACAATTGTAGTTAGACCAGTTATTGTGATCATTTTAACACAAAACTCTCTTGTTGGACTGAATCTGGCTAAATATTATCAACACAACCTCAGCGTCAGTAGCTCATATTTTAGTAAAGAGTGAAACTTTTTCTCCAGTGTCCTTCAGTTGCATCTGAGAAAATTATTTAGTCAGGACCAGCCAGTAGGATCTAAAATTCACCATTCTAGGTGATAGGGCATACATTTCTAAAATTAAACTTTGATACTTTCATGTTTACAGTAAACTTTATTCCAGATGAAACAGCTACTGAAGTGGCTGATGCTTCAGTTCTCTCTCCGTTAGGGGGCCTTGTTTAACTAGTTATGCTTGAGAATGGGTAGATTGTTTGAACCAGGCTTCAAAAAGGTCTGCCCTTCTGAACTTTTGAACCTTTATCATTCTGTAGACTATGACACACTGTTTGCAACATGACATACTCTTTGTAGTTTGGCAAATATGCAAAAAATTTTGAAAAGCTTTATTGGAAAATTATATCTGATTAAGCAATGTCTGGCCCAAACCAGATAGCACTGTGAAAGAATTCTTGATCTTTAATTTGAAAAACAAATTGAATTACAATATATTGTAGCCTAGAAAAATGCTGTTTAATCTTAATTTTACCCAATTTTTTTTGTGATCTTAATCTGTGATCCTGTCAATATTACATGTCTGTCCATCTGTTTACATGTCACTCCAAATCATGAAATACAATAGTCCATATAGTATGGGTTGGTGAATTGGTTGATGAGCTCGTTTATGAAAATGAGCTTGCGTTAAGCATGGGGACAAAATCTGCTGTGAGTTTGAGTCAAAATAAGGACAATGGATCTTTCCTCTGTGTTCTACAAAATGGTGTAGATCAGTCCAGCTGTCTAGATTGTTGTAAGCTTCTGAGTCTCTTTTTCATTTCTTGGCTTTCTTACCACCTTCTTTGTAAGACCATATGACATAGAAACAGGAGCAGCCATTCAATATGATCGTGTCTGATCTGATATTTCTCATGTCAACTTTACAGTGTTTTCCCCAAGCTCTTCTTTCCCCCCCCTCCCCGATCAAGAATCAATCCATTTCAACTTTAAATTTACAGAAGGATTCTGCCCCCACTGCTGTGGACAAGGAGTTCCAAAGATGCACAATTCTCTGAGAGAGCGATTTCCCCTTCATCTCAGTCTTAAATTGGTGCCCCTTTATTCTGAGACTATGCCCTCTGGTCCTAGACTCTGTCATGAGGGGAAGCAACCTCTCAGCACTTACCTGGTTAAGCCCCTTAAGAATCCTTTACATTTCGACAAGATAGCCTCTCATTCTTCTAAATTCCACAGTGAGTTGAATCCAAACCTGTTTAGCCTTTGCTCAGGAGATAGACCCTCCATACCGGGGATCATCCTAGTGAACCTTCTCTGAACTACCTCCAATATCTTTCCTTAAATAAGGGGACCAAAACTGCCCACAATACTCCAGATGCGTCTCACCATCACCTTGTACAGTTGCACAAGACTTCCCTACATTTATACTTCAACCTCCTTGAAATAAGGGCCAATATTCCATTAGCCTTCCTGATTACCTGCTGCACCTGTGTGCTAGCTTTTCTGTGTTTTATGTGCAAGTATCCCTGAGTCCCTTTGTGTTTCTGCTTTCTACAGTTTTTCTCCATTTAAATAAAATGAACAACTTTGTATTTTCCCCACATTATACTCCATTTGCCACTTAACCAATCAATATCTCTCTGTAAACTGTACATCTCTCACAGCTTGCTTTTCTGCTTATTTTGTATTGTCTGCAAATTTGGCTGTAGTACATTTGCTTCCTTCCTCTAAGCGCTTTAATTAGACAATTATTATGAATACTAGAGGTTAAATAGATTGAGTGTTTGTAAATGTTGGAACACTCCCTTGTACTAATCAAAGATTGAGCAACTCTGAATGCTTTTTGGTGACCCTCTTACAATCATTAATTTCTAGCTGCACGACTCATAAGCTAGTGTCACTTTAAACTATGCGGTACCAGGCCCTCCACATTGTGCCACCAGACCTCATTACAGACAGGTGATGAATCTAGAGTCCTTCATCCACAATTTGTATGCATTGCAGTGCAAAATTATTACGTAAAGAGCTTGCCTATATCATCTTCCACATCCTTAGGAAAAACTCCAAAGCAATTCAGAACCAATGAATTGGTATTCAAGTATAGATGTTGCTTTATGGCAAACAACAGCTACTTTGTATACAACAGGATACCACGACTAGCAATGAGATTTTGATGCATGAATCCATTTTAATTTTGTTAATTTTGTCATTGGAAGACCCCTCCTGCTCTTTTTTGAGCAGTATTTGGGATCTTTACACACCTGAACAGGCAGACAAGCCCCAGTTTTAAAGTCTTATGAGAAACTTGGAATCATTCACAACCACACCATTGCTTGTGAGTTCAGCATATATCAGAACTAATTTAATATTTGTGATTCACAAAAAGGTTATATATACAAAACAAATCTATTAAAAGGTCTGAATAATTGCTAAATTTATGTTGAATCTTGGTTAGACTACACTTGAGATATTGTATATAGTACTGGTGATCCGTTTATCTAAAGGATATTGAGGCACTGGAGAGAGTGAAAAAAAGACGTATGAGAAAATGAACATATAAGTAATGACAGGTAACACCTTTTTAACCCATCCTGCCTGACCCACATATTGCAGTACCTTGTGTATTATTATATCATTCACTATCATTCCTAGCATCAGATGGTCTCTGGGACAGCGACAGAAGTAGAAAATAACTCAGGCCATTTTGGGATACAATCTGATTTATCCTCAGTCTAGTAGATAACACTGGTTTTGAATTCCGTGATGTACCTATATTTTGTAAGAGATTATATTTGACCCAGCCATAAAGAGTTACAACTCTGAAGGAACTCAGTGAACTAATGTCCATTGTATAAGGTGGCAGTTATAGAAGTATTTTCTGGTTAAAGAACAGCTATTTAATATTGAATCTAGATCTTGCACAAGTTAAAGATGGAACGTTTGGTCTTTCTAATATTTTAATTGGAATAAATTGTCAACTCAAACAGAATCTATCAGTTTTGATTAGACCACCCCTGAATTCTGCATCATTTTAAGGTGTAGAGTTCCAATATTTTTAATTTATCTTGATAACCAAGATGCTTTATAATGGGAATTAGTCTAGTAGTCCTTACCTATACCTTTTCAGTATCACCACCACTTGAGAACACCAAATCCACCCAACACTTTATCTGCTCCAAACCTCTCGTTAATGTTTCACAGTATTGTTCATTTATCTTTTATAGATGTATACACTAGAATGCTCACATACTTTTCTCCATTTTCAGCAATGATTTTTCCTGAAGGACGTGTATATATTGAGGCGCTCCACATACATGATCCAACACTATTCTAAGTTGTATATCATTTTTCAATCATGAGCCAATGTCCAACACTTTGATTTGCCTGAATCTGCTGAGCATCATTTAAAGTCCTAAAACATTCGGATTTTCAGATCATCTGCAAATTTCTGATTGTGCCACCAATGCTACTTCCAGATGCTAAATAAAAGTATTAAAAAGCAACTGTTCCATACCAATTCTTGAGGGACATCTATAGCCACAGAGGGTGTTTCCACAAGTGGGGAGAAAAAGCAAAGTTAAAGGTTGTTGATATAAGATAGCAAGAAATCAAATAGAGAATTCAAGAAAAATTTCTTTGTGTGTTGGGGCTGAGAATGTGAAACTTGCTCCTACTGGGAATGGTTGAAGTGAATGGTATAGATGAATTTAGGAGATAAGCACATGAGGGAGAATAGAGTGGTATGCAGATCAAATTACATGAGGAAGGATAGAAGCTTGAGTATGACATGAATGCAAGCATGAACAGATTAGGCTGAATAGCCAATTTTTGTTTTGAGTAACTTCAGTAACATCGCTGGCTGTAGGTAAATTACAATATCCAGTGTATTTGTTGAAATAAAAAAAAGGATGAAAAGAATATTTGTGGTCATCGGCTAACAGAAGTAAAATCTTGACAGATAAAAGCTCTACAGTGCTGATCCTGCTTTAGTTTTTTGGGTAGATTATAGAATATTAAAATGATATAGCACCAAAAAAAGTTGTAGAGCCCCTCCACCCCACCGTAAAAGAGGTCTCCCAGGAAAAGGAATCTCTCTCTTTATGTGACTCTCTCATACACATGTATACGGTATTTTTTTCAATATTCATAGAATGTGGGCATCACTGGCTAGCTCAGCATTTATTGCTCATCTCTAATTAGCCAATGGGCAGTTAAGAGCAGATTACAAAGCTGTGGGTTTTGAGTCACATGCAGACCAGACCAGGTGAGGATGACAGATTTCTTTCCCTGAAAGGCATTAGTTAACTAGATCTTTTTTCACAGCAAACATCAATGGTTATAATTTCCATTAGACTAGTTTCTAATTTCAGATCCTTATTAAATTCAGATTTTGCTATCTGCCATGGTGGGATTTAAACGCATGTCCCCAGAATATTAGCCAGTGTCTCTGGATTGCTAGTCCAGTGACATTATCGCTCTGCTGTGCTTCTGGGAAAAGTGTATTGCAACTGAGGAGAAAAGGACCTCATCTGTGTGTGTAAAACAGTTATAGGATTCTTCCGAACTGCTAAGCTGGACTTCTATGCGGTTTACAATGAATAATCCCTATTAAACAAATGACACCCCAAGCAAAAACATCAACATTCATTCCTTAATACTATGTGGATGAAAATAATTGCAAAGATATTTGATACCCCAAATTAATGCCCCAATTTAACTGCATTAACTATACCGCTGCTGGCCTCAGAAATGGTCTTAAATTAACTTGCCTTTTTGGCAGCAGATCTCTCTGCAGTTTCACTTGCTTAACATTTTTGTAATTTTCCTTTTTCTTGAAGTTTGCAGTGGCTTACAAAACAATCCAGATTTGGAAGGAGTGGATTAAAGGTTCTCTATTGACGTTTAGGTTTCCTCCTGTCCCTGTTCCCAAGTACACTTAGGACTCCTGGAAGGAATTGGCTGGTAAACCTTATTGTTGGCTAACAGGAATCATATAACAACTGAGCTAGCACTGTACTGACTGGCGTATGGCAAGGAATATAATGTCATCTTATGTTATTGTCTTAAAACAGGACCAAAGGCAAGTCTGATGCTGCGATATCCAAATGGACAAAGGGAACAGATTGCACTCCCGGCTCAAGCAAAACTACTGGTCAGTAATTACTTTGCCTATTTCCTGGGCTTGTGGCAAAGTAGGAGAATGTCATTCAGTACTCATAGCTGAACCAGCAACATCATAATGACTCGATCAACCGTTCTGATCTACTGCAGCTGTAGATCTTAACTGTGGGGAGCTGAAGAGCTGTAACCTCAGATAATTTGGAGGAAATGTGATGACCTAGTCATAAGCCCATCTTATCACGAATGTATTGAAGCATCTTGTGGAGACAAGCTACAACATCTTCTATTTGATTCTCTCTGCTTATTAGAAATTACACTGGATCTAAAATTGCATTTTTCCTCAGTTGTACTGTAATGTTGAATCAGAAGAGTGCATTTCCCTATATATCCATTCTGCATATGCAAGTAAAACGTTCAGCATTGAAACCAGGGGAGTCCCTGCAGCATTACCCAGGATTCTCATCAAGCCAGAATGTTGGATGAACAAAGTGTCCATTCTGTGAGCTCTTGAAATGCAAACCAATATCCAACTGGACAATTATTGACAAACTTAGCTGTGCCTCTGGAGACCTTTTACCAGTTCATAGAGCCATAGAGATGTACAGCATGGAAACAAGCCCTTCGGTCCAACTCATTCATGCTGACCTGATATCCTAAATTATCCCTCTAAACTCTTCCTATTCATATACCCATCCATATGCCTTTTAAATGTTGTGATTGTACCAGCCTCCACCACTTCCTGTGGCAGCTCATTCCAGGGCCCCTGTGTAATAAAGTGCCCCTTAGGTACCTTTTAAATCTTTCCTCTCTCAGCTTAAACTTATGCCCAATAGTTTTGGACTCCCCTACCCTGGGGAAAAGACTTTGACTATTCACCGTATCCTGCCCCTCTTGATTTTATAAACTTCTATAAGGTCACCTGTCAGCCTCTGACACTCCAGGGAAAATAGCCCCAACCTATTCAGCGTCTCCCTATAACTCAAACCCACCAATATAGCAACAACTGCAGATGCTGGAGTCACAGGCAATGCATTGTGGAGTTGGAGGAAAACCGCAGGTCAGGCAGCATCAGAGGAGCAGGAAAGTCACCATTTCGGGTTTATGCCCTTCATTAGGACTCCTGATGGGCGTTCCTCCTGCTCCACACTGTATTGATTCAAACCCTTCAATCCTGGCAACATCCTTGTAAATCTTTTCTGAACCCTTTCAAGCTTCACAACATCTTTCTTATAGCAGGGAGACCAGAATTGCATGCAGTATTCCAAAAATGGCCTAACCTATGTCCTGTAGAGCCACAACATGACCTTCCAACTTCTATTTGGTGCGCTGACCAATGAAGGGAAGTTTACCAAATGCCGCCTTCATTACCCTGTCTACCTGCAACTCCAATTTCAAGGAACTATGAACGTGCACTCCAAGGTCTCCTCATTCAGCAACTCTTCCCCAGGACCTTACCATTAAATGTATAAGTCGTGCCTTCATTTGCCTTTCCAAACTACAGCACCTCACATTTGTCTAATTAAACTCCATCTGCCACTTCTCGGCCCATTGGCCCATCTGATCAAGATCCTGTTGTAGTCTGAGGTAACCTGCTTGGCTGTCCATTGCACCACCAATTTTGGTGTCATCCGCAAATTTACTAACCATACCTCCTATATTCACATCCAAATCATTTATATAAATGACAAAAAGCAGTGGACCTAGCAGCGATCCTTGCGTTGCACCACTGGTGACAGGCCTCCAGTCTGAAAAGCAACTCTCCACCAGCACCCTCTGTCTCCTACCTTCGAGCCAGTTCTGTATCCATTTGAATGATACTAGGGTACCAGTTCAGCAGTTTCAGACCCAACCTCCCTCCCCCATTTAGTTTCCCTTTTGTTTGCAGATTTTGGCTTTAACTGGTTTTTCTGAAGTTTCTGTTGTTGGTTCTTCATTCTTGCCATTCACATCTCCTATGGGATGTACCTTTTGTTTTTGTCTGTGCCACATGTGATCAACAATGTAAGTTGCATTAGAATGAAAGCATAATACTACAGGTGCTGAAGATCTGAAATAAACACAGAATAAACACAAACTCAGCAGGTCAAGCAGCATCTGTGGAGAGAGTAACAGAGTTAATGTTTCAAACCAATATGACTCCTTTGGAACATGACTATGAAAGTTGCGCAGTCGCTGTGCTGTTGATTACTCTGGCTTAGACATCAACATGTATATGTTTGATGACCATTAAGTTATGGGACAGCAGACACTGATGCAGTGACTGTCTTCTACACTGTATTGCCTGCTAACACATGCTGGGGAAGGAGGTCTGCTAGATGTCCTTTAGGGTTGACAACAGATTCATTGTGAAGTAGAGTTCAAGATTAACTGCAGCACAACACTGCCATTTATGAGATTGAGGTTCGTTGTCAAACTGTATTGTGGAGATAGCTGTGTAGCTCCTGTGTAAGGTTGTCACCTGTAACACTAATCAATATCTTTCCTTGTTTTTCTCCCAGGCACTGGTAAAACATATCCAGTCGAAGGGATATCCAAATGAGCGGTTTGAGCTGGTTACCAACTTCCCACGCAGAAAGCTTTCCCATTTGGACTATGAAACTACACTGCAGGAAGCTGGGCTGTGCCCACAGGAAACTGTCTTTGTTCAGGAGAGAAATTAACTTGGGAGTGCAAAAAATTTTATACAAATATTGGAAGACCTGGGCCTGTTGGAAACGGTGATAACCTGATTTCAGCCTGAACAAAGGAAAGTATGTATTTTCACATTTTACTGGGACCTTTTGAGGCCACTGACCCATGAAGATATTTTGAGATCCACACTCATTTCTTAATGCTTTTTGATTCCCAAAAGAAGAACCCTTTTTACTGGACCAGAGAACACTGAATGTGATTTTTTTTGTTAATGAATACCCATCATTCTATGCTTGAGCTGTTACCTTTGACTGTGTCAAGCAATAGTACTGTTTGTTTTCTACAATATCTGGTCTTGGCAATGCTCGTGTGTTGCTGTAACCAAAATTCCCAAGAGCACTGCTCTTGGTTAACACCAAGAGGAAGCATTCCCCCACCAAGGCCAGACAACAACACCAAACACTGGGGAAACCGGAAATGGAATAAGACCAACTGTCGTCTGAAAAGATTTGACTTTGTCTCTTGGTAGTGTTACTTATTTAGGCTGTAAGTACGTGGTAGGAATTTGCTGTTGTTCACTATGATGTATCTTCAATTGCCCTAATGCCATCAGACAACCCAAATTACAGGCCTGTGTTTGAAATTCCGGAGCCATAAGATGGGTAGGAAAATTTGCAACATTGTCGGGTGTTAACTTGGTGGATCTGATAATAGAAGTGAAAAGCCCTCGATTTTCCTTCAGTCTGGAAGACACAAGGGCTACTGTGGAGTAATTGTTTCAATAAGTTAAGCACACCATTCCAAGAAGGTCAAGGTAGTTCCTGAACTGAACAAACTCTTTAGGGAACCCCAAGATAAACCGGGCCACTTAGCAGAAGAAATGAGTCATATCCATACTCCATTGAAACCCCTGACGTCAAACTAAAGGGAGTGATATATTTAAGTTCTTTCATAATAGGATTGGATCTACAGGATCCTACACTGCTTATCATTTGATGCAGTGTTGAGAACTAAGTGATTGACACTAGGTTTAAAGCCATTTTGAGGAATTCTGCACAGTTTCTGAATTTCTTTAAGATCCTGCTCATCATTCTAGTATACATGATGGTAACAGTTTAAGAGATTATATGAGCTATCCTTGACAGTAAACTGGGGTAGATCCTACACAGGAGCAGGGCATGGTTTGAGATCTGTTTGAGCCACTGATTGTAGCAAATGAGGGAGGTGGAGGTGTGGGGTTGGGTGATGGCAGGGTTGGAGTAACAGGAGGTTGAAGTACAGTTCCTGACTTCAAAGTTCCCCAGCAGTACAAAACATGGAGGAATTTTCCACCACAGAGAAGGAGGGGTATGGAGTAGAGTGTACTACATTGGGATTGAATGATACCAGTGTGTCCCAAAGGGAAATGATCAATGTTTCACAACTCAATTCAGTCTTCTCAACCAGCCTCAGAGCACTTGATGGAGGAGGGAGAGATTTGCTTGTCAGTTGATGTATCTTCTCTGGCAAATTTATATCCCCATAGTGGGGGACCCTGGGTGCTAGTATGAGGGCTTGTCTGTTCAGAGTATGAATTACATATGGAAGATTGTATATCCTTTTGTTGGGGTGAGAGGAAGAGAGGATTTCAATTTTGTTTATTAATTCACAAGTTGTGGGCATCACTGGCTAACCTATTAATGTACATCATAGTTGTCCTTGAGAAGATGACCTGCTTTCTTGAACCACCTGCTGTTAGGGAGGGAGCTCCAGGATTTTGGAACAATATTTTAATCACAAGTCAGGATGGTGTATATATCAATGTACACTTTGGAGAAGAAATGTGACCAAACACTTTGAAGAGTGTTGGGAAGACAGGTAACGTTGTGAGGGGGATGTTTAAGAGAAGGCAGCTAATGATGAGAATATTGGGTCAAGTAACTACAACTGAGCTCTGTGCATGAGGAGAGGAAGCATATGAACAGGAATAGCATTCTTCTGTCTTTAGTGGGCAATGAGAGCCATTTTGCGTGCTGCCATGTCTAGTTGAGTGTTTCATAGGCAGTATTTTTTTGTCCCAGTCAGAATTTTTAAAACCTTCATGTGGTTATCAGCCAGGAGAGTGTGGCACTGAGTATAAATTCTACACTGGACAAAGGGAGTTGTGCTAACAGTGATCAACATTGTGGAAGGCCCAAATTAATTAAAATAAGTTGAGGAAAAATAGCCACGTTCAAGTTCACAGACAATATTTGAAAATATTTAAAATATATAAAAAACGAGTTGGTGATATTGTGATTGCACAGAAGAGATTTGAGATCTGCTCTTCATTGGATTGCAAGCTGATCTAAAACTATGCTACTTTGCATTCTGGCCACTAATTTTTCAGACCCACTACAACCTGGCATTTTCAGCTAAAACTGCATCAAATTAATAAGTATGATCCTGCTAGTAATCCATGTATTGTAACTGTCCTATGAAACAAGTTATGTTAAAAGAATGCAAATCAAAGCTGTGAAAATACTGCACCAGTGAAATCCTGGACTCAATTCTTCAGTGGAATCTCTACAAAATATTAAATCATGTCTTGTAATGTCATTACTTATTAATTTTATACTGTTTCAGTTAATTGTTCAATATTTTTGGAGTGTGAAATAGTACCCCTGGATAGAATCTACAGGCTGGCTGGCTATGATCTTGTGATCAAACAGTCCCCACACGTCTGACCAAGTGAATTGGCAAACTGGTGAGTCATTTGAAGAGAAGATTGCAGGATTGCATCAACCAGTGTCACATTTTGTAAACTTCAATCAATAAAATTTATAGTTTGCTTTTTAACAGGAGTTGTTACGGTGTACTTTTTAAGCAGTACCTTTTGAGAGAGCACTGTGTTGAAGATTAGAGGGGTTTGCGATAAAGTCGAGCTTCAGTTAGCTTCCATTAGTTTTCAAATGGGATGTTACATTTTAAGGAGCCAATCAGTTTAAGAACATAAAAATCGGGCGCAGGAAAGAAATCAAATCTATTTAGTACACTAAATCTAATTGAACAATGTCTGTCTGGCTGTAAATTGTATGGATAAGTTTCATTATTCCGGATCTCCTACGAACTGGAAGCTCTGAAGCATGAAATAATTTCTGATTGTTTCCTAATTGAAAAACAATATTGCTGATTCTAGAAATCTCAAATAAGTGAAATGCTGGAAACACTCAGCAGGCTGTGGCAGCATCTATAGAGAGAAAATCAGAGAATTCGGTCCTCGATCTGAAACATTAACTCTCTCTCTTTCTGCACAGATGCTTAATGAACTCCAGAGGATTTTCAGCATTTTTGTTCTTGTTTCCTGTTAACATAAAATAACAGTTTGTGTGCCACATTTTATAATTCAGGGTTTGAGTGAAGATTTGTAGCTCGGGTGCTGGTTGTAGATGTTGATGTGTTCACCGAGCTGGGAGGTTTGATAGCAGACGTTTTGTCCTCTTACTAGGTGACATTCTCAGTGCTGTGGAGCCTCCTGTGAAGCGCAGTTGTCTTGTGCTGGTTTGAATTTATATGGTCTGGTTTATGCTGCTTCCGGTAGGTGCCCGTTCCGGCTGTGGACAGCCCGGGAACTCTTGAAGGCTTGGCATTCATCCGCGGACTCCATCAACAGACACATTGAGTAAGACCCGATATACCGACCATTACAATGCACAGCCAGAGTTGCGAAAACCAGACCATATAAATTCGAGATAACAAGGTGTACAGCTGGATGAACACAGCAGGCCAGATCATCCAGGTCTACACTTTGTTATCTCAAGATTCTCCAGCATCGGCAGTTCCTGCTATCGTATAAATTCGAACCAGCACAAGACCGCAGCGCTTCACAGGAGGCTCCACAGCACTGAGAATGTCACCGAGTAAGGGGACAAAACGTCTGCTATCAAACCTCCCAGCTCGGCAAACACACCAACATCTACAACCAGCGCCCAAGCTACAAATCTGCACTGAAACCCTGAACACCTACGGGCGTGAGATGGTAAAGCAAACAAGGGAAGTGGGAATCCTGTCCAACCAACTAAGCACCACATATAAACAACTCAGATTCCTACTCGAGTACCACAAAAAACTACTACCACCATGCTTAAGGGACAGCCCGCCAGTTAATAACCCACAAGCCAGAAAAACAACCAGACAGAACAGCCGCAGGATGATACAAGTCATGATCACAGATGCGCACATCAGACTCCATAAGTACAAACAAGAAATCAGCGCCAAAAGTTGTCAATTTCAAAAACAACCAAACTATGAGAATTGAACAGGCAATCAAAATAACACAGAACTGGACCACACACTGAAAAAGGAACAGCACTACAGAAAAAAAAATGACCAATTTGACCAACAACAGAGGGGACAACATGACTGACAAATGGATAAGAAACCTCTCCAACAGACAGCACGTAGATACAGAAAAAAAATTACTAATCAAAGGACTGAACTACAATCACAGAGATGCTGAGAAAACAGACTTTCTGGCAGTACTAGAATCCACGCTCAGAAACAACGGACTAAACGAAGAAACAACAAATGATTAGACAGACCATTGAATCCCTACTGACAAAGAGAACACAGACAAACACACTTAACAAAGAGGAAAGGGATGCCCTGAAGAACCTCAAAAGGACAAAAAAGTCATTATACAAGAAAAACCGAAGGACTACTTGCCAATACTCAAACCTACCAACAGAGGGAGTGGGACCCCACACCACAGCTAACAGACAGAATAACCAATACACTACAGAACGCACACAAAACAGGACAGATAACAAAAACAGAATTACAAAGGATGAAACCGGAAGGCAACAACACTCCAAGATTCAATGGACTGCCTAAGGTCCACAAGCCTGACATACCCCTCAGACCGATTGTGGCTCTACCAAGAACCCCATCACACAAATTAGCGAAGGAACTACAACAAAAGCTTAAACATCTATCAGTAGTTCATGACACTCCATACAATCAACATAAGAATTCCTGGACAACATCAAGAACACAAATAGACAAAGAAATGATCTAATTCGATGTAACAGCATTGTTTACATCAATCGACAGAAACCTAGCCAAAGAAACCCTATCCAACCTACTAGACAAACATCACAGATGACAAAACGAGGAACAGATCAACAAACACTACATACTCAAACTACTGGACTTATGCTTAACAACACGCTTTACATTCAACAGCAAGATATATGAGCAGATCAATGGGACACCCATGGGCTCACCCATCTCCAGACTGATAGCTGAGGCAGCCATGCAAAGACTGGAACAAACAGCCCTCCCACAGATCCAACCCAAGCTCTGCATCAGATACGTGGACAACACTTTTGTAATTATGAAAAGAACAGTAATTGAGAATGCCCACCGACTCATCAACACCATACTCACAGGGATCAAATTTACAAGAGAAGAGTAAAACAACAACAACAAACTCCCATTCCTGGACGTGATGGTGAAAAGAAAAGAGAATGGTGACTTCACTACTAAAGTATACAGGAAATCCACACATACTGACCAGGTCTTAAACTATCACAGCAACCAGCCCAACTCTCACAGGTGGAACTGCGTTAGGACCCTGTTCAAATGGGCCGCTACACACTGCAGCACACTCAATGTGCAGAAGGAAGAACAACACCTCTACAAGGTCTTTACCAGGAATGGAGACCCCTGCATCTTCATCCACAGATGCCTAGCCAACAAACAACATAACCAGGTCACACCAAAACCTGAAACAATAACCACTATCCCATATATTAAAAAAAAACCTCAGAACTGAGCCAGACTACTCTGACCAGTGGGAATCCTGACAGCACACAAACTGGCAACCACACTAAGACAGCAACTAACCAAGGTTAAAGACCCAGTAGAGACCATGGACAGTACGAATGTACTTTACAGGATACCATGCGGATACTACACAAAACGCTATGTTGGACAAACAGGCAGACAACTGGCAACCCGCATCCACGAACACCAGCTAGCAGAACACGACCAGGTGTCCTTGGTTTCAATACACACAAACGAGAAAGACCACACTTTTTCAACTGGGACAACATAACAAGCCAAACAGAAGACAGCCAGGGAATTCTTGGAGGCTTGGCATTCATCCGTGGACTCCATCAACAAACACATTGAATTAGACCCGATATACTGACCATTACAAAGCATAGCTGGAACCAGCACCTACCGGAAACAACAAAAACCAGTCCATAAAGATTTGAACCGGCACAAGATAACTGCGCTTCACAGGAGGCTCCACAGCACTGTGGATGTCACCTAGTAAGGGGACGAAACATCTGCTATCAAATAACCTCCCAGCTCGGCAAACACACCAACATCTACATTTTATAACTCTTGTCCCAACATACTGACAAGTCGTGATATTTTGCAGTGATGCTCATAGTTTCTGAATGAATATAACTAAGCAAATGACAGAGAGATGAGTGAAAAGGAATTTTTTGGACTAGTTGGGCTAAAAGAAATCATAAGCACCCACTGAAATGTCCATCAGAACCTCGAATTATATTTGTGTTCTGTCAACATTCAAGACTAATAGTTGCTAAGTGGTATAGAACTTGAGTATTACTGTAAAAGAAGATACATTTGCACACATTGTCCACCTAGCAAACAGAAAAGACACATCCAAGCTTTGTGTTTTTTTTTCAACCAAAAGGTACAGCCATTCCCTGGAGTGTTCCCCATGGAAATGCACTGACCAACTGGAGTCAATTTGCCAGGTTTGTATTTAGACAAAAGTTTGGAAGTTACATGTTTCCTGGTGGGTTCTCATGGCAATGCATCTACCACTCAGAGTCCACTTGCCAATCAGTCAACATCCTCTTTACATGCAGAATAAATTTTTCCCTGTGAAATTTTGTATTCTTGCAATTCTGTGCTGATGAGTGCAAGATGAAAGGTTCAGACAGCATGTCTGTCTTTACAGAATGGTGGAAAATGGTGGTTATGTATACCTCTGCAATCATCTCTCATATGATTGTGTTAAATCTGATGTATAAATTGGCCACACAAAATTTAAGACTACGTTTCTTTTTGGCCTGTAAGATGGTGTAGTGTAAATGCACCCCTAATTACCTGTACATTGTGAAGTTATTGAGGTTCTGCTTCAGAAGGTGAAAATTGTTTAGGGAACTACTGGAGTTCACGTTTGTCTTCATGTAGCTGCTAAGAAGCAGTCACCTCCTGTAGGTATGTGTTGCTCCTCTACACTGTTAGTGTTACATGAAGGCTGAGGTATTGAAAGGTGTCATCTTTTAGGTAATATCCCATTTTCCTGACAGGTGGATGTGAGAAATGTCTGATACTGTTTCAAGGACATCCTCTGGTACTTTGGGACTACCAGCACCACTGGAGGAGCAGAACAGGGAGACTCCCCCTTCTATGGATACTGTTGAATGGCGCAGATAACAAAGCACAGTGGCTCAGTGGTTACCACTGCTGCCTCACAGCGCCAGGGACCCGGGTTCAATCCCAGCCTCAGGAGACTGTCTGTGTGGAGTTTTCACATTCTCCCCGTGTCTGCGTGTGTTTCCTCTGGGTGCTCCGGTTTCCTTCCACAGTCCAAAGATGTGCAGGTTAGGGTGGATTGGCCGTGCTAAATTGCCCATGGTGTCCAGGGATGTGCAAGCTAGGTGAGTTAGGTATGGGAAATGTGGGGTTGTGGGGATGGGATAGGAGATGGGTCTGGGTGGGTGCTGTTTGGAGGTCGATGTGGACTCGATGGGCCAAATGGCCTGCTACCATATTGTAGGGATTCTATGGTGAGGTGGCTTGGAGCCTTCAAATACCACTGGACAAATGAGGACTGGGTATGTTAATTGACTGAGATGTTCTGTTACATAAGTGCTAACACAGAAAAGTGACCATGTATTAAAACAAGTTATATTTCAATAGTTCCTTCCACATAAAATTCTCCCAAGGTGTCTCACAGGACCAACTTAAAACGCTATATGATACTGAACCACATGAAGAACATTGGATTTAAGAGCAGGATCAAACCATTTGGACCTTCAAGCCTGTTCTGCTATTCATTTAGATCATGACTGACCTCCGTGTGGTCTCAACTGTACTTTCCTGTCTGAACTCTGTCACGTTAACTTCCTGCACTGTTTTCTGAAGGGCAGAGAATTCCACAGGCTAACAACCCTGTCTGGGGTGGGGGAACCTCTTGATTTCTGCTGTATAAAGGAGACTTATTACTCTTTAACGTTGTCCTCTACTTCTAGTCTCTCCCATCAAACATAGAACATAGAACAGTACAGCACAGTACGGGCCCTTCGGCCCACGACGTTGTGCCAAACTTTTACCCTAAACCTAATGTCTATCTAACCTCCACCCCTGCCTTATACTGTCATCCATATGCCTATCTAATAGCTGCTTAAATGCCCCTAATGAGGCCAACTCCACTACCCTCTCTGGCAATGCATTCCACGCCCCGACCACTTTCTGAGTAAAGAACCTACCTCTGACATCTCCCCTATATCTACCTCCATTCACTTTAAAACTACGTCCCCTCGTAATAGCTACCTCCACCCTAGGAAAAAGTCTCTGGCTGTCCACTGTATCTATACCTCTGATCATTTTGTACACCTCTATCAAGTCACCTCTCATCCTTCGTCGTTCTAAAGAGAAAAGCCTTTCCTCATAAGACCTTCCCTCCATTCCAGGCAACATCCTGGTAAATCTCCTCTGCACCTTTTCCAATGCTTCCACATCTTTCCTGTAATGAGGCGACCAGAACTGGACACAATACTCCAGATGTGGCCGAACCAGGGTTTTGTATATCTGGAGCATAACTTCACGGCCCTTGAATTCAATCCCTCTATTAATGAAAGCTAACACACCATACGCCTTCTTAACAACTCTATCCACCTGGCTGGCAGGAAAGGAAGCATCTTCTCAGTTTCCATTCTGTCAAATTCCCTCAGAATATCCCAGGTTTGAGTAAGGTTGCCCCTTATCCTTAACTCTGGGAGAGTGAACGCAGGATGGTTGAAAGTGGATTGGTTAAAGTGGTGAGATATAAGGAAGCCAGAGAGGTTTGGGAAGAAGATGCTAGTGCTAGGGACCTAGACAACTGAAATTAGGGCTGATTGAAAGCGGAAATGCTTTGATTTAGGTGAGTTGCAGAGATCTTGAAGGTGAGAAAATCCATTCTTCAACAACAGTTTCATGAATTGGTAATAGAAAGTACACAAACACAATATTGGCAAAACAGTCATTTTCAATAACGTGCAAAGAAAATACATCCAAATTCAGTACAATGTCACCACATTTTCTGGTGTATGGCTGGCTATTTGTGGACCTTTTGTGTGAAAACAGAGTGTTAACCAACCTGTTATTCATCCCTGATGGTGGTGGGTGATAAGGGGAAGTGCTCAATTTAGCCTCATCATTGTCCTGTGGAGTATTTATAATCACAAACAGCACAGTTTCGAGAATACTTGGTGGTTGACATACGTAGTAGATGTGTCATGTCTGTAGCACAGCATGGCTCAGTGTATGCAATTCTTCGGATTTGTAGGGGTGTAGTCACTGCTAAATCCTGTGCCCGTCACAAGTGAATTTAGGAGAAGTTGCTGGGTATATAACAGGGCGAGTTTGGAAAGAGGCACAGCAGTTTGAAGGTAGCCTGCCTATGAAGATGTGTCCCGGGCGCTGTGCTGGCTGTGTTAGTTCAGTGCTGTTCTCTCTAGCTCTCATCTCCATCGCTACCAGCATCTTGCTCCTCTTCCCGAATGGAGAAACGGAGTACCTGAAAGAGGCACACATCACCTGGCAAGCCCTATTACTGCCTGGATTGTGGGGCAACGGATTCATGGTAAGATAACCTCCTCACTTACACTTTGAGTTAATCTAGGGGATGGGGGTGGTTGTGGATTTGAAGAACAATTTTAGAAGGAAACATTGAGATTTCCACTAGAATGTTTTAGCCCAAGACTTGGAGCTGAAACCAACTGTGTCCATGTTGAGGTGATATTGACAGCTCCTTCAGAATGACCACTCACTTTTTTTGCAAATAGACCAATTCTACAAAACGAACATAACGTATTAACCGAGCTGTAATATTTTCCAACTCATCTCCAGTGCTTACCTACTCTTTTTCTTTCGCTTCTGAAAGCCTGCCTGTCCTTTTGATATAATCACGGATTGTTACAACTCGGAAGAGTCCATTTGGTCATCTTAACTGGGATGTTATGTTGCCTATTGCCAATACGCTGTCTTCGTCTCATATCCCTTCAATGCTTCAATTAAACCTAATTCCACCACATTTCTTGCTGTTCTCAGCTAGAAAAGATTTTCTTTTTTCCTCCCAACAACTGTTTTGTTCAGTAAGATGGGCAAGGTGTAGATTTTGATCACAGAGATGGACTAACCAGTTGCCAATCTACACATTTTTTTTTGGAAAGAACCCCCTTGGAATGGTAACTGAAGGAAGGGGTTGTATAAAACTGACAGGGTCTCGGGTAAAGGTCTTGCTGTGGGCAGTGCTCCACAAATCTTTCAGAACATCCCAGAACATTCAAACTGTCCAGACTGCAGGATCCCAACACCCAGATTAAATGTTGTCTCCAAACAAAACCTTTCTTTTTTTTTCATCTTCAATTGTCCTGGAGACCTCCCCTCATCTAGCCCCTCCCCCTGCTTTGTATCACAAAACTACTTGTCATTTAATCTCTTCCAGTCGCTGCCCTATCATGGATCCTCCCTTTTTGTACCCTCTTCCCTTTCAGAATCATTAACTCTGTTTCCCTCCCAACCGACACTGTCCGGCCTGCTGAGTATTCCCAGCGTTTTTGCTTTTGGTTCAAATTTCTAGCTTTTGCACTGGTCAACCTGCAATCGACTTCAACATGTACTGGCATTTCTCTCCCTATCTGTTCCAGATCTCACTGCTACTTCCTCCCAAAATGTTGTTCTGTAACATTGGAAGCGAGGACCTCCCACACTTCCTCCTTCCTTCCAGGCAACACTCCGTCACCAAACAATGATTCACTTTCCCCTGCCTCTTGCCTGCCCTGTGATCCTCTTCCCATCCTCCCTGTAGTTAATTTGGCTTTCCATCCTGACCTCTTGTGGGACATTATTGTACAATATACCTTGTAGAATATAATTTCCTCATTTTTATTTACACCCGCTGTTCAGTAGCCAAAAAAAGGGCCAGTCAAGGGGGAGCTTATTTCCTGGGTGTCCCTTTTGGCCAATGTGTTATCGGTTATTTGCACAAGCTACTGATGTGGGTGCTGGCTGGTCCAGGAAGCACAGGGGACAATTGTACCTGGGTGCGTCTTCCTGTGCCCAAGTTTCATTTGATTCATATCAGGGGGATGAACAGTGGGCAGTGAATGATGGTGAAGAAAGTTGATCCCTGGACGAGACACGTTGATATGGACCGTAATACAATAATGTTTAACAATAAATAAACGAAGGTAAAATCGATTATATCTCCAAAAGAAATTGCACAGCAATTGATCATAAGCAACTGAAAAAGTATTATAAATAATACATAGAGCTTTCAATCCAATTTTAGAGCGATGGGGATAAAGGGTACATGGCAAAATAAATGAATAAACGTAATTGGATGTTAAATGTATCTTATTTATATGCAGCATTCCTTATGATTTGTAGCATGTAGTTTATATTGGTGGACAGTATAATTTATATGTTGTCTGTGCATTTTGTATGTTACGTCATTTTATTTGTAATGAGTTTTATATTGGTCTCGGTGCATGAACCAATGTCGGAAGAGACAATGGAGCTTAGATGACTAGATACAGGAGAGAGAAAGAGGGAGAGTAGGTTTCAGGGCTGGAGCTTTGGCGCGAATGAGAGAGAAGTATGGGTTTTGGGGAAGAATGGATGGGGACAGATCTTGCGGAAAGGAGGGTGGAATCTCAGGGCAGGAGTGATGGAAACCAAAGAAGGGTCTTGGGGAAGGAGGGACTGAAGCCAAATTTGCAGATGACACAAAAATGGGTGGAAAAGCAAGTTGCAAGAGGGATACAATCGTTTATAGAGAGATAGATAGGTTAAGTAAGTAAAGACCTGCTGAGTTTCTCTAGCAATTTGTGTTCCTGTGTGTTTCAGATCTCCAGCATCTGCAGTTATTTGTTTTATTCACATTTGTATATTTCCAAATGGCGTCACAAATGTGTGAGTCTTTTGCAAGTGCCTGTAACCTCCCATGCTACTTGATTTCTCATGGTCTGGGGTTAGATCAAACCTCAGCCTCTTGAACATTTGCCTTGTAACTAATTTACAACAGGGGCTCCCGTTGGGGTTAGGAAGGAATTATTGCAGAATAATTCGAGCAATAAAAGGGGTTCCGGTTAATCTGAATTTCCCAAATGCTGAAAACAATGTACAGGACAAAGCGTGGACATTCGTCCCTTGGGCAGAACCATTCCTAGGATAGAGACGAAATGAAGCCACCACCCTGGGTCTCTCACTGGCACCATTGGCACCTGGGATGGACTGGAAGCTGAGGTGGGGAAGGGAAACCTTTTGAACAGGTGAGGAATGGCACCTTCCATTTCATTTCCAGTTGTTTACAAATTGGCAAAGCATCATTAACACAAATGAATCAATGGGGACGTGGGGATCTCACAGTGTGATTTGCCCCAGGAAGGGGTAGCTGCACAATTTGAATCCCTCCAGAAGAGGGGGACCCTGCGCCCTGTGATTTCCCCCAGGAGGGGGGGCCCTCTCATATTTTTCATAAATGTACTGTGTCAATAGCTATACCGTCATGTGATTACAGAATTATTACAGCGCAAAAAGATGCCTTTTGGCCCATCACATCTGTGCTGGCTCTCTGATGAAGCAATTTGCCTCATGCTATTCTCCTGCCATCTCCCTGTAGCTCTGCACATTCTTCCTTTTCAAACAACAGTTTAATTCCCTTTCAAATATCTCGATTGAACCTCCAGGCAGTGCATTCCGGATCCTAAACACTCATGGTGTGAAAAACAAACTTTTCCTCATGTCTCTGTTGCTTCAGTAGTCACTCACCTTCAACCTGTGCCCTCCTGTTCTTAATCTTTCCACCAATGGGAACAGGTTCTCCTGATCTACTCCGTCCGGACACCTTGTGACTGTGAACACCTTGATTAAAATCTCTTGTCAACTTTCTCCTCTCCAACAATAGCAGTCCCAGGACTTTTCCAATTATTATTTCAGGGGACGTGGGTGTCACTGGCTCGCCCAGTGTTCATTGTCCATTCCTGATTGCCCAGAGAAGGTGCTGGTGAACTCCTGAACTGAACTTCTTCCTCCCTTGAACTATTTGGGTCATTTTTTTTTAAATTTCTGAACCCTCATGAATCCTCAATAAAGTGATAATTACTTCCAAATTAAAATTTGTTCTCTTTGGCCTTTTGTACCAAGTTTGTCCAGTTATTTAGAAACTTCTGAAGGCTGCGGGAATTGAGAAGTAGCTGGATCCATTATTGTGATTGGATTCTGACAATTGTATGGTTGGAACAAAGACAGCGACGTGGTTGGGGGAGGTATCCCATTATAATCACCGAATTCATCTCTCTGTAAATTAACAACTAACTGAGTCATGTATAGATTGCTGGAGATCTGATAATCTCTGCGTGCTAAACATGGCTTGAATTTCAAAGTGGGTTCTGAATCCTAATGTATACCAGTTATGCCTGTTTGTATGAAATCACACGTGGACATATCAAGGCTAGACCAGAAAATATGGTGGAAGAATAATCCTGACTTACGGACAAGTTATATATCAGTGGGACTTCAGGGTCAGAGAACTGAAAAGAGGTGATCCAAATGAGATTTGAAAACTCTGGAGGATTGGTGCCTCGAGACTAATATCTGCATGAGACCGAGACACCTTGTCCAACAGGCAGTCTATCAGCCACTCAACAGTGCACACAAAAGTTATTCAAGAGATTGATGGTGCCTGGTTGCAGCACATTGTAGATAATGCAGCGTTTGGGGCAAGGCAGTGGGGAGAGTCAACTGAGGGAGGCGGGAAAAAGGGGAACTATGTTGTCACCAGAAAAAGAACATTGTGCGACAGTTGGAGTACGTTATGCTGGAAGGACTGGAGAGAAATGACACATTTCCGGTCAAATGTTTGCAAATTCAGTACTAATTCTTGTAGCAATAGACAAAGAATTTCAGGAAAAGGAACCAGCTTTCTCCAATGTTATTCCTGGGAAGTCCAGCTCCCATTGTAACCGGGGGAAGAATTCTGGATCAAACACACCAAGCACCAGCAAAAGGCAGCTCAGCGCCACCTTCTGAAGGGCAACTAGGGACGAGCAATAAATGCTGGCTAGCCAGTGATGCCCACAATCCCATGTGGACTGTACACAAGGTATCTGAATGATCATTTCCTTTAACTGCTACAAAGGTGTGTAAAGCCACACCCGCTCCCCCCCCACCCCCCTGCCTTCCCCAGATACGAAGGCCATCAATGTAGTATCTAGGACTTCAATGTGGATGAGATGGCATTCTGAAATTGGCTCAAAGCTTTAGATCAAATAAATCTCCTGGATTGGGTGAGATTTATCCCAAAGGGTTCCGATGTACTTGTGTGGAGATCTCTGAGACACTCATTGAAGGAAACAAATGGAAGTTAGGAATGTACCTGGTTACCATTCTTACAGGCTCATTAGTCCTCCTCCAGCTCCATGTAAAATTAAGGATTTCACCATCAGAAATCTCTGTCCTTTCATTTATTCTTGTTTCCAAAGGTTGGGCCGTGGAAGTAGCTGGGATCACTGTTCTGATTGGCTTCTGACCATTATATAGGTGCAGCAAAGACAGCTCCAAGTCTGGGGGATTTGATGTGGATTGGGCCATGTTTACTATGGCTGTGTTTGCTATACCTTCTGTAGGATAGCTGACAAGGTGACTCTCTCACTCTCACAGTATGCCAACAGTGTTGGAAGGATTTACGTACTGGTAATCAAGCTGTTTGGTTGTATTACAAACACACATTTCCCAGTCAACAAATCCTGTTACGAGATTTAAATTCAGAGTCATACAGCACAGGAACAGCCCCTTCAGTCCGACTCATCTGTACTGAGTAGACATGCCAATCTGACCTAGTCCCAGTTTGAACAAGAACTACCACTATGCCACAAGATCTCTTAATGTCAGCAGTGCAGGTGAAGATTCCTTGTGGTCTAGTTAAACAGCAGCTAACTCAGCTTTACGAAAAATACATTTATTGTCTGTCAATCTCCTTGACCAATCTGACAAAGTGATTACCCAATTGGGCTATGGTTAAACCCCAGGAAGGTGTGACAAATTTCGACATGGGAAACTCAACGTTGTGAAGAATCGGGGGGAAAAGTGCTAATGTAGAGATTAAAAAAAACAAACTCAAGGGTTGAAATCTCTGATAATGACTAGAGGAGGGAGCAAGGGATGTATGGACTAAATGGGGTGTTTCAAGATGGAATATAGTATTTCTTAAACCTTTACTATTAACTTGAACACGGAAACTGAATGTAGATTAGTTACATATATGGTTTAGACCAACTAAGAAAGGTAGTGAACTCAAAAAACGCAGATGACAGTGGAAAATAACAAGTACAGAATGGTGTTGTTCAATGCCTGGCCTTAACAGGGTAAATTCAGAATTGAAATGCTACAAACTGCCTTATTAGTAAAATAAATAATTGATTTGTAGACAGAGAGTTTGGGCATGTGGGCATGATGCCGCAGTGGTTAGCACTGCTGCCTCTCAGCGCCAGAGACCTGGGTTCAATTCCACCCTTGGGTGACTGTGTGGAGTTTGCACATTCTCCCTGTGTCTGTGCGGGTTTCCTCTGGGTGCTCCAGTTTCCCCTCAGTCCAAAGATGTGCAGGTTAGGTGAATTGGCCGTGGTAAGTTGCTCATAGTGCCCAGAGATGTTTAGGTTAAGTGACTTAGACATGGGAAATGCAGGAGATGGGGAATGGGTCTGGGTGGGATGCTCTTCAGAGGGGCAGTGTGAACTTGTTGGGCTGAATGGCCTATTGCCACACTCTAGGGATTCTATGAATTACAGTGTAATTTACAGGCTGTGTAAACATGAACTAAAATTAGTGCATGTGGCTAAGACATTGCTACTGTGACAATACTTGGGGCTATTTAGGCAGTCTCAGTGGACATCACTGATTATATGTAGTCACCTCGAGTTTACACTCAGACTGAACATGGGTGTAGGAGTTCCAGAATTCCAGAGTTTATAAATCTTGTTCTTCCCAGGTATTTCTGGCTGCACTATCCATTCAAGATGCTGCCACTGACTCTTGCTTCTGTTTCGGCACCAGCCCCAGAGTTAAGGTAAGACCAGTGTGACCATCCAACACCTCACATCAATGTCTCACTGATTACACTCTGTGAACAAATAATGGAAATCTTTGTCACACTTAAGATACAGACCCATTGATTCTCTTCTTACAATGAATATTAATGGGGTTTACAGAACTCACTGTAATGATCGCACTGGGAAGAGTGGGAATCACATTGGCAACAGTTTTGCTCCATGAAACTGTAAAAGACCGCACAGACACAGACACACAAACAGAGATACACACACACAGACACATGTCCCATAGCTCAGAGTAACTAACTCAATTCAGAATTAGACTGGGACCTGAAACATTAATATTTGTCATCTTTGTTGCTTAAATTGTAAAAGTCTGCAACACACATTGTTATGCTATTTAATAGGCAAGAGAGCACTGGAGGTATGAGGGAATTACAAATAGACATTAATAAAAACAGTAAGAGAATGGAATGCTTATCACAGGTTGAATAACTGTTTATCTTTCTGTCTGCAGATGTTTGTGTCAGTCATTTGGTCCAAACTAGTGATCGTTTGCTCCTGTAGCTGCTTTGGAATCTCTGCTTATGGCCTGGTGAATGGGCCACTTTGCTTATTTAATGTCTCTGTATCCAACAATACCCAGATTCAGCACTGGGGAACTCCATTCCACACCAGGTCCATGAGTGCCAGGTAATGTGAATCGCACTGGGTTTCTGTCAAAAACTGAGGCCATCTTCATTAAAGCAGAATCATTAGTAAAGTACCACTCAATCAAAAGTTAAAGGTTCATTCAGTGGAAATGAATTCCAGAAGTAACTGTATGCCTCACGTTTAGGATAAATAGCTGGACCAAAAGAAAAGAACAGGATATAACAGCTCACTTAATCAGATAGACCAGAGCTAACTGTAACAGCACCGTCACATTGACCAGAGCTCACTGTAACAGCACCGTCACATTGACCAGAGCTCACTGTAACGGCACCGTCAGACAGACCAGAGCTCACTGTAACAGCACCATCA